>NW_027616394.1:0-403059 GCF_964187855.1 Myxine glutinosa
TTTCGCACTTGTGTTGGTGCAGGAAACCACTTTTGCACTTGTATTAGTGTGGAAAAAACACTTTTTGCACTTGTGATAGTGTTGAAAAACCACTTTTCGCACTTGTGTTAGTGTTGAAAAACCACTTTTCGCACCTGTGTTGGTGCAGGAAACCACTTTTGCACTTGTATTAGTGTGGAAAAAACACTTTTTGCACTTGTGATAGTGTTGAAAACCCACATTTCACACTTGTGTTAGTGTTGAAAATCCACTTTTCGCACTTGTGTTGGTGCAGGAAACCACTTTTGCACTTGTATTAGTGTGGAAAAACCACTTTTCGCACTTGTGTTAGTGTTGAAAAACCACTTTTCGCACTTGTGTTAGTGTTGAAAACCACTTTTCGCACTTGTGTTGGTGCAGGAAACCACTTTTGCACTTGTATTAGTGTGGAAAAAACACTTTTTGCACTTGTGATAGTGTTGAAAAACCACTTTTCGCACTTGTGTTAGGGTTGAAAAACCACTTTTCGCACTGGTGTTCATGAAGGAAACCACTTTTCGCATTTGTGTTAGTGTTGAAAACCCACTTTTCGCACTTGTGTTAGTGTTGAAAATCCACTTTTCCCACTTGTGTTGGTGCAGGAAACCACTTTTGCACTTGTATTAGTGTGGAAAAAACACTTTTTGCACTTGTGATAGTGTTGAAAAACCACTTTTTGCACTTGTGTTAGTGTTTGGAAAATCACTTTTCGCACTTGTGTTGGTGCAGGAAACCACTTTTGCACTTGTATTAGTGTGGAAAAAACACTTTTTGCACTTGTGATAGTGTTGAAAAACCACTTTTCGCACTTGTGTTAGTGTTGAAAAACCACTTTTCGCACCTGTGTTGGTGCAGGAAACCACTTTTGCACTTGTATTAGTGTGGAAAAAACACTTTTTGCACTTGTGATAGTGTTGAAAACCCACATTTCACACTTGTGTTAGTGTTGAAAATCCACTTTTCGCACTTGTGTTGGTGCAGGAAACCACTTTTGCACTTGTATTAGTGTGGAAAAACCACTTTTCGCACTTGTGTTAGTGTTGAAAAACCAATTTCGCACTTGTGTTAGTGTTGAAAAACCACTTTTCGCACTTGTGTTGGTGCAGGAAACCACTTTTGCACTTGTATTAGTGTGGAAAAAACACTTTTTGCACTTGTGATAGTGTTGAAAAACCACTTTTCGCACTTGTGTTAGTGTTCAAAAACCACTTTTCGCACTTGTGTTGGTGCAGGAAACCACTTTTGCACTTGTATTAGTGTGGAAAAACCACTTTTCGCACTTGTGTTAGTGTTGAAAAACCACTTTTCGCACTTGTGTTAGTGTTGAAAAACCACTTTTCGCACTTGTGTTGGTGCAGGAAACCACTTTTGCACTTGTATTAGTGTGGAAAAAACACTTTTTGCACTTGTGATAGTGTTGAAAAACCACTTTTCGCACTTGTGTTAGTGTTGAAAAACCACTTTTCGCACTTGTGTTGGTGCAGGAAACCACTTTTGCACTTGTATTAGTGTGGAAAAAACACTTTTTGCACTTGTGATAGTGTTGAAAACCCACATTTCACACTTGTGTTAGTGTTAAAAATCCACTTTTCGCACTTGTGTTGGTGCAGGAAACCACTTTTGCACTTGTATTAGTGTGGAAAAAACACTTTTTGCAATTGTGATAGTGTTGAAAAACCACTTTTCGCACTTGTGTTAGTGTTGAAAAACCACTTTTCGCACTTGTGTTGGTGCAGGAAACCACTTTTGCACTTGTATTAGTGTGGAAAAACCACTTTTCGCACTTGTGTTAGTGTTGAAAAACCACTTTTCGCACTTGTGTTAGTGTTGAAAAACCACTTTTCACACTTGTGTTAGTGAAGGAAACCACTTTTCGCACTTGTGTTAGTGTTGAAAACCCACTTTTCGCACTTGTGTTAGTGTTGAAAATCCACTTTTCGCACTTGTGTTTGTGCAGGAAACCACTTTTGCACTTGTATTAGTGTGGAAAAAACACTTTTTGCACGTGATAGTGTTGAAAAACCACTTTTCGCACTTGTGTTAGTGTTGAAAAACCACTTTTCGCACTTGTGTTAGTGTTGAAAAACCACTTTTCGCACTTGTGTTGGTGAAGGAAACCACTTTTCGCACTTGTGTTATTGTTGAAAATCCACTTTTCGCACTTGTGTTAGTGTTGAAAATCCACTTTTCGCACTTGTGTTGCTGCAGGAAACCACTTTTGCACTTGTATTAGTGTGGAAAAAACACTTTTTGCAATTGTGATAGTGTTGAAAAACCACTTTTCGCACTTGTGTTAGTGTTGAAAAACCACTTTTCGCACTTGTGTTGGTGCAGGAAACCACTTTTGCACTTGTATTAGTGTGGAAAAACCACTTTTCGCACTTGTGTTAGTGTTGAAAAACCACTTTTCGCACTTGTGTTAGTGTTGAAAAACCACTTTTCACACTTGTGTTAGTGAAGGAAACCACTTTTCGCACTTGTGTTAGTGTTGAAAACCCACTTTTCGCACTTGTGTTAGTGTTGAAAATCCACTTTTCGCACTTGTGTTGGTGCAGGAAACCACTTTTGCACTTGTATTAGTGTGGAAAAAACACTTTTTGCACGTGATAGTGTTGAAAAACCACATTTCGCACTTGTGTTAGTGTTGAAAAACCACTTTTCGCACTTGTGTTAGTGTTGAAAAACCACTTTTCGCACTTGTGTTGGTGAAGGAGACCACTTTTCGCACTTGTGTTATTGTTGAAAATCCACTTTTCGCACTTGTGTTAGTGTTGAAAATCCACTTTTCGCACTTGTGTTGCTGCAGGAAACCACTTTTGCACTTGTATTAGTGTGGAAAAAACACTTTTTGCACTTGTGATAGTGTTGAAAAACCACTTTTCTCACTTGTGTTAGTGTTGAAAAACCACTTTTCGCACTTGTGTTGGTGCAGGAAACCACTTTTGCACTTGTATTAGTGTGGAAAAAACACTTTTTGCACTTGTGATAGTGTTGAAAAACCACTTTTCGCACTTGTGTTAGTGTTGAAAAACCACTTTTCGCACTTGTGTTGGTGCAGGAAACCACTTTTGCACTTGTATTAGTGTGGAAAAAACACTTTTTGCACTTGTGATAGTGTTGAAAAACCACTTTTCGCACTTGTGTTAGGGTTGAAAAACCACTTTTCGCACTGGTGTTCATGAAGGAAACCACTTTTCGCATTTGTGTTAGTGTTGAAAACCCACTTTTCGCACTTGTGTTAGTGTTGAAAATCCACTTTTCCCACTTGTGTTGGTGCAGGAAACCACTTTTGCACTTGTATTAGTGTGGAAAAAACACTTTTTGCACTTGTGATAGTGTTGAAAAACCACTTTTTGCACTTGTGTTAGTGTTTGGAAAATCACTTTTCGCACTTGTGTTGGTGCAGGAAACCACTTTTGCACTTGTATTAGTGTGGAAAAAACACTTTTTGCACTTGTGATAGTGTTGAAAAACAACTTTTCGCACTTGTGTTAGTGTTGAAAAACCACTTTTCGCACCTGTGTTGGTGCAGGAAACCACTTTTGCACTTGTATTAGTGTGGAAAAAACACTTTTTGCACTTGTGATAGTGTTGAAAACCCACATTTCACACTTGTGTTAGTGTTGAAAATCCACTTTTCGCACTTGTGTTGGTGCAGGAAACCACTTTTGCACTTGTATTAGTGTGGAAAAACCACTTTTCGCACTTGTGTTAGTGTTGAAAAACCACTTTTCGCACTTGTGTTAGTGTTGAAAAACCACTTTTCGCACTTGTGTTGGTGCAGGAAACCACTTTTGCACTTGTATTAGTGTGGAAAAAACACTTTTTGCACGATTGATAGTGTTGAAAAACCACTTTTCGCACTTGTGTTAGTGTTCAAAAACCACTTTTCGCACTTGTGTTGGTGCAGGAAACCACTTTTGCACTTGTATTAGTGTGGAAAAACCACTTTTCGCACTTGTGTTAGTGTTGAAAAACCACTTTTCGCACTTGTGTTAGTGTTGAAAAACCACTTTTCGCACTTGTGTTGGTGCAGGAAACCACTTTTGCACTTGTATTAGTGTGGAAAAAACAATTTTTGCACTTGTGATAGTGTTGAAAAACCACTTTTCGCACTTGTGTTAGTGTTGAAAAACCACTTTTCGCACTTGTGTTGGTGCAGGAAACCACTTTTGCACTTGTATTAGTGTGGAAAAACACTTTTTGCACTTGTGATAGTGTTGAAAACCCACATTTCACACTTGTGTTAGTGTTGAAAATCCACTTTTCGCACTTGTGTTGGTGCAGGAAACCACTTTTGCACTTGTATTAGTGTGGAAAAAACACTTTTTGCAATTGTGATAGTGTTGAAAAACCACTTTTCGCACTTGTGTTAGTGTTGAAAAACCACTTTTCGCACTTGTGTTGGTGCAGGAAACCACTTTTGCACTTGTATTAGTGTGGAAAAACCACTTTTCGCACTTGTGTTAGTGTTGAAAAACCACTTTTCGCACTTGTGTTAGTGTTGAAAAACCACTTTTCACACTTGTGTTAGTGAAGGAAACCACTTTTCGCACTTGTGTTAGTGTTGAAAACCCACTTTTCGCACTTGTGTTAGTGTTGAAAATCCACTTTTCGCACTTGTGTTGGTGCAGGAAACCAGTTTTGCACTTGTATTAGTGTGGAAAAAACACTTTTTGCACGTGATAGTGTTGAAAAACCACTTTTCGCACTTGTGTTAGTGTTGAAAAACCACTTTTCGCACTTGTGTTAGTGTTGAAAAACCACTTTTCGCACTTGTGTTGGTGAAGGAAACCACTTTTCGCACTTGTGTTATTGTTGAAAATCCACTTTTCGCACTTGTGTTAGTGTTGAAAATCCACTTTTCGCACTTGTGTTGCTGCAGGAAACCACTTTTGCACTTGTATTAGTGTGGAAAAAACACTTTTTGCACTTGTGATAGTGTTGAAAAACCACTTTTCGCACTTGTTTTAGTGTTGAAAAACCACTTTTCGCACTTGTGTTGGTGCAGGAAACCACTTTTGCACTTGTATTAGTGTGGAAAAAACACTTTTTGCACTTGTGATAGTGTTGAAAAACCACTTTTCGCACTTGTGTTAGTGTTGAAAAACCACTTTTCGCACTTGTGTTGGTGCAGGAAACCACTTTTGCACTTGTATTAGTGTGGAAAAACACTTTTTGCACTTGTGATAGTGTTGAAAAAACACTTTTTGCACTTGTGTTAGTGTTGAAAAACCACTTTTCGCACTTGTGTTGGTGCAGGAAACCACTTTTGCACTTGTATTAGTGTGGAAAAACCACTTTTTGCACTTGTGTTAGTGTTGAAAAACCACTTTTCGCACTTGAGTTAGTGTGGAAAAACCACTTTTCGCACTTGTGTTGGTGCAGGAAACCACTTTTGCACTTGTATTACTGTGGAAAAAACACTTTTTGCACTTGTGATAGTGTTGAAAAACCACTTTTCGCACTTGTGTTAGTGTTGAAAAACCACTTTTCGCACTTGTGTTGGTGCAGGAAACCACTTTTGCACTTGTATTAGTGTGGAAAAAACACTTTTTGCACTTGTGATAGTGTTGAAAAACTACTTTTCGCACTTGTGTTAGGGTTGAAAAACCACTTTTCGCACTGGTGTTCATGAAGGAAACCACTTTTCGCATTTGTGTTAGTGTTGAAAACCCACTTTTCACACTTGTGTTAGTGTTGAAAATCCACTTTTCCCACTTGTGTTGGTGCAGGAAACCACTTTTGCACTTGTATTAGTGTGGAAAAAACACTTTTTGCACTTGTGATAGTGTTGAAAAACCACTTTTTGCACTTGTGTTAGTGTTTGGAAAACCACTTTTCGCACTTGTGTTGGTGCAGGAAATCACTTTTGCACTTGTATTAGTGTGGAAAAACACTTTTTGCACTTGTGATTGTGTTGAAAAACCACTTTTCGCACTTGTGTTAGTGTTGAAAAACCACTTTTCGCACCTGTGTTGGTGCAGGAAACCACTTTTGCACTTGTATTAGTGTGGAAAAAACACTTTTTGCACTTGTGATAGTGTTGAAAACCCACATTTCACACTTGTGTTAGTGTTGAAATCCACTTTTCGCACTTGTGTTGGTGCAGGAAACCACTTTTGCACTTGTATTAGTGTGGCAAAACCACTTTTTGCACTTGTGTTAGTGTTGAAAAACCACTTTTCGCACTTGTGTTAGTGT
Source organism: Myxine glutinosa (assembly GCF_964187855.1). Classification (NCBI taxonomy): domain Eukaryota; kingdom Metazoa; phylum Chordata; class Myxini; order Myxiniformes; family Myxinidae; genus Myxine; species Myxine glutinosa. Next base: position 6,223 of record NW_027616394.1, read on the forward strand.
TGAAAAACCACTTTTCGCACTTGTGTTGGTGCAGGAAACCACTTTTGCACTTGTATTAGTGTGGAAAAAACACTTTTTGCACTTGTGATAGTGTTGAAAAACCACTTTTCGCACTTGTGTTAGTGTTCAAAAACCACTTTTCGCACTTGTGTTGGTGCAGGAAACCACTTTTGCACTTGTATTAGTGTGGAAAAACCACTTTTCGCACTTGTGTTAGTGTTGAAAAACCACTTTTCGCACTTGTGTTAGTGTTGAAAAACCACTTTTCGCACTTGTGTTGCTGCAGGAAACCACTTTTGCACTTGTATTAGTGTGTAAAAAAAACACTTTTTGCACTTGTGATAGTGTTGAAAAACCACTTTTCGCACTTGTGTTAGTGTTGAAAAACCACTTTTCACACTTGTGTTGGTGCAGGAAACCACTTTTGCACTTGTATTAGTGTGGAAAAAACACTTTTTGCACTTGTGATAGTGTTGAAAAACCACTTTTCGCACTTGTGTTAGGGTTGAAAAACCACTTTTCGCACTGGTGTTCGTGAAGGAAACCACTTTTCGCATTTGTGTTAGTGTTGAAAACCCACTTTTCGCACTTGTGTTAGTGTTGAAAATCCACTTTTCCCACTTGTGTTGGTGCAGGAAACCACTTTTGCACTTGTATTAGTGTGGAAAAAACACTTTTTGCACTTGTGATAGTGTTGAAAAACCACTTTTCGCACTTGTGTTAGTGTTGAAAAACCACTTTTCGCACTTGTGTTGGTGCAGGAAACCACTTTTGCACTTGTATTAGTGTGGAAAAACCACTTTTCGCACTTGTGTTAGTGTTGAAAAACTACTTTTCGCACTTGTGTTAGTGTTGAAAAACTACTTTTCACACTTGTGTTAGTGAAGGAAACCACTTTTCGCACTTGTGTTAGTGTTGAAAACCCACTTTTCGCACTTGTGTTAGTGTTGAAAATCCACTTTTCGCACTTGTGTTGGTGCAGGAAACCACTTTTGCACTTGTATTAGTGTGGAAAAACCACTTTTCGCACTTGTGTTGGTGCAGGAAACCACTTTTGCACTTGTATTAGTGTGGCAAAACCACTTTTCGCACTTGTGTTAGTGTTGAAGAACCACTTTTCGCACTTGTGTTAGTGTTGAAAAACCACTTTTCGCACTTGTGTTCGTGTTGAAAAACCACTTTTCGCACTTGTGTTAGTGTTGAAAAACCACTTTTCGCACTTGTGTTAGTGAAGGAAACCACTTGTGCACTTGTATTAGTGTGGAAAAACCACTTTTCGCACTTGTGTTAGTGTTGAAAACCCACTTTTCGCACTTGTGTTAGTGTTGAAAATCCACTTTTCGCACTTGTGTTGGTGCAGGAAACCACTTTTGCACTTGTATTAGTGTGGAAAAAACACTTTTTGCACTTGTGATAGTGTTGAAAAACCACTTTTCGCACTTGTGTTAGTGTTGAAAAACCACTTTTCGCACTTATGTTGGTGCAGGAAACCACTTTTGCACTTGTATTAGTGTGGAAAAAACACTTTTTGCACTTGTGATAGTGTTGAAAAACCACTTTTCGCACTTGTGTTAGGGTTGAAAAACCACTTTTCGCACTGGTGTTCATGAAGGAAACCACTTTTCGCATTTGTGTTAGTGTTGAAAACCCACTTTTCGCACTTGTGTTAGTGTTGAAAATCCACTTTTCCCACTTGTGTTGGTGCAGGAAACCACTTTTGCACTTGTATTAGTGTGGAAAAAACACTTTTTGCACTTGTGATAGTGTTGAAAAACCACTTTTTGCACTTGTGTTAGTGTTTGGAAAACCACTTTTCGCACTTGTGTTGGTGCAGGAAACCACTTTTGGACTTGTATTAGTGTGGAAAAAACACTTTTTGCACTTGTGATAGTGTTGAAAAACCACTTTTCGCACTTGTGTTAGTGTTGAAAAACCACTTTTCGCACCTGTGTTGGTGCAGGAAACCACTTTTGCACTTGTATTAGTGTGGAAAAAACACTTTTTGCACTTGTGATAGTGTTGAAAACCAACATTTCACACTTGTGTTAGTGTTGAAAATCCACTTTTCGCACTTGTGTTGGTGCAGGAAACCACTTTTGCACTTGTATTAGTGTGGAAAAACCACTTTTCGCACTTGTGTTAGTGTTGAAAAACCACTTTTCGCACTTGTGTTAGTGTTGAAAAACCACTTTTCGCACTTGTGTTGGTGCAGGAAACCACTTTTGCACTTGTATTAGTGTGGAAAAAACACTTTTTGCACTTCTGATAGTGTTGAAAAACCACTTTTCGCACTTGTGTTAGTGTTCAAAAACCACTTTTCGCACTTGTGTTGGTGCAGGAAACCACTTTTGCACTTGTATTAGTGTGGAAAAACCACTTTTCGCACTTCTGTTAGTGTTGAAAAACCACTTTTCGCACTTGTGTTAGTGTTGAAAAACCACTTTTCGCACTTGTGTTGGTGCAGGAAACCACTTTTGCACTTGTATTAGTGTGGAAAAAACACTTTTTGCACTTGTGATAGTGTTGAAAAACCACTTTTCGCACTTGTGTTAGTGTTGAAAAACCACTTTTCGCACTTGTGTTGGTGCAGGAAACCACTTTTACACTTGTATTAGTGTGGAAAAAACACTTTTTGCACTTGTGATAGTGTTGAAAAACCACTTTTCGCACTTGTGTTAGGGTTGAAAAACCACTTTTCGCACTGGTGTTCGTGAAGGAAACCACTTTTCGCATTTGTGTTAGTGTTGAAAACCCACTTTTTGCACTTGTGTTAGTGTTGAAAATCCACTTTTCCCACTTGTGTTGGTGCAGGAAACCACTTTTGCACTTGTATTAGTGTGGAAAAAACACTTTTTGCACTTGTGATAGTGTTGAAAAACCACTTTTCGCACTTGTGTTAGTGTTGAAAAACCACTTTTCGCACTTGTGTTGGTGCAGGAAACCACTTTTGCACTTGTATTCGTGTGGAAAAACCACTTTTCGCACTTGTGTTAGTGTTGAAAAACTACTTTTCGCACTTGTGTTAGTGTTGAAAAACCACTTTTCACACTTGTGTTAGTGAAGGAAACCACTTTTCGCACTTGTGTTAGTGTTGAAAACCCACTTTTTGCACTTGTGTTAGTGTTGAAAATCCACTTTTCGCACTTGTGTTGGTGCAGGAAACCACTTTTGCACTTGTATTAGTGTGGAAAAAACACTTTTTGCACTTGTGATAGTGTTGAAAAACCACTTTTCGCACTTGTGTTAGGGTTGAAAAACCACTTTTCGCACTGGTGTTCATGAAGGAAACCACTTTTCGCATTTGTGTTAGTGTTGAAAACCCACTTTTCGCACTTGTGTTAGTGTTGAAAATCCACTTTTCCCACTTGTGTTGGTGCAGGAAACCACTTTTGCACTTGTATTAGTGTGGAAAAAACACTTTTTGCACTTGTGATAGTGTTGAAAAACCACTTTTTGCACTTGTGTTAGTGTTTGGAAAACCACTTTTCGCACTTGTGTTGGTGCAGGAAACCACTTTTGCACTTGTATTAGTGTGGAAAAAACACTTTTTGCACTTGTGATAGTGTTGAAAAACCACTTTTCGCACTTGTGTTAGTGTTGAAAAACCACTTTTCGCACCTGTGTTGGTGCAGGAAACCACTTTTGCACTTGTATTAGTGTGGAAAAACACTTTTTGCACTTGTGATAGTGTTGAAAACCCACATTTCACACTTGTGTTAGTGTTGAAAATCTACTTTTCACACTTGTGTTGGTGCAGGAAACCACTTTTGCACTTGTATTAGTGTGGAAAAAACACTTTTTGCACTTGTGATAGTGTTGAAAATCCACTTTTCGCACTTGTGTTGGTGCAGGAAACCACTTTTGCACTTGTATTAGTGTGGAAAAAACACTTTTTACACTTGTGATAGTGTTGAAAAACCACTTTTCGCACTTGTGTTAGTGTTGAAAAACCACTTTTCGCACTTGTGTGAGTGAAGGAAACCACTTTTCGCACTTGTGTTAGTGTTGAAAACCCACTTTTCGCACTTGTGTTAGTGTTGAAAAACCACTTTTCGCACTTGTCTTGGTGCAGGAAACCACTTTTGCACTTGTATTAGTGTGGAAAAAACACTTTTTGCACTTGTGGTAGTGTTGAAAAACCACTTTTCGCACTTGTGTTAGTGTTGAAAACCCACTTTTCGCACTTGTGTTGGTGCAGGAAACCACTTTTGCACTTGTATTAGTGTGGAAAAAACACTTTTTGCACTTGTGATATTGTTGAAAAACCACTATTTGCACTTGTGTTAGTGTTCAAAAACCACTTTTCGCACTTGTGTTGGTGCAGGAAACCACTTTTGCACTTGTATTAGTGTGGAAAAAACACTTTTTGCACTTATGATAGTGTTGGAAAACCACTTTTCGCACTTGTGTTAGTGTTGAAAACCCACTTTTCGCACTTGTGTTAGTGTTGAAAAGCCACTTTTCCCAATTGTGTTGGTGCAGGAAACAACTTTTGCACTTGTATTAGTGTGGAAAAAACACTTTTTGCACTTGTGATAGTGTTGAAAACCCACATTTCACACTTGTGTTAGTGTTGAAAATCCACTTTTCGCACTTGTGTTGGTGCAGGAAACCACTTTTGCACTTGTATTAGTGTGGAAAAAACACTTTTTGCACTTGTGATAGTGTTGAAAAACCACTTTTCGCACTTGTGTTAGTGTTGAAAAACCACTTTTCGCACTTGTGTTGGTGCAGGAAACCACTTTTGCACTTGTATTAGTGTGGAAAAAACTACTTTTCGCACTTGTGTTAGTGTTGAAAAACTACTTTTCGCACTTGTGTTAGTGTTGAAAAACCACTTTTCACACTTGTGTTAGTGAAGGAAACCACTTTTCGCACTTGTGTTAGTGTTGAAAACCCACTTTTCGCACTTGTGTTAGTGTTGAAAATCCACTTTTCGCACTTGTGTTGGTGCAGGAAACCACTTTTGCACTTGTATTAGTGTGGAAAAACCACTTTTCGCACTTGTGTTGTTGCAGGAAACCACTTTTGCACTTGTATTAGTGTGGAAAAACCACTTTTCGCACTTGTGTTAGTGTTGAAAAACCACTTTTCGCACTTGTGTTAGTGTTGAAAAACCACTTTTCGCACTTGTGTTAGTGTTGAAAAACCACTTTTCGCACTTGTGTTAGTGAAGGAACCACTTTTGCACTTGTATTAGTGTCGAAAAACCACTTTTCGCACTTGTGTTAGTGTTGAAAAACCACTTTTCGCTCTTGTGTTAGTGTTGAAAAACCACTTTTCGCACTTGTGTTAGTGAAGGAAACCACTTTTCGCACTTGTGTTAGTCTTGAAAACCCACTTTTCGCACTTGTGTTAGTGTTGAAAATCCACATTTCGCACTTGTGTTGGTGCAGGAAACCACTTTTGCACTTGTATTAGTGTGGAAAAAACACTTTTCGCACTTGTGATAGTGTTGAAAAACCACTTTTCGCACTTGGGTTAGTGTTGAAAAACCACTTTTCGCACTTGTGTTGGTGCAGGAAACCACTTTTGCACTTGTATTACTGTGGAAAATCCACTTTTCGCACTTGTGATAGTGTTGAAAAACCACTTTTTGCACTTGTGTTAGTGTTGAAAAACCACTTTTCGCACTTGTGTTGGTGCAGGAAACCACTTTTGCACTTGTATTAGTGTGGAAAAACCACTTTTCGCACTTGTGTTAGTGTTGAAAAACCACTTTTCGCACTTGTGTTAGTTTTGAAAAACCACTTTTCGCACTTGTGTTAGTGAAGGAAACCACTTTTCGCACTTGTGTTAGTGTTGAAAACCCACTTTTCGCACTTGTGTTAGTGTTGAAAATCCACTTTTCGCACTTGTGTTGGTGCAGGAAACCACTTTTGCACTTGTATTAGTGTGGAAAAAACACTTTTTGCACTTGTGATAGTGTTGAAAAACCACTTTTCGCACTTGTGTTAGTGTTGAAAAACCACTTTTCGCACTTGTGTGAGTGAAGGAAACCACTTTTCGCACTTGTGTTAGTGTTGAAAACCCACTTTTCGCACTTGTGGGTAGTGTTGAAAAACCACTTTTCGCACTTGTGTTGGTGCAGGAAACCACTTTTGCACTTGTATTAGTGTGGAAAAACCACTTTTCGCACTTGTGTTAGTGTTGAAAAACCACTTTTCGCACTTGTGTTGGTGCAGGAAACCACTTTTGCACTTGTATTAGTGTGGAAAAAACACTTTTTGCACTTGTGGTAGTGTTGAAAAACCACTTTTCGCACTTGTGTTAGTGTTGAAAAACCACTTTTCGCACTTGTGTTGGTGCAGGAAACCACTTTTGCACTTGTATTAGTGTGGAAAAAACACTTTTTGCACTTGTGATATTGTTGAAAAACCACTATTCGCACTTGTGTTAGTGTTGAAAAACCACTTTTCGCACTTGTGTTGGTGCAGGAAACCACTTTTGCACTTGTATTAGTGTGGAAAAAACACTTTTTGCACTTATGATAGTGTTGGAAAACCACTTTTCGCACTTGTGTTAGTGTTGAAAACCCACTTTTCGCACTTGTGTTAGTGTTGAAAAGCCACTTTTCCCAATTGTGTTGCTGCAGGAAACCACTTTTGCACTTGTATTCGTGTGGAAAAAACACTTTTTGCACTTGTGATAGTGTTGAAAAACCACTTTTCGCACTTGTGTTAGTGTTGAAAAACCACTTTTTGCACTTGTGTTGGTGCAGGAAACCACTTTTGCACTTGTATTAGTGTGGAAAAAACACTTTTTGCACTTGTGATAGTGTTGAAAAACCACTTTTCGCACTTGTGTTAGTGTTGAAAAACCACTTTTCGCACTTGTGTTGGTGCAGGAAACCACTTTTGCACTTGTATTAGTGTGGAAAAAACACTTTTTGCACTTGTGATAGTGTTGAAAAACCACTTTTCGCACTTGTGTTAGTGTTGAAAAACCACTTTTCGCACTTGTGTTGGTGCAGGAAACCACTTTTGCACTTGTATTAGTGTGGAAAAAACACTTTTTGCACTTGTGATAGTGTTGAAAAAACACTTTTTGCACTTGTGTTAGTGTTGAAAAACCACTTTTCGCACTTGTGTTGGTGCAGGAAACCACTTTTGCACTTGTATTAGTGTGGAAAAAACACTTTTTGCACTTGTGATAGTGTTGAAAAAACACTTTTTGCACTTGTGTTAGTGTTGAAAAACCACTTTTCGCACTTGTGTTGGTGCAGGAAACCACTTTTGCACTTGTATTAGTGTGGAAAAACCACTTTTCGCACTTGTGTTAGTGTTGAAAAACCACTTTTCGCACTTGAGTTAGTGTTGAAAAACCACTTTTCGCACTTGTGGTGGTGCAGGAAACCACTTTTGCACTTGTATTAGTGTGGAAAAAACACTTTTTGCACTTGTGATAGTGTTGAAAAACCACTTTTCGCACTTGTCTAAGTGTTGAAAAACCACTTTTCGCACTTGTGTTGGTGCAGGAAACCACTTTTGCACTTGTATTAGTGTGGAAAAAACACTTTTTGCACTTGTGATAGTGTTGAAAAACCACTTTTCGCACTTGTGTTAGGGTTGAAAAACCACTTTTCGCACTGGTGTTCATGAAGGAAACCACTCTTCGCATTTGTGTTAGTGTTGAAAACCCACTTTTCGCACTTGTGTTAGTGTTGAAAATCCACTTTTCCCACTTGTGTTGGTGCAGTAAACCACTTTTGCACTTGTATTAGTGTGGAAAAAACACTTTTTGCACTTGTGATAGTGTTGAAAAACCACTTTTCGCACTTGTGTTAGTGTTGAAAATCCACTTTTCCCACTTGTGTTGGTGCAGTAAACCACTTTTGCACTTGTATTAGTGTGGAAAAAACACTTTTTGCACTTGTGATAGTGTTGAAAAACCACTTTTCGCACTTGTGTTAGTGTTTGGAAAACCACTTTTCGCACTTGTGTTGGTGCAGGAAACCACTTTTGCACTTGTATTAGTGTGGAAAAAACACTTTTTGCACTTGTGGTAGTGTTGAAAAACCACTTTTCGCACTTGTGTTAGTGTTGAAAAACCACTTTTCGCACTTGTGTTGGTGCAGGAAACCACTTTTGCACTTGTATTAGTGTGGAAAAAACACTTTTTGCACTTGTGATATTGTTGAAAAACCACTATTTGCATTGCACTTGTGTTAGTGTTCAAAAACCACTTTTCACACTTGTGTTGGAGCAGGAAACCACTTTTGCACTTGTATTAGTGTGGAAAAAACACTTTTTGCACTTGTGATAGTGTTGAAAATCCACTTTTCGCACTTGTGTTAGTGTTGAAAACCCACTTTTCGCACTTGTGTTAGTGTTGAAAAGCCACTTTTCCCAATTGTGTTGGTGCAGGAAACCACTTTTGCACTTGTATTAGTGTGGAAAAAACACTTTTTGCACTTGTGATAGTGTTGAAAACCCACATTTCACACTTGTGTTAGTGTTGAAAATCCACTTTTCGCACTTGTGTTGGTGCAGGAAACCACTTTTGCACTTGTATTAGTGTGGAAAAAACACTTTTTGCACTTGTGATAGTGTTGAAAAACCACTTTTCGCACTTGTGTTAGTGTTGAAAAACCACTTTTCGCACTTGTGTTGGTGCAGGAAACCACTTTTGCACTTGTATTAGTGTGGAAAAAACTACTTTTCGCACTTGTGTTAGTGTTGAAAAACTACTTTTCGCACTTGTGTTAGTGTTGAAAAACCACTTTTCACACTTGTGTTAGTGAAGCAAACCACTTTTCGCACTTGTGTTAGTGTTGAAAACCCACTTTTCGCACTTGTGTTAGTGTTGAAAATCCACTTTTCGCACTTGTGTTGGTGCAGGAAACACTTTTGCACTTGTATTGGTGTGGAAAAAAAAAATTTTTTCGCACTTGTGTTGTTGCAGGAAACCACTTTTGCACTTGTATTAGTGTGGAAAAACCACTTTTCGCACTTGTGTTAGTGTTGAAAAACCACTTTTCGCACTTGTGTTAGTGTTGAAAAACCACTTTTCGCACTTGTGTTAGTGTTGAAAAACCACTTTTCGCACTTGTGTTAGTGAAGGGAAACCACTTTTGCACTTGTATTAGTGTCGAAAAACCACTTTTCGCACTTGTGTTAGTGTTGAAAAACCACTTTTCGCTCTTGTGTTAGTGTTGAAAAACCACTTTTCGCACTTGTGTTAGTGAAGGCACACTTGTGTTAGTCTTGAAAACCCACTTTTCGCACTTGTGTTAGTGTTGAAAATCCACATTTCGCACTTGTGTTGGTGCAGGAAACCACTTTTGCACTTGTATTAGTGTGGAAAAAACACTTTTCGCACTTGTGATAGTGTTGAAAAACCACTTTTCGCAATTGGGTTAGTGTTGAAAAACCACTTTTCGCACTTGTGTTGGTGCAGGAAACCACTTTTGCACTTGTATTACTGTGGAAAATCCACTTTTCGCACTTGTGATAGTGTTGAAAAACCACTTTTTGCACTTGTGTTAGTGTTGAAAAACCACTTTTCGCACTTGTGTTGGTGCAGGAAACCACTTTTGCACTTGTATTAGTGTGGAAAAACCACTTTTCGCACTTGTGTTAGTGTTGAAAAACCACTTTTCGCACTTGTGTTAGTTTTGAAAAACCACTTTTCGCACTTGTGTTAGTGAAGGAAACCACTTTTCGCACTTGTGTTAGTGTTGAAAACCCACTTTTCGCACTTGTGTTAGTGTTGAAAATCCACTTTTCGCACTTGTGTTGGTGCAGGAAACCACTTTTGCACTTGTATTAGTGTGGAAAAAACACTTTTTGCACTTGTGATAGTGTTGAAAAACCACTTTTCGCACTTGTGTTAGTGTTGAAAAACCACTTTTCGCACTTGTGTGAGTGAAGGAAACCACTTTTCGCACTTGTGTTAGTGTTGAAAACCCACTTTTCGCACTTGTGTTAGTGTTGAAAAACCACTTTTCGCACTTGTGTTGGTGCAGGAAACCACTTTTGCACTTGTATTAGTGTGGAAAAAACACTTTTGCACTTGTGATAGTGTTGAAAAACCACTTTTCGCACTTGTGTTAGTGTTGAAAAACCACTTTTCGCACTTGTGTTGGTGCAGGAAACCACTTTTGCACTTGTATTAGTGTGAAAAAAACACTTTTTGCACTTGTGATAGTGTTGAAAAACACTTTTTGCACTTGTGTTAGTGTTGAAAACCACTTTTCGCACTTGTGTTGGTGCAGGAAACCACTTTTGCACTTGTATTAGTGTGGAAAAAACACTTTTTGCACTTGTGATAGTGTTGAAAAAACACTTTTTGCACTTGTGTTAGTGTTGAAAAACCACTTTTCGCACTTGTGTTAGTGTGAAAAACCACTTTTCGCACTTGTGTTAGTGTTGAAAAACCACTTTTCGCACTTGTGTTAGTGAAGGAAACCACTTTTGCACTTGTATTAGTGTCGAAAACCACTTTTCGCACTTGTGTTAGTGTTGAAAAACCACTTTTCGCTCTTGTGTTAGTGTTGAAAAACCACTTTTCGCACTTGTGTTAGTGAAGGAAACCACTTTTCGCACTTGTGTTAGTCTTGAAAACCCACTTTTCGCACTTGTGTTAGTGTTGAAAATCCACATTTCGCACTTGTGTTGGTGCAGGAAACCACTTTTGCACTTGTATTAGTGTGGAAAAAACACTTTTCGCACTTGTGATAGTGTTGAAAAACCACTTTTCGCACTTGGGTTAGTGTTGAAAAACCACTTTTCGCACTTGTGTTGGTGCAGGAAACCACTTTTGCACTTGTATTACTGTGGAAAATCCACTTTTCGCACTTGTGATAGTGTTGAAAAACCACTTTTTGCACTTGTGTTAGTGTTGAAAAAACACTTTTCGCACTTGTGTTGGTGCAGGAAACCACTTTTGCACTTGTATTAGTGTGGAAAAACCACTTTTCGCACTTGTGTTAGTGTTGAAAAACCACTTTTCGCACTTGTGTTAGTTTTGAAAAACCACTTTTCGCACTTGTGTTAGTGAAGGAAACCACTTTTCGCACTTGTGTTAGTGTTGAAAACCCACTTTTCGCACTTGTGTTAGTGTTGAAAATCCACTTTTCGCACTTGTGTTGGTGCAGGAAACCACTTTTGCACTTGTATTAGTGTGGAAAAAACACTTTTTGCACTTGTGATAGTGTTGAAAAACCACTTTTCGCACTTGTGTTAGTGTTGAAAAACCACTTTTCGCACTTGTGTGAGTGAAGGAAACCACTTTTCGCACTTGTGTTAGTGTTGAAAACCCACTTTTCGCACTTGTGTTAGTGTTGAAAAACCACTTTTCGCACTTGTGTTGGTGCAGGAAACCACTTTTGCACTTGTATTAGTGTGGAAAAACCACTTTTCGCACTTGTGTTAGTGTTGAAAAACCACTTTTCGCACTTGTGTTGGTGCAGGAAACCACTTTTGCACTTGTATTAGTGTGGAAAAAACACTTTTTGCACTTGTGGTAGTGTTGAAAAACCACTTTTCGCACTTGTGTTAGTGTTGAAAAACCACTTTTCGCACTTGTGTTGGTGCAGGAAACCACTTTTGCACTTGTATTAGTGTGGAAAAAACACTTTTTGCACTTGTGATATTGTTGAAAAACCACTATTCGCACTTGTGTTAGTGTTGAAAAACCACTTTTCGCACTTGTGTTGGTGCAGGAAACCACTTTTGCACTTGTATTAGTGTGGAAAAAACACTTTTTGCACTTATGATAGTGTTGGAAAACCACTTTTCGCACTTGTGTTAGTGTTGAAAACCCACTTTTCGCACTTGTGTTAGTGTTGAAAAGCCACTTTTCCCAATTGTGTTGCTGCAGGAAACCACTTTTGCACTTGTATTAGTGTGGAAAAAACACTTTTTGCACTTGTGATAGTGTTGAAAAACAACTTTTCGCACTTGTGTTAGTGTTGAAAAACCACTTTTTGCACTTGTGTTGGTGCAGGAAACCACTTTTGCACTTGTATTAGTGTGGAAAAAACACTTTTTGCACTTGTGATAGTGTTGAAAAACCACTTTTCGCACTTGTGTTAGTGTTGAAAAACCACTTTTCGCACTTGTGTTGGTGCAGGAAACCACTTTTGCACTTGTATTAGTGTGGAAAAAACACTTTTTGCACTTGTGATAGTGTTGAAAAACCACTTTTCGCACTTGTGTTAGTGTTGAAAAACCACTTTTCGCACTTGTGTTGGTGCAGGAAACCACTTTTGCACTTGTATTAGTGTGGAAAAAACACTTTTTGCACTTGTGATAGTGTTGAAAAAACACTTTTTGCACTTGTGTTAGTGTTGAAAAACCACTTTTCGCACTTGTGTTGGTGCAGGAAACCACTTTTGCACTTGTATTAGTGTGGAAAAAACACTTTTTGCACTTGTGATAGTGTTGAAAAAACACTTTTTGCACTTGTGTTAGTGTTGAAAAACCACTTTTCGCACTTGTGTTGGTGCAGGAAACCACTTTTGCACTTGTATTAGTGTGGAAAAACCACTTTTCGCACTTGTGTTAGTGTTGAAAAACCACTTTTCGCACTTGAGTTAGTGTTGAAAAACCACTTTTCGCACTTGTGTTGGTGCAGGAAACCACTTTTGCACTTGTATTAGTGTGGAAAAAACACTTTTTGCACTTGTGATAGTGTTGAAAAACCACTTTTCGCACTTGTCTAAGTGTTGAAAAACCACTTTTCGCACTTGTGTTGGTGCAGGAAACCACTTTTGCACTTGTATTAGTGTGGAAAAAACACTTTTTGCACTTGTGATAGTGTTGAAAAACCACTTTTCGCACTTGTGTTAGGGTTCAAAAACCACTTTTCGCACTGGTGTTCATGAAGGAAACCACTCTTTGCATTTGTGTTAGTGTTGAAAACCCACTTTTCGCACTTGTGTTAGTGTTGAAAATCCACTTTTCCCACTTGTGTTGGTGCAGTAAACCACTTTTGCACTTGTATTAGTGTGGAAAAAACACTTTTTGCATTTGTGATAGTGTTGAAAAACCACTTTTCGCACTTGTGTTAGTGTTGAAAAACCACATTTCGCACCTGTGTTGGTGCAGGAAACCACTTTTGCACTTGTATTAGTGTGGAAAAAACACTTTTTGCACTTGTGATCGTGTTGAAAACCCACATTTCACACTCGTGTTAGTGTTGAAAATCCACTTTTCGCACTTCTGTTGGTGCAGGAAACCACTTTTGCACTTGTATTAGTGTGGAAAAAACACTTTTTGCACTTGTGATAGTGTTGAAAAACCACTTTTCGCACTTGTGTTAGTGTTGAAAAACGACTTTTCGCACTTGTGTTGGTGAAGGAAACCACTTTGCGAACTTCTGTTAGTGTTGAAAAACCACTTTTCGCACTTGTGTTAGTGTTGAAAAACTACTTTTCGCACTTGTGTTAGTGAAGGAAACCACTTTTCGCACTTGTGTTAGTGTTGAAAAACCACTTTTCGCACTTGTGTTAGTGTTGAAAAACCACTTTTCGCACTTGTGTTAGTGAAGGAAACCACTTTTCGAACTTGTGTTAGTGTTGAAAAACCACTTTTTGCACTTGTGTTAGTGTTGAAAAACTACTTTTCGCACTTGTGTTAGTGAAGGAAACCACTTTTCGCACTTGTCTAAGTGTTGAAAAACCACTTTTCGCACTTGTGTTGGTGCAGGAAACCACTTTTGCACTTGTATTAGTGTGGAAAAAACACTTTTTGCACTTGTGATAGTGTTGAAAAACCACTTTTCGCACTTGTGTTAGGGTTCAAAAACCACTTTTCGCACTGGTGTTCATGAAGGAAACCACTCTTTGCATTTGTGTTAGTGTTGAAAACCCACTTTTCGCACTTGTGTTAGTGTTGAAAATCCACTTTTCCCACTTGTGTTGGTGCAGTAAACCACTTTTGCACTTGTATTAGTGTGGAAAAAACACTTTTTGCATTTGTGATAGTGTTGAAAAACCACTTTTCGCACTTGTGTTAGTGTTGAAAAACCACATTTCGCACCTGTGTTGGTGCAGGAAACCACTTTTGCACTTGTATTAGTGTGGAAAAAACACTTTTTGCACTTGTGATAGTGTTGAAAACCCACATTTCACACTCGTGTTAGTGTTGAAAATCCACTTTTCGCACTTCTGTTGGTGCAGGAAACCACTTTTGCACTTGTATTAGTGTGGAAAAAACACTTTTTGCACTTGTGATAGTGTTGAAAAACCACTTTTCGCACTTGTGTTAGTGTTGAAAAACGACTTTTCGCACTTGTGTTGGTGAAGGAAACCACTTTGCGAACTTCTGTTAGTGTTGAAAAACCACTTTTCGCACTTGTGTTAGTGTTGAAAAACTACTTTTCGCACTTGTGTTAGTGAAGGAAACCACTTTTCGCACTTGTGTTAGTGTTGAAAAACCACTTTTCGCACTTGTGTTAGTGTTGAAAAACCACTTTTCGCACTTGTGTTAGTGAAGGAAACCACTTTTCGAACTTGTGTTAGTGTTGAAAAACCACTTTTCGCACTTGTGTTAGTGTTGAAAAACTACTTTTCGCACTTGTGTTAGTGAAGGAAACCACTTTTCGCACTTGTGTTAGTGTTGAAAACCCACTTTTCACACTTGTGTTAGTGTCGAAAATCCACTTTTCGTACTTGTATTGGTGCAGGAAACCACTTTTGCACTTGTATTAGTGTGGAAAAAACACTTTTTGCACTTGTGATAGTGTTGAAAAACCACTTTTCACACTTGTGTTAGTGTTGAAAAACCACTTTTCGCACTTGTGTTAGTGTTGAAAAACCACTTTTCGCACTTGTGTTAGTGAAGGAAACCACTTTTCGAACTTGTGTTAGTGTTGAAAACCCACTTTTCGCACTTGTGTTAGTGTTGAAAATCCACTTTTTGCACTTGTGTTGGTGCAGGAAACCACTTTTGCACTTGTATTAGTGTGGAAAAAACACTTTTTGCACTTGTGATAGTGTTGAAAAACCACTTTTTCGCACTTGTGTTAGTGTTGAAAAACCACTTTTCGCTCTTGTGTGAGTGTTGAAAAACCACTTTTCGCACTTGTGTTAGTAAAGGAAACCACTTTTCGCACTTGTGTTAGTGTTGAAAACACACTTTTCGCACTTGTGTTAGTGTTGAAAATCCACTTTTCGCACTTGTGTTGGTGCAGGAAACCACTTTTGCACTTGTATTAGTGTGGAAAAAACATTTTTTGCACTTGTGATAGTGTTGAAAAACCACTTTTCGCACTTGTGTTGGTGCAGGAACCACTTTTGCACTTGTATTAGTGTGGAAAAAACACTTTTTGCACTTGTGATAGTGTTGAAAAACCACTTTTCGCACTTGTGTTGGTGCAGGAAACCACTTTTGCACTTGTATTAGTGTGGAAAAACCACTTTTCGCACTTGTGTTAGTGTTGAAAAACCACTTTTCGCACTTGTGTTGGTGCAGGAAACCACTTTTGCACTTGTATTAGTGTGGAAAAACACTTTTTGCACTTGTGATAGTGTTGAAAAACCACTTTTCGCACTTGTGTTAGTGTTGAAAAAACACTTTTCGCACTTGTGTTGGTGCAGGAAACCACTTTTGCACTTGTATTAGTGTGGAAAAACCACTTTTCGCACTTGTGTTAGTGTTGAAAAACCACTTTTCGCACTTGTGTTAGTGTTGAAAAACCACTTTTCACACTTGTGTTGGTGCAGGAAACCACTTTTGCACTTGTATTAGTGTGGAAAAAACACTTTTTGCACTTGTGATAGTGTTGGAAAACCACTTTTCGCACTTGTGTTAGTGTTGAAAAACCACTTTTCGCACTTGTGTTGGTGCAGGAAACCACTTTTGCACTTGTATTAGTGTGGAAAAAACACTTTTTGCACTTGTGATAGTGTTGAAAAACCACTTTTCGCACTTGTGTTAGGGTTGAAAAACCACTTTTCGCACTGGTGTTCGTGAAGGAAACCACTTTTCGCATTTGTGTTAGTGTTGAAAACCCACTTTTCGCACTTGTGTTAGTGTTGAAAATCGACTTTTCCCACTTGTGTTGGTGCAGGAAACCACTTTTGCACTTGTATTAGTGTGGAAAAAACACTTTTTGCACTTGAGATAGTGTTGAAAAACCACTTTTCGCACTTGTGTTAGTGTTGAAAAACCACTTTTCGCACTTGTGTTGGTGCAGGAAACCACTTTTGCACTTGTATTAGTGTGGAAAAAAACACTTTTTGCACTTGTGATAGTGTTGAAAAACCTTTTTGCACTTGTGTTAGTGTTGAAAAACCACTTTTCGCACTTGTGTTGGTGCAAGAAACCACTTTTGCACTTGTATTAGTGTGGAAAAAACACTTTTTGCACTTGTGATAGTGTTGAAAACCCACATTTCACACTTGTGTTAGTGTTGAAAATCCACTTTTCGCACTTGTGTTGGTGCAGGAAACCACTTTTGCACTTGTATTAGTGTGGAAAAAACACTTTTTGCACTTGTGATAGTGTTGAAAAACCACTTTTCGCACTTGTGTTAGTGTTGAAAAACCACTTTTCGCACTTGTGTTGGTGCAGGAAACCACTTTTGCACTTGTATTAGTGTGGAAAAAACCACTTTTCGCACTTGTGTTAGTGTTGAAAAACTACTTTTCGCACTTGTGTTAGTGTTGAAAAACCACTTTTCACACTTGTGTTAGTGAAGGAAACCACTTTTCGCACTTGTGTTAGTGTTGAAAACCCACTTTTCGCACTTGTGTTAGTGTTGAAAATCCACTTTTCGCACTTGTGTTGGTGCAGGAAACCACTTTTGCACTTGTATTAGTGTGGAAAAACCACTTTTCGCACTTGTGTTGGTGCAGGAAACCACTTTTGCACTTGTATTAGTGTGGAAAAACCACTTTTCGCACTTGTGTTAGTGTTGAAAAACCACTTTTCGCACGTGTGTTAGTGTTGAAAAACCACTTTTCGCACTTGTGTTAGTGTTGAAAAACCACTTTTCGCACTTGTGTTAGTGAAGGAAACCACTTTTGCACTTGTATTAGTGTGGAAAAACCACTTTTCGCACTTGTGTTAGTGTTGAAAAACCACTTTTCGCACTTGTGTTAGTGAAGGAAACCACTTTTCGCACTTGTGTTAGTCTTGAAAACCCACTTTTCGCACTTGTGTTAGTGTTGAAAATCCACATTTCGCACTTGTGTTGGTGCAGGAAACCACTTTTGCACTTGTATTAGTGTGGAAAAAACACTTTTTGCACTTGTGATAGTGTTGAAAAACCACTTTTCGCACTTGGGTTAGTGTTGAAAAACCACTTTTCACACTTGTGTTGGTGCAGGAAACCACTTTTGCACTTGTATTACTGTGGAAAATCCACTTTTCGCACTTGTGATAGTGTTGAAAAACCACTTTTTGCACTTGTGTTAGTGTTGAAAAACCACTTTTCGCACTTGTGTTGGTGCAGGAAACCACTTTTGCACTTGTATTAGTGTGGAAAAACCACTTTTCGCACTTGTGTTAGTGTTGAAAAACCACTTTTCGCACTTGTGTTAGTTTTGAAAAACCACTTTTCGCACTTGTGTTAGTGAAGGAAACCACTTTTCGCACTTGTGTTAGTGTTGAAAACCCACTTTTCGCACTTGTGTTAGTGTTGAAAATCCACTTTTCGCACTTGTGTTGGTGCAGAAAACCACTTTTGCACTTGTATTAGTGTGGAAAAAACACTTTTTGCACTTGTGATAGTGTTGAAAAACCACTTTTCGCACTTGTGTTAGTGTTGAAAAACCACTTTTCGCACTTGTGTGAGTGAAGGAAACCACTTTTCGCACTTGTGTTAGTGTTGAAAACCCACTTTTCGCACTTGTGTTAGTGTTGAAAAACACTTTTCGCACTTGTGTTGGTGCAGGAAACCACTTTTGCACTTGTATTAGTGTGGAAAAACCACTTTTCGCACTTGTGTTAGTGTTGAAAAACCACTTTTTGCACTTGTGTTGGTGCAGGAAACCACTTTTGCACTTGTATTAGTGTGGAAAAAACACTTTTTGCACTTGTGGTAGTGTTGAAAAACCACTTTTCGCGCTTGCGTTAGTGTTGAAAAACCACTTTTCGCACTTGTGTTGGTGCAGGAAACCACTTTTGCACTTGTATTAGTGTGGAAAAAACACTTTTTGCACTTGTGATATTGTTGAAAAACCACTATTCGCACTTGTGTTAGTGTTGAAAAACCACTTTTCGCACTTGTGTTGGTGCAGGAAACCACTTTTGCACTTGTATTAGTGTGGAAAAAACACTTTTTGCACTTATGATAGTGTTGGAAAACCACTCTTCGCACTTGTGTTAGTGTTGAAAACCCACTTTTCGCACTTGTGTTAGTGTTGAAAAGCCACTTTTCCCAATTGTGTTGGTGCAGGAAACCACTTTTGCACTTGTATTAGTGTGGAAAAAACACTTTTTGCACTTGTGATAGTGTTGAAAAACCACTTTTCGCACTTGTGTTAGTGTTGAAAAACCACTTTTTGCACTTGTGTTGGTGCAGGAAACCACTTGTGCACTTGTACTAGTGTGGAAAAAACACTTTTTGCACTTGTGATAGTGTTGAAAAACCACTTTTCGCACATGTGTTAGTGTTGAAAAACCACTTTTCGCACTTGTGTTGGTGCAGGAAACCACTTTTGCACTTGTATTAGTGTGGAAAAAACACTTTTTGCACTTGTGATAGTGTTGAAAAACCACTTTTCGCACTTGTGTTAGTGTTGAAAAACCACTTTTCGCACTTGTGTTGGTGCAGGAAACCACTTTTGCACTTGTATTAGTGTGGAAAAAAACACTTTTTGCACTTGTGATAGTGTTGAGAAAACACTTTTTGTACTTGTGTTAGTGTTGAAAAACCACTTTTCGCACTTGTGTTGGTGCAGGAAACCACTTTTGCACTTGTATTAGTGTGGAAAAACCACTTTTCGCACTTGTGTTAGTGTTGAAAAACCACTTTTCGCACTTGAGTTAGTGTTGAAAAACCACTTTTCGCACTTGTGTTGGTGCAGGAAACCACTTTTGCACTTGTATTAGTGTGGAAAAAACACTTTTTGCACTTGTGATAGTGTTGAAAAACCACTTTTCGCACTTGTGTTAGTGTTGAAAAACCACTTTTCGCACTTGTGTTAGTTTTGAAAAACCACTTTTCGCACTTGTGTTAGTGAAGGAAACCACTTTTCGCACTTGTGTTAGTGTTGAAAACCCACTTTTCGCACTTGTGTTAGTGTTGAAAATCCACTTTTCGCACTTGTGTTGGTGCAGGAAACCACTTTTGCACTTGTATTAGTGTGGAAAAAACACTTTTTGCACTTGTGATAGTGTTGAAAAACCACTTTTCGCACTTGTGTTAGTGTTGAAAAACCACTTTTCGCACTTGTGTGAGTGAAGGAAACCACTTTTCGCACTTGTGTTAGTGTTGAAAACCCACTTTTCGCACTTGTGTTAGTGTTGAAAAACCACTTTTCGCACTTGTGTTGGTGCAGGAAACCACTTTTGCACTTGTATTAGTGTGGAAAAACCACTTTTCGCACTTGTGTTAGTGTTGAAAAACCACTTTTCGCACTTGTGTTGGTGCAGGAAACCACTTTTGCACTTGTATTAGTGTGGAAAAAACACTTTTTGCACTTGTGGTAGTGTTGAAAAACCACTTTTCGCACTTGTGTTAGTGTTGAAAAACCACTTTTCGCACTTGTGTTGGTGCAGGAAACCACTTTTGCACTTGTATTAGTGTGGAAAAAACACTTTTTGCACTTGTGATATTGTTGAAAAACCACTATTCGCACTTGTGTTAGTGTTGAAAAACCACTTTTCGCACTTGTGTTGGTGCAGGAAACCACTTTTGCACTTGTATTAGTGTGGAAAAAACACTTTT
This sequence comes from Myxine glutinosa, assembly GCF_964187855.1. Lineage (NCBI taxonomy): Eukaryota > Metazoa > Chordata > Myxini > Myxiniformes > Myxinidae > Myxine > Myxine glutinosa. The sequence continues at coordinate 26,065 of NW_027616394.1, forward strand.
TGCACTTATGATAGTGTTGGAAAACCACTTTTCGCACTTGTGTTAGTGTTGAAAACCCACTTTTCGCACTTGTGTTAGTGTTGAAAAGCCACTTTTCCCAATTGTGTTGCTGCAGGAAACCACTTTTGCACTTGTATTAGTGTGGAAAAAACACTTTTTGCACTTGTGATAGTGTTGAAAAACAACTTTTCGCACTTGTGTTAGTGTTGAAAAACCACTTTTTGCACTTGTGTTGGTGCAGGAAACCACTTTTGCACTTGTATTAGTGTGGAAAAAACACTTTTTGCACTTGTGATAGTGTTGAAAAACCACTTTTCGCACTTGTGTTAGTGTTGAAAAACCACTTTTCGCACTTGTGTTGGTGCAGGAAACCACTTTTGCACTTGTATTAGTGTGGAAAAAACACTTTTTGCACTTGTGATAGTGTTGAAAAACCACTTTTCGCACTTGTGTTAGTGTTGAAAAACCACTTTTCGCACTTGTGTTGGTGCAGGAAACCACTTTTGCACTTGTATTAGTGTGGAAAAAACACTTTTTGCACTTGTGATAGTGTTGAAAAAACACTTTTTGCACTTGTGTTAGTGTTGAAAAACCACTTTTCGCACTTGTGTTGGTGCAGGAAACCACTTTTGCACTTGTATTAGTGTGGAAAAAACACTTTTTGCACTTGTGATAGTGTTGAAAAAACACTTTTTGCACTTGTGTTAGTGTTGAAAAACCACTTTTCGCACTTGTGTTGGTGCAGGAAACCACTTTTGCACTTGTATTAGTGTGGAAAAACCACTTTTCGCACTTGTGTTAGTGTTGAAAAACCACTTTTCGCACTTGAGTTAGTGTTGAAAAACCACTTTTCGCACTTGTGTTGGTGCAGGAAACCACTTTTGCACTTGTATTAGTGTGGAAAAAACACTTTTTGCACTTGTGATAGTGTTGAAAAACCACTTTTCGCACTTGTCTAAGTGTTGAAAAACCACTTTTCGCACTTGTGTTGGTGCAGGAAACCACTTTTGCACTTGTATTAGTGTGGAAAAAACACTTTTTGCACTTGTGATAGTGTTGAAAAACCACTTTTCGCACTTGTGTTAGGGTTCAAAAACCACTTTTCGCACTGGTGTTCATGAAGGAAACCACTCTTTGCATTTGTGTTAGTGTTGAAAACCCACTTTTCGCACTTGTGTTAGTGTTGAAAATCCACTTTTCCCACTTGTGTTGGTGCAGTAAACCACTTTTGCACTTGTATTAGTGTGGAAAAAACACTTTTTGCACTTGTGATAGTGTTGAAAAACCACTTTTTGCACTTGTGTTAGTGTTTGGAAAACCACTTTTCGCACTTGTGTTGGTGCAGGAAACCACTTTTGCACTTGTATTATTGTGGAAAAAACACTTTTTGCATTTGTGATAGTGTTGAAAAACCACTTTTCGCACTTGTGTTAGTGTTGAAAAACCACATTTCGCACCTGTGTTGGTGCAGGAAACCACTTTTGCACTTGTATTAGTGTGGAAAAAACACTTTTTGCACTTGTGATAGTGTTGAAAACCCACATTTCACACTCATGTTAGTGTTGAAAATCCACTTTTCGCACTTCTGTTGGTGCAGGAAACCACTTTTGCACTTGTATTAGTGTGGAAAAAACACTTTTTGCACTTGTGATAGTGTTGAAAAACCACTTTTCGCACTTGTGTTAGTGTTGAAAAACGACTTTTCGCACTTGTGTTGGTGAAGGAAACCACTTTGCGAACTTCTGTTAGTGTTGAAAAACCACTTTTCGCACTTGTGTTAGTGTTGAAAAACTACTTTTCGCACTTGTGTTAGTGAAGGAAACCACTTTTCGCACTTGTGTTAGTGTTGAAAAACCACTTTTCGCACTTGTGTTAGTGTTGAAAAACCACTTTTCGCACTTGTGTTAGTGAAGGAAACCACTTTTCGAACTTGTGTTAGTGTTGAAAAACCACTTTTCGCACTTGTGTTAGTGTTGAAAAACTACTTTTCGCACTTGTGTTAGTGAAGGAAACCACTTTTCGCACTTGTGTTAGTGTTGAAAACCCACTTTTCACACTTGTGTTAGTGTCGAAAATCCACTTTTCGTACTTGTATTGGTGCAGGAAACCTCTTTTGCACTTGTATTAGTGTGGAAAAAACACTTTTTGCACTTATGATAGTGTTGAAAAACCACTTTTCACACTTGTGTTAGTGTTGAAAAACCACTTTTCGCACTTGTGTTAGTGTTGAAAAACCACTTTTCGCACTTGTGTTAGTGAAGGAAACCACTTTTCGAACTTGTGTTAGTGTTGAAAACCCACTTTTCGCACTTGTGTTAGTGTTGAAAATCCACTTTTTGCACTTGTGTTGGTGAAGGAAACCACTTTTGCACTTGTATTAGTGTGGAAAAAACACTTTTTGCACTTGTGATAGTGTTGAAAAACCACTTTTCGCACTTGTGTTAGTGTTGAAAAACCACTTTTCGCTCTTGTGTGAGTGTTGAAAAACCACTTTTCGCACTTGTGTTAGTAAAGGAAACCACTTTTCGCACTTGTGTTAGTGTTGAAAACACACTTTTCGCACTTGTGTTCGTGTTGAAAATCCACTTTTCGCACTTGTGTTGGTGCAGGAAACCACTTTTGCACTTGTATTAGTGTGGAAAAAACATTTTTTGCACTTGTGATAGTGTTGAAAAACCACTTTTCGCACTTGTGTTGGTGCAGGAAACCACTTTTGCACTTGTATTAGTGTGGAAAAAACACTTTTTGCACTTGTGATAGTGTTGAAAAACCACTTTTCGCACTTGTGTTGGTGCAGGAAACCACTTTTGCACTTGTATTAGTGTGGAAAAACCACTTTTCGCACTTGTGTTAGTGTTGAAAAACCACTTTTCGCACTTGTGTTGGTGCAGGAAACCACTTTTGCACTTGTATTAGTGTGGAAAAACACTTTTTGCACTTGTGATAGTGTTGAAAAACCACTTTTCGCACTTGTGTTAGTGTTGAAAAACCACTTTTCGCACTTGTGTTGGTGCAGGAAACCACTTTTGCACTTGTATTAGTGTGGAAAAACCACTTTTCGCACTTGTGTTAGTGTTGAAAAACCACTTTTCGCACTTGTGTTAGTGTTGAAAAACCACTTTTCACACTTGTGTTGGTGCAGGAAACCACTTTTGCACTTGTATTAGTGTGGAAAAAACACTTTTTGCACTTGTGATAGTGTTGGAAAACCACTTTTCGCACTTGTGTTAGTGTTGAAAAACCACTTTTCGCACTTGTGTTGGTGCAGGAAACCACTTTTGCACTTGTATTAGTGTGGAAAAAACACTTTTTGCACTTGTGATAGTGTTGAAAAACCACTTTTCGCACTTGTGTTAGGGTTGAAAAACCACTTTTCGCACTGGTGTTCGTGAAGGAAACCACTTTTCGCATTTGTGTTAGTGTTGAAAACCCACTTTTCGCACTTGTGTTAGTGTTGAAAATCGACTTTTCCCACTTGTGTTGGTGCAGGAAACCACTTTTGCACTTGTATTAGTGTGGAAAAAACACTTTTTGCACTTGAGATAGTGTTGAAAAACCACTTTTCGCACTTGTGTTAGTGTTGAAAAACCACTTTTCGCACTTGTGTTGGTGCAGGAAACCACTTTTGCACTTGTATTAGTGTGGAAAAAAACACTTTTTGCACTTGTGATAGTGTTGAAAAACCTTTTTGCACTTGTGTTAGTGTTGAAAAACCACTTTTCGCACTTGTGTTGGTGCAGGAAACCACTTTTGCACTTGTATTAGTGTGGAAAAAACACTTTTTGCACTTGTGATAGTGTTGAAAACCCACATTTCACACTTGTGTTAGTGTTGAAAATCCACTTTTCGCACTTGTGTTGGTGCAGGAAACCACTTTTGCACTTGTATTAGTGTGGAAAAAACACTTTTTGCACTTGTGATAGTGTTGAAAAACCACTTTTCGCACTTGTGTTAGTGTTGAAAAACCACTTTTCGCACTTGTGTTGGTGCAGGAAACCACTTTTGCACTTGTATTAGTGTGGAAAAAACCACTTTTCGCACTTGTGTTAGTGTTGAAAAACTACTTTTCGCACTTGTGTTAGTGTTGAAAAACCACTTTTCACACTTGTGTTAGTGAAGGAAACCACTTTTCGCACTTGTGTTAGTGTTGAAAACCCACTTTTCGCACTTGTGTTAGTGTTGAAAATCCACTTTTCGCACTTGTGTTGGTGCAGGAAACCACTTTTGCACTTGTATTAGTGTGGAAAAACCACTTTTCGCACTTGTGTTGGTGCAGGAAACCACTTTTGCACTTGTATTAGTGTGGAAAAACCACTTTTCGCACTTGTGTTAGTGTTGAAAAACCACTTTTCGCACGTGTGTTAGTGTTGAAAAACCACTTTTCGCACTTGTGTTAGTGTTGAAAAACCACTTTTCGCACTTGTGTTAGTGAAGGAAACCACTTTTGCACTTGTATTAGTGTGGAAAAACCACTTTTCGCACTTGTGTTAGTGTTGAAAAACCACTTTTCGCACTTGTGTTAGTGAAGGAAACCACTTTTCGCACTTGTGATAGTCTTGAAAACCCACTTTTCGCACTTGTGTTAGTGTTGAAAATCCACATTTCGCACTTGTGTTGGTGCAGGAAACCACTTTTGCACTTGTATTAGTGTGGAAAAAACACTTTTTGCACTTGTGATAGTGTTGAAAAACCACTTTTCGCACTTGGGTTAGTGTTGAAAAACCACTTTTCACACTTGTGTTGGTGCAGGAAACCACTTTTGCACTTGTATTACTGTGGAAAATCCACTTTTCGCACTTGTGATAGTGTTGAAAAACCACTTTTTGCACTTGTGTTAGTGTTGAAAAACCACTTTTCGCACTTGTGTTGGTGCAGGAAACCACTTTTGCACTTGTATTAGTGTGGAAAAACCACTTTTCGCACTTGTGTTAGTGTTGAAAAACCACTTTTCGCACTTGTGTTAGTTTTGAAAAACCACTTTTCGCACTTGTGTTAGTGAAGGAAACCACTTTTCGCACTTGTGTTAGTGTTGAAAACCCACTTTTCGCACTTGTGTTAGTGTTGAAAATCCACTTTTCGCACTTGTGTTGGTGCAGAAAACCACTTTTGCACTTGTATTAGTGTGGAAAAAACACTTTTTGCACTTGTGATAGTGTTGAAAAACCACTTTTCGCACTTGTGTTAGTGTTGAAAAACCACTTTTCGCACTTGTGTGAGTGAAGGAAACCACTTTTCGCACTTGTGTTAGTGTTGAAAACCCACTTTTCGCACTTGTGTTAGTGTTGAAAAACACTTTTCGCACTTGTGTTGGTGCAGGAAACCACTTTTGCACTTGTATTAGTGTGGAAAAACCACTTTTCGCACTTGTGTTAGTGTTGAAAAACCACTTTTTGCACTTGTGTTGGTGCAGGAAACCACTTTTGCACTTGTATTAGTGTGGAAAAAACACTTTTTGCACTTGTGGTAGTGTTGAAAAACCACTTTTCGCGCTTGCGTTAGTGTTGAAAAACCACTTTTCGCACTTGTGTTGGTGCAGGAAACCACTTTTGCACTTGTATTAGTGTGGAAAAAACACTTTTTGCACTTGTGATATTGTTGAAAAACCACTATTCGCACTTGTGTTAGTGTTGAAAAACCACTTTTCGCACTTGTGTTGGTGCAGGAAACCACTTTTGCACTTGTATTAGTGTGGAAAAAACACTTTTTGCACTTATGATAGTGTTGGAAAACCACCCTTCGCACTTGTGTTAGTGTTGAAAACCCACTTTTCGCACTTGTGTTAGTGTTGAAAAGCCACTTTTCCCAATTGTGTTGGTGCAGGAAACCACTTTTGCACTTGTATTAGTGTGGAAAAAACACTTTTTGCACTTGTGATAGTGTTGAAAAACCACTTTTCGCACTTGTGTTAGTGTTGAAAAACCACTTTTTGCACTTGTGTTGGTGCAGGAAACCACTTTTGCACTTGTACTAGTGTGGAAAAAACACTTTTTGCACTTGTGATAGTGTTGAAAAACCACTTTTCGCACATGTGTTAGTGTTGAAAAACCACTTTTCGCACTTGTGTTGGTGCAGGAAACCACTTTTGCACTTGTATTAGTGTGGAAAAAACACTTTTTGCACTTGTGATAGTGTTGAAAAACCACTTTTCGCACTTGTGTTAGTGTTGAAAAACCACTTTTCGCACTTGTGTTGGTGCAGGAAACCACTTTTGCACTTGTATTAGTGTGGAAAAAAACACTTTTTGCACTTGTGATAGTGTTGAGAAAACACTTTTTGTACTTGTTTTAGTGTTGAAAAACCACTTTTCGCACTTGTGTTGGTGCAGGAAACCACTTTTGCACTTGTATTAGTGTGGAAAAACCACTTTTCGCACTTGTGTTAGTGTTGAAAAACCACTTTTCGCACTTGAGTTAGTGTTGAAAAACCACTTTTCGCACTTGTGTTGGTGCAGGAAACCACTTTTGCACTTGTATTAGTGTGGAAAAAACACTTTTTGCACTTGTGATAGTGTTGAAAAACCACTTTTCGCACTTGTGTTAGTGTTGAAAAACCACTTTTCGCACTTGTGTTGGTGCAGGAAACCACTTTTGCACTTGTATTAGTGTGGAAAAAACACTTTTTGCACTTGTGATAGTGTTGAAAAACCACTTTTCGCACTTGTGTTAGGGTTGAAAAACCACTTTTCGCACTGGTGTTCATGAAGGAAACCACTTTTCGCATTTGTGTTAGTGTTGAAAACCCACTTTTCGCACTTGTGTTAGTGTTGAAAATCCACTTTTCCCACTTGTGTTGGTGCAGGAAACCACTTTTGCACTTGTATTAGTGTGGAAAAAACACTTTTTGCACTTGTGATAGTGTTGAAAAACCACTTTTTGCACTTGTGTTAGTGTTTGGAAAACCACTTTTCGCACTTGTGTTGGTGCAGGAAACCACTTTTGCACTTGTATTAGTGTGGAAAAACCCTTTTTGCACTTGTGATAGTGTTGAAAAACCACTTTTCGCACTTGTGTTAGTGTTGAAAAACCACTTTTCGCACCTGTGTTGGTGCAGGAAACCACTTTTGCACTTGTATTACTGTGGAAAATCCACTTTTCGCACTTGTGATAGTGTTGAAAAACCACTTTTTGCACTTGTGTTAGTGTTGAAAAACCACTTTTCGCACTTGTGTTGGTGCAGGAAACCACTTTTGCACTTGTATTAGTGTGGAAAAACCACTTTTCGCACTTGTGTTAGTGTTGAAAAACCACTTTTCGCACTTGTGTTAGTTTTGAAAAACCACTTTTCGCACTTGTGTTAGTGAAGGAAACCACTTTTCGCACTTGTGTTAGTGTTGAAAACCCACTTTTCGCACTTGTGTTAGTGTTGAAAATCCACTTTTCGCACTTGTGTTGGTGCAGAAAACCACTTTTGCACTTGTATTAGTGTGGAAAAAACACTTTTTGCACTTGTGATAGTGTTGAAAAACCACTTTTCGCACTTGTGTTAGTGTTGAAAAACCACTTTTCGCACTTGTGTGAGTGAAGGAAACCACTTTTCGCACTTGTGTTAGTGTTGAAAACCCACTTTTCGCACTTGTGTTAGTGTTGAAAAACCACTTTTCGCACTTGTGTTGGTGCAGGAAACCACTTTTCGCACTTGTGATAGTGTTGAAAAACCACTTTTCGCACTTGTGTTAGTGTTGAAAAACCACTTTTCGCACTTGTGTTGGTGCAGGAAACCACTTTTGCACTTGTATTAGTGTGGAAAAACCACTTTTCGCACTTGTGTTAGTGTTGAAAAACCACTTTTCGCACTTGTGTTAGTTTTGAAAAACCACTTTTCACACTTGTGTTAGTGAAGGAAACCACTTTTCGCACTTGTGTTAGTGTTGAAAACCCACTTTTCGCACTTGTGTTAGTGTTGAAAATCCACTTTTCGCACTTGTGTTGGTGCAGAAAACCACTTTTGCACTTGTATTAGTGTGGAAAAAACACTTTTTGCACTTGTGATAGTGTTGAAAAACCACTTTTCGCACTTGTGTTAGTGTTGAAAAACCACTTTTCGCACTTGTGTGAGTGAAGGAAACCACTTTTCGCACTTGTGTTAGTGTTGAAAACCCACTTTTCGCACTTGTGTTAGTGCTGAAAAACACTTTTCGCACTTGTGTTGGTGCAGGAAACCACTTTTGCACTTGTATTAGTGTGGAAAAACCACTTTTCGCACTTGTGTTAGTGTTGAAAAACCACTTTTTGCACTTGTGTTGGTGCAGGAAACCACTTTTGCACTTGTATTAGTGTGGAAAAAACACTTTTTGCACTTGTGGTAGTGTTGAAAAACCACTTTTCGCGCTTGCGTTAGTGTTGAAAAACCACTTTTCGCACTTGTGTTGGTGCAGGAAACCACTTTTGCACTTGTATTAGTGTGGAAAAAACACTTTTTGCACTTGTGATATTGTTGAAAAACCACTATTCGCACTTGTGTTAGTGTTGAAAAACCACTTTTCGCACTTGTGTTGGTGCAGGAAACCACTTTTGCACTTGTATTAGTGTGGAAAAAACACTTTTTGCACTTATGATAGTGTTGGAAAACCACTCTTCGCACTTGTGTTAGTGTTGAAAACCCACTTTTCGCACTTGTGTTAGTGTTGAAAAGCCACTTTTCCCAATTGTGTTGGTGCAGGAAACCACTTTTGCACTTGTATTAGTGTGGAAAAAACACTTTTTGCACTTGTGATAGTGTTGAAAAACCACTTTTCGCACTTGTGTTAGTGTTGAAAAACCACTTTTTGCACTTGTGTTGGTGCAGGAAACCACTTTTGCACTTGTACTAGTGTGGAAAAAACACTTTTTGCACTTGTGATAGTGTTGAAAAACCACTTTTCGCACATGTGTTAGTGTTGAAAAACCACTTTTCGCACTTGTGTTGGTGCAGGAAACCACTTTTGCACTTGTATTAGTGTGGAAAAAACACTTTTTGCACTTGTGATAGTGTTGAAAAACCACTTTTCGCACTTGTGTTAGTGTTGAAAAACCACTTTTCGCACTTGTGTTGGTGCAGGAAACCACTTTTGCACTTGTATTAGTGTGGAAAAAAACACTTTTTGCACTTGTGATAGTGTTGAGAAAACACTTTTAGTACTTGTTTTAGTGTTGAAAAACCACTTTTCGCACTTGTGTTGGTGCAGGAAACCACTTTTGCACTTGTATTAGTGTGGAAAAACCACTTTTCGCACTTGTGTTAGTGTTGAAAAACCACTTTTCGCACTTGAGTTAGTGTTGAAAAACCACTTTTCGCACTTGTGTTGGTGCAGGAAACCACTTTTGCACTTGTATTAGTGTGGAAAAAACACTTTTTGCACTTGTGATAGTGTTGAAAAACCACTTTTCGCACTTGTGTTAGTGTTGAAAAACCACTTTTCGCACTTGTGTTGGTGCAGGAAACCACTTTTGCACTTGTATTAGTGTGGAAAAAACACTTTTTGCACTTGTGATAGTGTTGAAAAACCACTTTTCGCACTTGTGTTAGGGTTGAAAAACCACTTTTCGCACTGGTGTTCATGAAGGAAACCACTTTTCGCATTTGTGTTAGTGTTGAAAACCCACTTTTCGCACTTGTGTTAGTGTTGAAAATCCACTTTTCCCACTTGTGTTGGTGCAGGAAACCACTTTTGCACTTGTATTAGTGTGGAAAAAACACTTTTTGCACTTGTGATAGTGTTGAAAAACCACTTTTTGCACTTGTGTTAGTGTTTGGAAAACCACTTTTCGCACTTGTGTTGGTGCAGGAAACCACTTTTGCACTTGTATTAGTGTGGAAAAACCCTTTTTGCACTTGTGATAGTGTTGAAAAACCACTTTTCGCACTTGTGTTAGTGTTGAAAAACCACTTTTCGCACCTGTGTTGGTGCAGGAAACCACTTTTGCACTTGTATTACTGTGGAAAATCCACTTTTCGCACTTGTGATAGTGTTGAAAAACCACTTTTTGCACTTGTGTTAGTGTTGAAAAACCACTTTTCGCACTTGTGTTGGTGCAGGAAACCACTTTTGCACTTGTATTAGTGTGGAAAAACCACTTTTCGCACTTGTGTTAGTGTTGAAAAACCACTTTTCGCACTTGTGTTAGTTTTGAAAAACCACTTTTCGCACTTGTGTTAGTGAAGGAAACCACTTTTCGCACTTGTGTTAGTGTTGAAAACCCACTTTTCGCACTTGTGTTAGTGTTGAAAATCCACTTTTCGCACTTGTGTTGGTGCAGAAAACCACTTTTGCACTTGTATTAGTGTGGAAAAAACACTTTTTGCACTTGTGATAGTGTTGAAAAACCACTTTTCGCACTTGTGTTAGTGTTGAAAAACCACTTTTCGCACTTGTGTGAGTGAAGGAAACCACTTTTCGCACTTGTGTTAGTGTTGAAAACCCACTTTTCGCACTTGTGTTAGTGTTGAAAAACACTTTTCGCACTTGTGTTGGTGCAGGAAACCACTTTTGCACTTGTATTAGTGTGGAAAAACCACTTTTCGCACTTGTGTTAGTGTTGAAAAACCACTTTTTGCACTTGTGTTGGTGCAGGAAACCACTTTTGCACTTGTATTAGTGTGGAAAAAACACTTTTTGCACTTGTGGTAGTGTTGAAAAACCACTTTTCGCGCTTGCGTTAGTGTTGAAAAACCACTTTTCGCACTTGTGTTGGTGCAGGAAACCACTTTTGCACTTGTATTAGTGTGGAAAAAACACTTTTTGCACTTGTGATATTGTTGAAAAACCACTATTCGCACTTGTGTTAGTGTTGAAAAACCACTTTTCGCACTTGTGTTGGTGCAGGAAACCACTTTTGCACTTGTATTAGTGTGGAAAAAACACTTTTTGCACTTATGATAGTGTTGGAAAACCACCCTTCGCACTTGTGTTAGTGTTGAAAACCCACTTTTCGCACTTGTGTTAGTGTTGAAAAGCCACTTTTCCCAATTGTGTTGGTGCAGGAAACCACTTTTGCACTTGTATTAGTGTGGAAAAAACACTTTTTGCACTTGTGATAGTGTTGAAAAACCACTTTTCGCACTTGTGTTAGTGTTGAAAAACCACTTTTTGCACTTGTGTTGGTGCAGGAAACCACTTTTGCACTTGTACTAGTGTGGAAAAAACACTTTTTGCACTTGTGATAGTGTTGAAAAACCACTTTTCGCACATGTGTTAGTGTTGAAAAACCACTTTTCGCACTTGTGTTGGTGCAGGAAACCACTTTTGCACTTGTATTAGTGTGGAAAAAACACTTTTTGCACTTGTGATAGTGTTGAAAAACCACTTTTCGCACTTGTGTTAGTGTTGAAAAACCACTTTTCGCACTTGTGTTGGTGCAGGAAACCACTTTTGCACTTGTATTAGTGTGGAAAAAAACACTTTTTGCACTTGTGATAGTGTTGAGAAAACACTTTTTGTACTTGTTTTAGTGTTGAAAAACCACTTTTCGCACTTGTGTTGGTGCAGGAAACCACTTTTGCACTTGTATTAGTGTGGAAAAACCACTTTTCGCACTTGTGTTAGTGTTGAAAAACCACTTTTCGCACTTGAGTTAGTGTTGAAAAACCACTTTTCGCACTTGTGTTGGTGCAGGAAACCACTTTTGCACTTGTATTAGTGTGGAAAAAACACTTTTTGCACTTGTGATAGTGTTGAAAAACCACTTTTCGCACTTGTGTTAGTGTTGAAAAACCACTTTTCGCACTTGTGTTGGTGCAGGAAACCACTTTTGCACTTGTATTAGTGTGGAAAAAACACTTTTTGCACTTGTGATAGTGTTGAAAAACCACTTTTCGCACTTGTGTTAGGGTTGAAAAACCACTTTTCGCACTGGTGTTCATGAAGGAAACCACTTTTCGCATTTGTGTTAGTGTTGAAAACCCACTTTTCGCACTTGTGTTAGTGTTGAAAATCCACTTTTCCCACTTGTGTTGGTGCAGGAAACCACTTTTGCACTTGTATTAGTGTGGAAAAAACACTTTTTGCACTTGTGATAGTGTTGAAAAACCACTTTTTGCACTTGTGTTAGTGTTTGGAAAACCACTTTTCGCACTTGTGTTGGTGCAGGAAACCACTTTTGCACTTGTATTAGTGTGGAAAAACCCTTTTTGCACTTGTGATAGTGTTGAAAAACCACTTTTCGCACTTGTGTTAGTGTTGAAAAACCACTTTTCGCACCTGTGTTGGTGCAGGAAACCACTTTTGCACTTGTATTACTGTGGAAAATCCACTTTTCGCACTTGTGATAGTGTTGAAAAACCACTTTTTGCACTTGTGTTAGTGTTGAAAAACCACTTTTCGCACTTGTGTTGGTGCAGGAAACCACTTTTGCACTTGTATTAGTGTGGAAAAACCACTTTTCGCACTTGTGTTAGTGTTGAAAAACCACTTTTCGCACTTGTGTTAGTTTTGAAAAACCACTTTTCGCACTTGTGTTAGTGAAGGAAACCACTTTTCGCACTTGTGTTAGTGTTGAAAACCCACTTTTCGCACTTGTGTTAGTGTTGAAAATCCACTTTTCGCACTTGTGTTGGTGCAGAAAACCACTTTTGCACTTGTATTAGTGTGGAAAAAACACTTTTTGCACTTGTGATAGTGTTAAAAAACCACTTTTCGCACTTGTGTTAGTGTTGAAAAACCACTTTTCGCACTTGTGTGAGTGAAGGAAACCACTTTTCGCACTTGTGTTAGTGTTGAAAACCCACTTTTCGCACTTGTGTTAGTGTTGAAAAACACTTTTCGCACTTGTGTTGGTGCAGGAAACCACTTTTGCACTTGTATTAGTGTGGAAAAACCACTTTTCGCACTTGTGTTAGTGTTGAAAAACCACTTTTTGCACTTGTGTTGGTGCAGGAAACCACTTTTGCACTTGTATTAGTGTGGAAAAAACACTTTTTGCACTTGTGGTAGTGTTGAAAAACCACTTTTCGCGCTTGCGTTAGTGTTGAAAAACCACTTTTCGCACTTGTGTTGGTGCAGGAAACCACTTTTGCACTTGTATTAGTGTGGAAAAAACACTTTTTGCACTTGTGATATTGTTGAAAAACCACTATTCGCACTTGTGTTAGTGTTGAAAAACCACTTTTCGCACTTGTGTTGGTGCAGGAAACCACTTTTGCACTTGTATTAGTGTGGAAAAAACACTTTTTGCACTTATGATAGTGTTGGAAAACCACTCTTCGCACTTGTGTTAGTGTTGAAAACCCACTTTTCGCACTTGTGTTAGTGTTGAAAAGCCACTTTTCCCAATTGTGTTGGTGCAGGAAACCACTTTTGCACTTGTATTAGTGTGGAAAAAACACTTTTTGCACTTGTGATAGTGTTGAAAAACCACTTTTCGCACTTGTGTTAGTGTTGAAAAACCACTTTTTGCACTTGTGTTGGTGCAGGAAACCACTTTTGCACTTGTACTAGTGTGGAAAAAACACTTTTTGCACTTGTGATAGTGTTGAAAAACCACTTTTCGCACATGTGTTAGTGTTGAAAAACCACTTTTCGCACTTGTGTTGGTGCAGGAAACCACTTTTGCACTTGTATTAGTGTGGAAAAAACACTTTTTGCACTTGTGATAGTGTTGAAAAACCACTTTTCGCACTTGTGTTAGTGTTGAAAAACCACTTTTCGCACTTGTGTTGGTGCAGGAAACCACTTTTGCACTTGTATTAGTGTGGAAAAAAACACTTTTTGCACTTGTGATAGTGTTGAGAAAACACTTTTTGTACTTGTTTTAGTGTTGAAAAACCACTTTTCGCACTTGTGTTGGTGCAGGAAACCACTTTTGCACTTGTATTAGTGTGGAAAAACCACTTTTCGCACTTGTGTTAGTGTTGAAAAACCACTTTTCGCACTTGAGTTAGTGTTGAAAAACCACTTTTCGCACTTGTGTTGGTGCAGGAAACCACTTTTGCACTTGTATTAGTGTGGAAAAAACACTTTTTGCACTTGTGATAGTGTTGAAAAACCACTTTTCGCACTTGTGTTAGTGTTGAAAAACCACTTTTCGCACTTGTGTTGGTGCAGGAAACCACTTTTGCACTTGTATTAGTGTGGAAAAAACACTTTTTGCACTTGTGATAGTGTTGAAAAACCACTTTTCGCACTTGTGTTAGGGTTGAAAAACCACTTTTCGCACTGGTGTTCATGAAGGAAACCACTTTTCGCATTTGTGTTAGTGTTGAAAACCCACTTTTCGCACTTGTGTTAGTGTTGAAAATCCACTTTTCCCACTTGTGTTGGTGCAGGAAACCACTTTTGCACTTGTATTAGTGTGGAAAAAACACTTTTTGCACTTGTGATAGTGTTGAAAAACCACTTTTTGCACTTGTGTTAGTGTTTGGAAAACCACTTTTCGCACTTGTGTTGGTGCAGGAAACCACTTTTGCACTTGTATTAGTGTGGAAAAACCCTTTTTGCACTTGTGATAGTGTTGAAAAACCACTTTTCGCACTTGTGTTAGTGTTGAAAAACCACTTTTCGCACCTGTGTTGGTGCAGGAAACCACTTTTGCACTTGTATTACTGTGGAAAATCCACTTTTCGCACTTGTGATAGTGTTGAAAAACCACTTTTTGCACTTGTGTTAGTGTTGAAAAACCACTTTTCGCACTTGTGTTGGTGCAGGAAACCACTTTTGCACTTGTATTAGTGTGGAAAAACCACTTTTCGCACTTGTGTTAGTGTTGAAAAACCACTTTTCGCACTTGTGTTAGTTTTGAAAAACCACTTTTCGCACTTGTGTTAGTGAAGGAAACCACTTTTCGCACTTGTGTTAGTGTTGAAAACCCACTTTTCGCACTTGTGTTAGTGTTGAAAATCCACTTTTCGCACTTGTGTTGGTGCAGAAAACCACTTTTGCACTTGTATTAGTGTGGAAAAAACACTTTTTGCACTTGTGATAGTGTTGAAAAACCACTTTTCGCACTTGTGTTAGTGTTGAAAAACCACTTTTCGCACTTGTGTGAGTGAAGGAAACCACTTTTCGCACTTGTGTTAGTGTTGAAAACCCACTTTTCGCACTTGTGTTAGTGTTGAAAAACACTTTTCGCACTTGTGTTGGTGCAGGAAACCACTTTTGCACTTGTATTAGTGTGGAAAAACCACTTTTCGCACTTGTGTTAGTGTTGAAAAACCACTTTTTGCACTTGTGTTGGTGCAGGAAACCACTTTTGCACTTGTATTAGTGTGGAAAAAACACTTTTTGCACTTGTGGTAGTGTTGAAAAACCACTTTTCGCGCTTGCGTTAGTGTTGAAAAACCACTTTTCGCACTTGTGTTGGTGCAGGAAACCACTTTTGCACTTGTATTAGTGTGGAAAAAACACTTTTTGCACTTGTGATATTGTTGAAAAACCACTATTCGCACTTGTGTTAGTGTTGAAAAACCACTTTTCGCACTTGTGTTGGTGCAGGAAACCACTTTTGCACTTGTATTAGTGTGGAAAAAACACTTTTTGCACTTATGATAGTGTTGGAAAACCACCCTTCGCACTTGTGTTAGTGTTGAAAACCCACTTTTCGCACTTGTTTTAGTGTTGAAAAGCCACTTTTCCCAATTGTGTTGGTGCAGGAAACCACTTTTGCACTTGTATTAGTGTGGAAAAAACACTTTTTGCACTTGTGATAGTGTTGAAAAACCACTTTTCGCACTTGTGTTAGTGTTGAAAAACCACTTTTTGCACTTGTGTTGGTGCAGGAAACCACTTTTGCACTTGTACTAGTGTGGAAAAAACACTTTTTGCACTTGTGATAGTGTTGAAAAACCACTTTTCGCACATGTGTTAGTGTTGAAAAACCACTTTTCGCACTTGTGTTGGTGCAGGAAACCACTTTTGCACTTGTATTAGTGTGGAAAAAACACTTTTTGCACTTGTGATAGTGTTGAAAAACCACTTTTCGCACTTGTGTTAGTGTTGAAAAACCACTTTTCGCACTTGTGTTGGTGCAGGAAACCACTTTTGCACTTGTATTAGTGTGGAAAAAAACACTTTTTGCACTTGTGATAGTGTTGAGAAAACACTTTTTGTACTTGTTTTAGTGTTGAAAAACCACTTTTCGCACTTGTGTTGGTGCAGGAAACCACTTTTGCACTTGTATTAGTGTGGAAAAACCACTTTTCGCACTTGTGTTAGTGTTGAAAAACCACTTTTCGCACTTGAGTTAGTGTTGAAAAACCACTTTTCGCACTTGTGTTGGTGCAGGAAACCACTTTTGCACTTGTATTAGTGTGGAAAAAACACTTTTTGCACTTGTGATAGTGTTGAAAAACCACTTTTCGCACTTGTGTTAGTGTTGAAAAACCACTTTTCGCACTTGTGTTGGTGCAGGAAACCACTTTTGCACTTGTATTAGTGTGGAAAAAACACTTTTTGCACTTGTGATAGTGTTGAAAAACCACTTTTCGCACTTGTGTTAGGGTTGAAAAACCACTTTTCGCACTGGTGTTCATGAAGGAAACCACTTTTCGCATTTGTGTTAGTGTTGAAAACCCACTTTTCGCACTTGTGTTAGTGTTGAAAATCCACTTTTCCCACTTGTGTTGGTGCAGGAAACCACTTTTGCACTTGTATTAGTGTGGAAAAAACACTTTTTGCACTTGTGATAGTGTTGAAAAACCACTTTTTGCACTTGTGTTAGTGTTTGGAAAACCACTTTTCGCACTTGTGTTGGTGCAGGAAACCACTTTTGCACTTGTATTAGTGTGGAAAAACCCTTTTTGCACTTGTGATAGTGTTGAAAAACCACTTTTCGCACTTGTGTTAGTGTTGAAAAACCACTTTTCGCACCTGTGTTGGTGCAGGAAACCACTTTTGCACTTGTATTACTGTGGAAAATCCACTTTTCGCACTTGTGATAGTGTTGAAAAACCACTTTTTGCACTTGTGTTAGTGTTGAAAAACCACTTTTCGCACTTGTGTTGGTGCAGGAAACCACTTTTGCACTTGTATTAGTGTGGAAAAACCACTTTTCGCACTTGTGTTAGTGTTGAAAAACCACTTTTCGCACTTGTGTTAGTTTTGAAAAACCACTTTTCGCACTTGTGTTAGTGAAGGAAACCACTTTTCGCACTTGTGTTAGTGTTGAAAACCCACTTTTCGCACTTGTGTTAGTGTTGAAAATCCACTTTTCGCACTTGTGTTGGTGCAGAAAACCACTTTTGCACTTGTATTAGTGTGGAAAAAACACTTTTTGCACTTGTGATAGTGTTAAAAAACCACTTTTCGCACTTGTGTTAGTGTTGAAAAACCACTTTTCGCACTTGTGTGAGTGAAGGAAACCACTTTTCGCACTTGTGTTAGTGTTGAAAACCCACTTTTCGCACTTGTGTTAGTGTTGAAAAACACTTTTCGCACTTGTGTTGGTGCAGGAAACCACTTTTGCACTTGTATTAGTGTGGAAAAACCACTTTTCGCACTTGTGTTAGTGTTGAAAAACCACTTTTTGCACTTGTGTTGGTGCAGGAAACCACTTTTGCACTTGTATTAGTGTGGAAAAAACACTTTTTGCACTTGTGGTAGTGTTGAAAAACCACTTTTCGCGCTTGCGTTAGTGTTGAAAAACCACTTTTCGCACTTGTGTTGGTGCAGGAAACCACTTTTGCACTTGTATTAGTGTGGAAAAAACACTTTTTGCACTTGTGATATTGTTGAAAAACCACTATTCGCACTTGTGTTAGTGTTGAAAAACCACTTTTCGCACTTGTGTTGGTGCAGGAAACCACTTTTGCACTTGTATTAGTGTGGAAAAACACTTTTTGCACTTATGATAGTGTTGGAAAACCACTCTTCGCACTTGTGTTAGTGTTGAAAACCCACTTTTCGCACTTGTGTTAGTGTTGAAAAGCCACTTTTCCCAATTGTGTTGGTGCAGGAAACCACTTTTGCACTTGTATTAGTGTGGAAAAAACACTTTTTGCACTTGTGATAGTGTTGAAAAACCACTTTTCGCACTTGTGTTAGTGTTGAAAAACCACTTTTTGCACTTGTGTTGGTGCAGGAAACCACTTTTGCACTTGTACTAGTGTGGAAAAAACACTTTTTGCACTTGTGATAGTGTTGAAAAACCACTTTTCGCACATGTGTTAGTGTTGAAAAACCACTTTTCGCACTTGTGTTGGTGCAGGAAACCACTTTTGCACTTGTATTAGTGTGGAAAAAACACTTTTTGCACTTGTGATAGTGTTGAAAAACCACTTTTCGCACTTGTGTTAGTGTTGAAAAACCACTTTTCGCACTTGTGTTGGTGCAGGAAACCACTTTTGCACTTGTATTAGTGTGGAAAAAAACACTTTTTGCACTTGTGATAGTGTTGAGAAAACACTTTTTGTACTTGTGTTAGTGTTGAAAAACCACTTTTCGCACTTGTGTTGGTGCAGGAAACCACTTTTGCACTTGTATTAGTGTGGAAAAACCACTTTTCGCACTTGTGTTAGTGTTGAAAAACCACTTTTCGCACTTGAGTTAGTGTTGAAAAACCACTTTTCGCACTTGTGTTGGTGCAGGAAACCACTTTTGCACTTGTATTAGTGTGGAAAAAACACTTTTTGCACTTGTGATAGTGTTGAAAAACCACTTTTCGCACTTGTGTTAGTGTTGAAAAACCACTTTTCGCACTTGTGTTGGTGCAGGAAACCACTTTTGCACTTGTATTAGTGTGGAAAAAACACTTTTTGCACTTGTGATAGTGTTGAAAAACCACTTTTCGCACTTGTGTTAGGGTTGAAAAACCACTTTTCGCACTGGTGTTCATGAAGGAAACCACTTTTCGCATTTGTGTTAGTGTTGAAAACCCACTTTTCGCACTTGTGTTAGTGTTGAAAATCCACTTTTCCCACTTGTGTTGGTGCAGGAAACCACTTTTGCACTTGTATTAGTGTGGAAAAAACACTTTTTGCACTTGTGATAGTGTTGAAAAACCACTTTTTGCACTTGTGTTAGTGTTTGGAAAACCACTTTTCGCACTTGTGTTGGTGCAGGAAACCACTTTTGCACTTGTATTAGTGTGGAAAAACCCTTTTTGCACTTGTGATAGTGTTGAAAAACCACTTTTCGCACTTGTGTTAGTGTTGAAAAACCACTTTTCGCACCTGTGTTGGTGCAGGAAACCACTTTTGCACTTGTATTACTGTGGAAAATCCACTTTTCGCACTTGTGATAGTGTTGAAAAACCACTTTTTGCACTTGTGTTAGTGTTGAAAAACCACTTTTCGCACTTGTGTTGGTGCAGGAAACCACTTTTGCACTTGTATTAGTGTGGAAAAACCACTTTTCGCACTTGTGGTAGTGTTGAAAAACCACTTTTCGCACTTGTGTTAGTTTTGAAAAACCACTTTTCGCACTTGTGTTAGTGAAGGAAACCACTTTTCGCACTTGTGTTAGTGTTGAAAACCCACTTTTCGCACTTGTGTTAGTGTTGAAAATCCACTTTTCGCACTTGTGTTGGTGCAGAAAACCACTTTTGCACTTGTATTAGTGTGGAAAAAACACTTTTTGCACTTGTGATAGTGTTGAAAAACCACTTTTCGCACTTGTGTTAGTGTTGAAAAACCACTTTTCGCACTTGTGTGAGTGAAGGAAACCACTTTTCGCACTTGTGTTAGTGTTGAAAACCCACTTTTCGCACTTGTGTTAGTGTTGAAAAACCACTTTTCGCACTTGTGTTGGTGCAGGAAACCACTTTTCGCACTTGTGATAGTGTTGAAAAACCACTTTTCGCACTTGTGTTAGTGTTGAAAAACCACTTTTCGCACTTGTGTTGGTGCAGGAAACCACTTTTGCACTTGTATTAGTGTGGAAAAACCACTTTTCGCACTTGTGTTAGTGTTGAAAAACCACTTTTCGCACTTGTGTTAGTTTTGAAAAACCACTTTTCAGACTTGTGTTAGTGAAGGAAACCACTTTTCGCACTTGTGTTAGTGTTGAAAACCCACTTTTCGCACTTGTGTTAGTGTTGAAAATCCACTTTTCGCACTTGTGTTGGTGCAGAAAACCACTTTTGCACTTGTATTAGTGTGGAAAAAACACTTTTTGCACTTGTGATAGTGTTGAAAAACCACTTTTCGCACTTGTGTTAGTGTTGAAAAACCACTTTTCGCACTTGTGTGAGTGAAGGAAACCACTTTTCGCACTTGTGTTAGTGTTGAAAACCCACTTTTCGCACTTGTGTTAGTGTTGAAAAACACTTTTCGCACTTGTGTTGGTGCAGGAAACCACTTTTGCACTTGTATTAGTGTGGAAAAACCACTTTTCGCACTTGTGTTAGTGTTGAAAAACCACTTTTTGCACTTGTGTTGGTGCAGGAAACCACTTTTGCACTTGTATTAGTGTGGAAAAAACACTTTTTGCACTTGTGGTAGTGTTGAAAAACCACTTTTCGCGCTTGCGTTAGTGTTGAAAAACCACTTTTCGCACTTGTGTTGGTGCAGGAAACCACTTTTGCACTTGTATTAGTGTGGAAAAAACACTTTTTGCACTTGTGATATTGTTGAAAAACCACTATTCGCACTTGTGTTAGTGTTGAAAAACCACTTTTCGCACTTGTGTTGGTGCAGGAAACCACTTTTGCACTTGTATTAGTGTGGAAAAAACACTTTTTGCACTTATGATAGTGTTGGAAAACCACTCTTCGCACTTGTGTTAGTGTTGAAAACCCACTTTTCGCACTTGTGTTAGTGTTGAAAAGCCACTTTTCCCAATTGTGTTGGTGCAGGAAACCACTTTTGCACTTGTATTAGTGTGGAAAAAACACTTTTTGCACTTGTGATAGTGTTGAAAAACCACTTTTCGCACTTGTGTTAGTGTTGAAAAACCACTTTTTGCACTTGTGTTGGTGCAGGAAACCACTTTTGCACTTGTACTAGTGTGGAAAAAACACTTTTTGCACTTGTGATAGTGTTGAAAAACCACTTTTCGCACATGTGTTAGTGTTGAAAAACCACTTTTCGCACTTGTGTTGGTGCAGGAAACCACTTTTGCACTTGTATTAGTGTGGAAAAAACACTTTTTGCACTTGTGATAGTGTTGAAAAACCACTTTTCGCACTTGTGTTAGTGTTGAAAAACCACTTTTCGCACTTGTGTTGGTGCAGGAAACCACTTTTGCACTTGTATTAGTGTGGAAAAAAACACTTTTTGCACTTGTGATAGTGTTGAGAAAACACTTTTTGTACTTGTTTTAGTGTTGAAAAACCACTTTTCGCACTTGTGTTGGTGCAGGAAACCACTTTTGCACTTGTATTAGTGTGGAAAAACCACTTTTCGCACTTGTGTTAGTGTTGAAAAACCACTTTTCGCACTTGAGTTAGTGTTGAAAAACCACTTTTCGCACTTGTGTTGGTGCAGGAAACCACTTTTGCACTTGTATTAGTGTGGAAAAAACACTTTTTGCACTTGTGATAGTGTTGAAAAACCACTTTTCGCACTTGTGTTAGTGTTGAAAAACCACTTTTCGCACTTGTGTTGGTGCAGGAAACCACTTTTGCACTTGTATTAGTGTGGAAAAAACACTTTTTGCACTTGTGATAGTGTTGAAAAACCACTTTTCGCACTTGTGTTAGGGTTGAAAAACCACTTTTCGCACTGGTGTTCATGAAGGAAACCACTTTTCGCATTTGTGTTAGTGTTGAAAACCCACTTTTCGCACTTGTGTTAGTGTTGAAAATCCACTTTTCCCACTTGTGTTGGTGCAGGAAACCACTTTTGCACTTGTATTAGTGTGGAAAAAACACTTTTTGCACTTGTGATAGTGTTGAAAAACCACTTTTTGCACTTGTGTTAGTGTTTGGAAAACCACTTTTCGCACTTGTGTTGGTGCAGGAAACCACTTTTGCACTTGTATTAGTGTGGAAAAACCCTTTTTGCACTTGTGATAGTGTTGAAAAACCACTTTTCGCACTTGTGTTAGTGTTGAAAAACCACTTTTCGCACCTGTGTTGGTGCAGGAAACCACTTTTGCACTTGTATTACTGTGGAAAATCCACTTTTCGCACTTGTGATAGTGTTGAAAAACCACTTTTTGCACTTGTGTTAGTGTTGAAAAACCACTTTTCGCACTTGTGTTGGTGCAGGAAACCACTTTTGCACTTGTATTAGTGTGGAAAAACCACTTTTCGCACTTGTGTTAGTGTTGAAAAACCACTTTTCGCACTTGTGTTAGTTTTGAAAAACCACTTTTCGCACTTGTGTTAGTGAAGGAAACCACTTTTCGCACTTGTGTTAGTGTTGAAAACCCACTTTTCGCACTTGTGTTAGTGTTGAAAATCCACTTTTCGCACTTGTGTTGGTGCAGAAAACCACTTTTGCACTTGTATTAGTGTGGAAAAAACACTTTTTGCACTTGTGATAGTGTTGAAAAACCACTTTTCGCACTTGTGTTAGTGTTGAAAAACCACTTTTCGCACTTGTGTGAGTGAAGGAAACCACTTTTCGCACTTGTGTTAGTGTTGAAAACCCACTTTTCGCACTTGTGTTAGTGTTGAAAAACACTTTTCGCACTTGTGTTGGTGCAGGAAACCACTTTTGCACTTGTATTAGTGTGGAAAAACCACTTTTCGCACTTGTGTTAGTGTTGAAAAACCACTTTTTGCACTTGTGTTGGTGCAGGAAACCACTTTTGCACTTGTATTAGTGTGGAAAAAACACTTTTTGCACTTGTGGTAGTGTTGAAAAACCACTTTTCGCGCTTGCGTTAGTGTTGAAAAACCACTTTTCGCACTTGTGTTGGTGCAGGAAACCACTTTTGCACTTGTATTAGTGTGGAAAAAACACTTTTTGCACTTGTGATATTGTTGAAAAACCACTATTCGCACTTGTGTTAGTGTTGAAAAACCACTTTTCGCACTTGTGTTGGTGCAGGAAACCACTTTTGCACTTGTATTAGTGTGGAAAAACACTTTTTGCACTTATGATAGTGTTGGAAAACCACTCTTCGCACTTGTGTTAGTGTTGAAAACCCACTTTTCGCACTTGTGTTAGTGTTGAAAAGCCACTTTTCCCAATTGTGTTGGTGCAGGAAACCACTTTTGCACTTGTATTAGTGTGGAAAAAACACTTTTTGCACTTGTGATAGTGTTGAAAAACCACTTTTCGCACTTGTGTTAGTGTTGAAAAACCACTTTTTGCACTTGTGTTGGTGCAGGAAACCACTTTTGCACTTGTACTAGTGTGGAAAAAACACTTTTTGCACTTGTGATAGTGTTGAAAAACCACTTTTCGCACATGTGTTAGTGTTGAAAAACCACTTTTCGCACTTGTGTTGGTGCAGGAAACCACTTTTGCACTTGTATTAGTGTGGAAAAAACACTTTTTGCACTTGTGATAGTGTTGAAAAACCACTTTTCGCACTTGTGTTAGTGTTGAAAAACCACTTTTCGCACTTGTGTTGGTGCAGGAAACCACTTTTGCACTTGTATTAGTGTGGAAAAAAACACTTTTTGCACTTGTGATAGTGTTGAGAAAACACTTTTTGTACTTGTGTTAGTGTTGAAAAACCACTTTTCGCACTTGTGTTGGTGCAGGAAACCACTTTTGCACTTGTATTAGTGTGGAAAAACCACTTTTCGCACTTGTGTTAGTGTTGAAAAACCACTTTTCGCACTTGAGTTAGTGTTGAAAAACCACTTTTCGCACTTGTGTTGGTGCAGGAAACCACTTTTGCACTTGTATTAGTGTGGAAAAAACACTTTTTGCACTTGTGATAGTGTTGAAAAACCACTTTTCGCACTTGTGTTAGTGTTGAAAAACCACTTTTCGCACTTGTGTTGGTGCAGGAAACCACTTTTGCACTTGTATTAGTGTGGAAAAAACACTTTTTGCACTTGTGATAGTGTTGAAAAACCACTTTTCGCACTTGTGTTAGGGTTGAAAAACCACTTTTCGCACTGGTGTTCATGAAGGAAACCACTTTTCGCATTTGTGTTAGTGTTGAAAACCCACTTTTCGCACTTGTGTTAGTGTTGAAAATCCACTTTTCCCACTTGTGTTGGTGCAGGAAACCACTTTTGCACTTGTATTAGTGTGGAAAAAACACTTTTTGCACTTGTGATAGTGTTGAAAAACCACTTTTTGCACTTGTGTTAGTGTTTGGAAAACCACTTTTCGCACTTGTGTTGGTGCAGGAAACCACTTTTGCACTTGTATTAGTGTGGAAAAACCCTTTTTGCACTTGTGATAGTGTTGAAAAACCACTTTTCACACTTGTGTTAGTGTTGAAAAACCACTTTTCGCACCTGTGTTGGTGCAGGAAACCACTTTTGCACTTGTATTACTGTGGAAAATCCACTTTTCGCACTTGTGATAGTGTTGAAAAACCACTTTTTGCACTTGTGTTAGTGTTGAAAAACCACTTTTCGCACTTGTGTTGGTGCAGGAAACCACTTTTGCACTTGTATTAGTGTGGAAAAACCACTTTTCGCACTTGTGTTAGTGTTGAAAAACCACTTTTCGCACTTGTGTTAGTTTTGAAAAACCACTTTTCGCACTTGTGTTAGTGAAGGAAACCACTTTTCGCACTTGTGTTAGTGTTGAAAACCCACTTTTCGCACTTGTGTTAGTGTTGAAAATCCACTTTTCGCACTTGTGTTGGTGCAGAAAACCACTTTTGCACTTGTATTAGTGTGGAAAAAACACTTTTTGCACTTGTGATAGTGTTGAAAAACCACTTTTCGCACTTGTGTTAGTGTTGAAAAACCACTTTTCGCACTTGTGTGAGTGAAGGAAACCACTTTTCGCACTTGTGTTAGTGTTGAAAACCCACTTTTCGCACTTGTGTTAGTGTTGAAAAACCACTTTTCGCACTTGTGTTGGTGCAGGAAACCACTTTTGCACTTGTATTAGTGTGGAAAAAACACTTTTTGCACTTGTGATAGTGTTGAAAAAACACTTTTTGCACTTGTGTTAGTGTTGAAAAACCACTTTTCGCACTTGTGTTGGTGCAGGAAACCACTTTTGCACTTGTATTAGTGTGGAAAAACCACTTTTCGCACTTGTGTTAGTGTTGAAAAACCACTTTTCGCACTTGAGTTAGTGTTGAAAAACCACTTTTCGCACTTGTGTTGGTGCAGGAAACCACTTTTGCACTTGTATTAGTGTGGAAAAAACACTTTTTGCACTTGTGATAGTGTTGAAAAACCACTTTTCGCACTTGTCTAAGTGTTGAAAAACCACTTTTCGCACTTGTGTTGGTGCAGGAAACCACTTTTGCACTTGTATTAGTGTGGAAAAAACACTTTTTGCACTTGTGATAGTGTTGAAAAACCACTTTTCGCACTTGTGTTAGGGTTCAAAAACCACTTTTCGCACTGGTGTTCATGAAGGAAACCACTCTTTGCATTTGTGTTAGTGTTGAAAACCCACTTTTCGCACTTGTGTTAGTGTTGAAAATCCACTTTTCCCACTTGTGTTGGTGCAGTAAACCACTTTTGCACTTGTATTAGTGTGGAAAAAACACTTTTTGCACTTGTGATAGTGTTGAAAAACCACTTTTTGCACTTGTGTTAGTGTTTGGAAAACCACTTTTCGCACTTGTGTTGGTGCAGGAAACCACTTTTGCACTTGTATTAGTGTGGAAAAAACACTTTTTGCATTTGTGATAGTGTTGAAAAACCACTTTTCGCACTTGTGTTAGTGTTGAAAAACCACATTTCGCACCTGTGTTGGTGCAGGAAACCACTTTTGCACTTGTATTAGTGTGGAAAAAACACTTTTTGCACTTGTGATAGTGTTGAAAACCCACATTTCACACTCATGTTAGTGTTGAAAATCCACTTTTCGCACTTCTGTTGGTGCAGGAAACCACTTTTGCACTTGTATTAGTGTGGAAAAAACACTTTTTGCACTTGTGATAGTGTTGAAAAACCACTTTTCGCACTTGTGTTAGTGTTGAAAAACGACTTTTCGCACTTGTGTTGGTGAAGGAAACCACTTTGCGAACTTCTGTTAGTGTTGAAAAACCACTTTTCGCACTTGTGTTAGTGTTGAAAAACTACTTTTCGCACTTGTGTTAGTGAAGGAAACCACTTTTCGCACTTGTGTTAGTGTTGAAAAACCACTTTTCGCACTTGTGTTAGTGTTGAAAAACCACTTTTCGCACTTGTGTTAGTGAAGGAAACCACTTTTCGAACTTGTGTTAGTGTTGAAAAACCACTTTTCGCACTTGTGTTAGTGTTGAAAAACTACTTTTCGCACTTGTGTTAGTGAAGGAAACCACTTTTCGCACTTGTGTTAGTGTTGAAAACCCACTTTTCACACTTGTGTTAGTGTCGAAAATCCACTTTTCGTACTTGTATTGGTGCAGGAAACCTCTTTTGCACTTGTATTAGTGTGGAAAAAACACTTTTTGCACTTGTGATAGTGTTGAAAAACCACTTTTCACACTTGTGTTAGTGTTGAAAAACCACTTTTCGCACTTGTGTTAGTGTTGAAAAACCACTTTTCGCACTTGTGTTAGTGAAGGAAACCACTTTTCGAACTTGTGTTAGTGTTGAAAACCCACTTTTCGCACTTGTGTTAGTGTTGAAAATCCACTTTTTGCACTTGTGTTGGTGAAGGAAACCACTTTTGCACTTGTATTAGTGTGGAAAAAACACTTTTTGCACTTGTGATAGTGTTGAAAAACCACTTTTCGCACTTGTGTTAGTGTTGAAAAACCACTTTTCGCTCTTGTGTGAGTGTTGAAAAACCACTTTTCGCACTTGTGTTAGTAAAGGAAACCACTTTTCGCACTTGTGTTAGTGTTGAAAACACACTTTTCGCACTTGTGTTCGTGTTGAAAATCCACTTTTCGCACTTGTGTTGGTGCAGGAAACCACTTTTGCACTTGTATTAGTGTGGAAAAAACATTTTTTGCACTTGTGATAGTGTTGAAAAACCACTTTTCGCACTTGTGTTGGTGCAGGAAACCACTTTTGCACTTGTATTAGTGTGGAAAAAACACTTTTTGCACTTGTGATAGTGTTGAAAAACCACTTTTCGCACTTGTGTTGGTGCAGGAAACCACTTTTGCACTTGTATTAGTGTGGAAAAACCACTTTTCGCACTTGTGTTAGTGTTGAAAAACCACTTTTCGCACTTGTGTTGGTGCAGGAAACCACTTTTGCACTTGTATTAGTGTGGAAAAACACTTTTTGCACTTGTGATAGTGTTGAAAAACCACTTTTCGCACTTGTGTTAGTGTTGAAAAACCACTTTTCGCACTTGTGTTGGTGCAGGAAACCACTTTTGCACTTGTATTAGTGTGGAAAAACCACTTTTCGCACTTGTGTTAGTGTTGAAAAACCACTTTTCGCACTTGTGTTAGTGTTGAAAAACCACTTTTCACACTTGTGTTGGTGCAGGAAACCACTTTTGCACTTGTATTAGTGTGGAAAAAACACTTTTTGCACTTGTGATAGTGTTGGAAAACCACTTTTCGCACTTGTGTTAGTGTTGAAAAACCACTTTTCGCACTTGTGTTGGTGCAGGAAACCACTTTTGCACTTGTATTAGTGTGGAAAAAACACTTTTTGCACTTGTGATAGTGTTGAAAAACCACTTTTCGCACTTGTGTTAGGGTTGAAAAACCACTTTTCGCACTGGTGTTCGTGAAGGAAACCACTTTTCGCATTTGTGTTAGTGTTGAAAACCCACTTTTCGCACTTGTGTTAGTGTTGAAAATCGACTTTTCCCACTTGTGTTGGTGCAGGAAACCACTTTTGCACTTGTATTAGTGTGGAAAAAACACTTTTTGCACTTGAGATAGTGTTGAAAAACCACTTTTCGCACTTGTGTTAGTGTTGAAAAACCACTTTTCGCACTTGTGTTGGTGCAGGAAACCACTTTTGCACTTGTATTAGTGTGGAAAAAAACACTTTTTGCACTTGTGATAGTGTTGAAAAACCTTTTTGCACTTGTGTTAGTGTTGAAAAACCACTTTTCGCACTTGTGTTGGTGCAGGAAACCACTTTTGCACTTGTATTAGTGTGGAAAAAACACTTTTTGCACTTGTGATAGTGTTGAAAACCCACATTTCACACTTGTGTTAGTGTTGAAAATCCACTTTTCGCACTTGTGTTGGTGCAGGAAACCACTTTTGCACTTGTATTAGTGTGGAAAAAACACTTTTTGCACTTGTGATAGTGTTGAAAAACCACTTTTCGCACTTGTGTTAGTGTTGAAAAACCACTTTTCGCACTTGTGTTGGTGCAGGAAACCACTTTTGCACTTGTATTAGTGTGGAAAAAACCACTTTTCGCACTTGTGTTAGTGTTGAAAAACTACTTTTCGCACTTGTGTTAGTGTTGAAAAACCACTTTTCACACTTGTGTTAGTGAAGGAAACCACTTTTCGCACTTGTGTTAGTGTTGAAAACCCACTTTTCGCACTTGTGTTAGTGTTGAAAATCCACTTTTCGCACTTGTGTTGGTGCAGGAAACCACTTTTGCACTTGTATTAGTGTGGAAAAACCACTTTTCGCACTTGTGTTGGTGCAGGAAACCACTTTTGCACTTGTATTAGTGTGGAAAAACCACTTTTCGCACTTGTGTTAGTGTTGAAAAACCACTTTTCGCACGTGTGTTAGTGTTGAAAAACCACTTTTCGCACTTGTGTTAGTGTTGAAAAACCACTTTTCGCACTTGTGTTAGTGAAGGAAACCACTTTTGCACTTGTATTAGTGTGGAAAAACCACTTTTCGCACTTGTGTTAGTGTTGAAAAACCACTTTTCGCACTTGTGTTAGTGAAGGAAACCACTTTTCGCACTTGTGATAGTCTTGAAAACCCACTTTTCGCACTTGTGTTAGTGTTGAAAATCCACATTTCGCACTTGTGTTGGTGCAGGAAACCACTTTTGCACTTGTATTAGTGTGGAAAAAACACTTTTTGCACTTGTGATAGTGTTGAAAAACCACTTTTCGCACTTGGGTTAGTGTTGAAAAACCACTTTTCACACTTGTGTTGGTGCAGGAAACCACTTTTGCACTTGTATTACTGTGGAAAATCCACTTTTCGCACTTGTGATAGTGTTGAAAAACCACTTTTTGCACTTGTGTTAGTGTTGAAAAACCACTTTTCGCACTTGTGTTGGTGCAGGAAACCACTTTTGCACTTGTATTAGTGTGGAAAAACCACTTTTCGCACTTGTGTTAGTGTTGAAAAACCACTTTTCGCACTTGTGTTAGTTTTGAAAAACCACTTTTCGCACTTGTGTTAGTGAAGGAAACCACTTTTCGCACTTGTGTTAGTGTTGAAAACCCACTTTTCGCACTTGTGTTAGTGTTGAAAATCCACTTTTCGCACTTGTGTTGGTGCAGAAAACCACTTTTGCACTTGTATTAGTGTGGAAAAAACACTTTTTGCACTTGTGATAGTGTTGAAAAACCACTTTTCGCACTTGTGTTAGTGTTGAAAAACCACTTTTCGCACTTGTGTGAGTGAAGGAAACCACTTTTCGCACTTGTGTTAGTGTTGAAAACCCACTTTTCGCACTTGTGTTAGTGTTGAAAAACACTTTTCGCACTTGTGTTGGTGCAGGAAACCACTTTTGCACTTGTATTAGTGTGGAAAAACCACTTTTCGCACTTGTGTTAGTGTTGAAAAACCACTTTTTGCACTTGTGTTGGTGCAGGAAACCACTTTTGCACTTGTATTAGTGTGGAAAAAACACTTTTTGCACTTGTGGTAGTGTTGAAAAACCACTTTTCGCGCTTGCGTTAGTGTTGAAAAACCACTTTTCGCACTTGTGTTGGTGCAGGAAACCACTTTTGCACTTGTATTAGTGTGGAAAAAACACTTTTTGCACTTGTGATATTGTTGAAAAACCACTATTCGCACTTGTGTTAGTGTTGAAAAACCACTTTTCGCACTTGTGTTGGTGCAGGAAACCACTTTTGCACTTGTATTAGTGTGGAAAAAACACTTTTTGCACTTATGATAGTGTTGGAAAACCACCCTTCGCACTTGTGTTAGTGTTGAAAACCCACTTTTCGCACTTGTGTTAGTGTTGAAAAGCCACTTTTCCCAATTGTGTTGGTGCAGGAAACCACTTTTGCACTTGTATTAGTGTGGAAAAAACACTTTTTGCACTTGTGATAGTGTTGAAAAACCACTTTTCGCACTTGTGTTAGTGTTGAAAAACCACTTTTTGCACTTGTGTTGGTGCAGGAAACCACTTTTGCACTTGTACTAGTGTGGAAAAAACACTTTTTGCACTTGTGATAGTGTTGAAAAACCACTTTTCGCACATGTGTTAGTGTTGAAAAACCACTTTTCGCACTTGTGTTGGTGCAGGAAACCACTTTTGCACTTGTATTAGTGTGGAAAAAACACTTTTTGCACTTGTGATAGTGTTGAAAAACCACTTTTCGCACTTGTGTTAGTGTTGAAAAACCACTTTTCGCACTTGTGTTGGTGCAGGAAACCACTTTTGCACTTGTATTAGTGTGGAAAAAAACACTTTTTGCACTTGTGATAGTGTTGAGAAAACACTTTTTGTACTTGTTTTAGTGTTGAAAAACCACTTTTCGCACTTGTGTTGGTGCAGGAAACCACTTTTGCACTTGTATTAGTGTGGAAAAACCACTTTTCGCACTTGTGTTAGTGTTGAAAAACCACTTTTCGCACTTGAGTTAGTGTTGAAAAACCACTTTTCGCACTTGTGTTGGTGCAGGAAACCACTTTTGCACTTGTATTAGTGTGGAAAAAACACTTTTTGCACTTGTGATAGTGTTGAAAAACCACTTTTCGCACTTGTGTTAGTGTTGAAAAACCACTTTTCGCACTTGTGTTGGTGCAGGAAACCACTTTTGCACTTGTATTAGTGTGGAAAAAACACTTTTTGCACTTGTGATAGTGTTGAAAAACCACTTTTCGCACTTGTGTTAGGGTTGAAAAACCACTTTTCGCACTGGTGTTCATGAAGGAAACCACTTTTCGCATTTGTGTTAGTGTTGAAAACCCACTTTTCGCACTTGTGTTAGTGTTGAAAATCCACTTTTCCCACTTGTGTTGGTGCAGGAAACCACTTTTGCACTTGTATTAGTGTGGAAAAAACACTTTTTGCACTTGTGATAGTGTTGAAAAACCACTTTTTGCACTTGTGTTAGTGTTTGGAAAACCACTTTTCGCACTTGTGTTGGTGCAGGAAACCACTTTTGCACTTGTATTAGTGTGGAAAAACCCTTTTTGCACTTGTGATAGTGTTGAAAAACCACTTTTCGCACTTGTGTTCGTGTTGAAAAACCACTTTTCGCACCTGTGTTGGTGCAGGAAACCACTTTTGCACTTGTATTACTGTGGAAAATCCACTTTTCGCACTTGTGATAGTGTTGAAAAACCACTTTTTGCACTTGTGTTAGTGTTGAAAAACCACTTTTCGCACTTGTGTTGGTGCAGGAAACCACTTTTGCACTTGTATTAGTGTGGAAAAACCACTTTTCGCACTTGTGTTAGTGTTGAAAAACCACTTTTCGCACTTGTGTTAGTTTTGAAAAACCACTTTTCGCACTTGTGTTAGTGAAGGAAACCACTTTTCGCACTTGTGTTAGTGTTGAAAACCCACTTTTCGCACTTGTGTTAGTGTTGAAAATCCACTTTTCGCACTTGTGTTGGTGCAGAAAACCACTTTTGCACTTGTATTAGTGTGGAAAAAACACTTTTTGCACTTGTGATAGTGTTGAAAAACCACTTTTCGCACTTGTGTTAGTGTTGAAAAACCACTTTTCGCACTTGTGTGAGTGAAGGAAACCACTTTTCGCACTTGTGTTAGTGTTGAAAACCCACTTTTCGCACTTGTGTTAGTGTTGAAAAACCACTTTTCGCACTTGTGTTGGTGCAGGAAACCACTTTTCGCACTTGTGATAGTGTTGAAAAACCACTTTTCGCACTTGTGTTAGTGTTGAAAAACCACTTTTCGCACTTGTGTTGGTGCAGGAAACCACTTTTGCACTTGTATTAGTGTGGAAAAACCACTTTTCGCACTTGTGTTAGTGTTGAAAAACCACTTTTCGCACTTGTGTTAGTTTTGAAAAACCACTTTTCACACTTGTGTTAGTGAAGGAAACCACTTTTCGCACTTGTGTTAGTGTTGAAAACCCACTTTTCGCACTTGTGTTAGTGTTGAAAATCCACTTTTCGCACTTGTGTTGGTGCAGAAAACCACTTTTGCACTTGTATTAGTGTGGAAAAAACACTTTTTGCACTTGTGATAGTGTTGAAAAACCACTTTTCGCACTTGTGTTAGTGTTGAAAAACCACTTTTCGCACTTGTGTGAGTGAAGGAAACCACTTTTCGCACTTGTGTTAGTGTTGAAAACCCACTTTTCGCACTTGTGTTAGTGTTGAAAAACACTTTTCGCACTTGTGTTGGTGCAGGAAACCACTTTTGCACTTGTATTAGTGTGGAAAAACCACTTTTCGCACTTGTGTTAGTGTTGAAAAACCACTTTTTGCACTTGTGTTGGTGCAGGAAACCACTTTTGCACTTGTATTAGTGTGGAAAAAACACTTTTTGCACTTGTGGTAGTGTTGAAAAACCACTTTTCGCGCTTGCGTTAGTGTTGAAAAACCACTTTTCGCACTTGTGTTGGTGCAGGAAACCACTTTTGCACTTGTATTAGTGTGGAAAAAACACTTTTTGCACTTGTGATATTGTTGAAAAACCACTATTCGCACTTGTGTTAGTGTTGAAAAACCACTTTTCGCACTTGTGTTGGTGCAGGAAACCACTTTTGCACTTGTATTAGTGTGGAAAAAACACTTTTTGCACTTATGATAGTGTTGGAAAACCACTCTTCGCACTTGTGTTAGTGTTGAAAACCCACTTTTCGCACTTGTGTTAGTGTTGAAAAGCCACTTTTCCCAATTGTGTTGGTGCAGGAAACCACTTTTGCACTTGTATTAGTGTGGAAAAAACACTTTTTGCACTTGTGATAGTGTTGAAAAACCACTTTTCGCACTTGTGTTAGTGTTGAAAAACCACTTTTTGCACTTGTGTTGGTGCAGGAAACCACTTTTGCACTTGTACTAGTGTGGAAAAAACACTTTTTGCACTTGTGATAGTGTTGAAAAACCACTTTTCGCACATGTGTTAGTGTTGAAAAACCACTTTTCGCACTTGTGTTGGTGCAGGAAACCACTTTTGCACTTGTATTAGTGTGGAAAAAACACTTTTTGCACTTGTGATAGTGTTGAAAAACCACTTTTCGCACTTGTGTTAGTGTTGAAAAACCACTTTTCGCACTTGTGTTGGTGCAGGAAACCACTTTTGCACTTGTATTAGTGTGGAAAAAAACACTTTTTGCACTTGTGATAGTGTTGAGAAAACACTTTTAGTACTTGTTTTAGTGTTGAAAAACCACTTTTCGCACTTGTGTTGGTGCAGGAAACCACTTTTGCACTTGTATTAGTGTGGAAAAACCACTTTTCGCACTTGTGTTAGTGTTGAAAAACCACTTTTCGCACTTGAGTTAGTGTTGAAAAACCACTTTTCGCACTTGTGTTGGTGCAGGAAACCACTTTTGCACTTGTATTAGTGTGGAAAAAACACTTTTTGCACTTGTGATAGTGTTGAAAAACCACTTTTCGCACTTGTGTTAGTGTTGAAAAACCACTTTTCGCACTTGTGTTGGTGCAGGAAACCACTTTTGCACTTGTATTAGTGTGGAAAAAACACTTTTTGCACTTGTGATAGTGTTGAAAAACCACTTTTCGCACTTGTGTTAGGGTTGAAAAACCACTTTTCGCACTGGTGTTCATGAAGGAAACCACTTTTCGCATTTGTGTTAGTGTTGAAAACCCACTTTTCGCACTTGTGTTAGTGTTGAAAATCCACTTTTCCCACTTGTGTTGGTGCAGGAAACCACTTTTGCACTTGTATTAGTGTGGAAAAAACACTTTTTGCACTTGTGATAGTGTTGAAAAACCACTTTTTGCACTTGTGTTAGTGTTTGGAAAACCACTTTTCGCACTTGTGTTGGTGCAGGAAACCACTTTTGCACTTGTATTAGTGTGGAAAAACCCTTTTTGCACTTGTGATAGTGTTGAAAAACCACTTTTCGCACTTGTGTTAGTGTTGAAAAACCACTTTTCGCACCTGTGTTGGTGCAGGAAACCACTTTTGCACTTGTATTACTGTGGAAAATCCACTTTTCGCACTTGTGATAGTGTTGAAAAACCACTTTTTGCACTTGTGTTAGTGTTGAAAAACCACTTTTCGCACTTGTGTTGGTGCAGGAAACCACTTTTGCACTTGTATTAGTGTGGAAAAACCACTTTTCGCACTTGTGTTAGTGTTGAAAAACCACTTTTCGCACTTGTGTTAGTTTTGAAAAACCACTTTTCGCACTTGTGTTAGTGAAGGAAACCACTTTTCGCACTTGTGTTAGTGTTGAAAACCCACTTTTCGCACTTGTGTTAGTGTTGAAAATCCACTTTTCGCACTTGTGTTGGTGCAGAAAACCACTTTTGCACTTGTATTAGTGTGGAAAAAACACTTTTTGCACTTGTGATAGTGTTGAAAAACCACTTTTCGCACTTGTGTTAGTGTTGAAAAACCACTTTTCGCACTTGTGTGAGTGAAGGAAACCACTTTTCGCACTTGTGTTAGTGTTGAAAACCCACTTTTCGCACTTGTGTTAGTGTTGAAAAACACTTTTCGCACTTGTGTTGGTGCAGGAAACCACTTTTGCACTTGTATTAGTGTGGAAAAACCACTTTTCGCACTTGTGTTAGTGTTGAAAAACCACTTTTTGCACTTGTGTTGGTGCAGGAAACCACTTTTGCACTTGTATTAGTGTGGAAAAAACACTTTTTGCACTTGTGGTAGTGTTGAAAAACCACTTTTCGCGCTTGCGTTAGTGTTGAAAAACCACTTTTCGCACTTGTGTTGGTGCAGGAAACCACTTTTGCACTTGTATTAGTGTGGAAAAAACACTTTTTGCACTTGTGATATTGTTGAAAAACCACTATTCGCACTTGTGTTAGTGTTGAAAAACCACTTTTCGCACTTGTGTTGGTGCAGGAAACCACTTTTGCACTTGTATTAGTGTGGAAAAAACACTTTTTGCACTTATGATAGTGTTGGAAAACCACCCTTCGCACTTGTGTTAGTGTTGAAAACCCACTTTTCGCACTTGTGTTAGTGTTGAAAAGCCACTTTTCCCAATTGTGTTGGTGCAGGAAACCACTTTTGCACTTGTATTAGTGTGGAAAAAACACTTTTTGCACTTGTGATAGTGTTGAAAAACCACTTTTCGCACTTGTGTTAGTGTTGAAAAACCACTTTTTGCACTTGTGTTGGTGCAGGAAACCACTTTTGCACTTGTACTAGTGTGGAAAAAACACTTTTTGCACTTGTGATAGTGTTGAAAAACCACTTTTCGCACATGTGTTAGTGTTGAAAAACCACTTTTCGCACTTGTGTTGGTGCAGGAAACCACTTTTGCACTTGTATTAGTGTGGAAAAAACACTTTTTGCACTTGTGATAGTGTTGAAAAACCACTTTTCGCACTTGTGTTAGTGTTGAAAAACCACTTTTCGCACTTGTGTTGGTGCAGGAAACCACTTTTGCACTTGTATTAGTGTGGAAAAAAACACTTTTTGCACTTGTGATAGTGTTGAGAAAACACTTTTTGTACTTGTTTTAGTGTTGAAAAACCACTTTTCGCACTTGTGTTGGTGCAGGAAACCACTTTTGCACTTGTATTAGTGTGGAAAAACCACTTTTCGCACTTGTGTTAGTGTTGAAAAACCACTTTTCGCACTTGAGTTAGTGTTGAAAAACCACTTTTCGCACTTGTGTTGGTGCAGGAAACCACTTTTGCACTTGTATTAGTGTGGAAAAAACACTTTTTGCACTTGTGATAGTGTTGAAAAACCACTTTTCGCACTTGTGTTAGTGTTGAAAAACCACTTTTCGCACTTGTGTTGGTGCAGGAAACCACTTTTGCACTTGTATTAGTGTGGAAAAAACACTTTTTGCACTTGTGATAGTGTTGAAAAACCACTTTTCGCACTTGTGTTAGGGTTGAAAAACCACTTTTCGCACTGGTGTTCATGAAGGAAACCACTTTTCGCATTTGTGTTAGTGTTGAAAACCCACTTTTCGCACTTGTGTTAGTGTTGAAAATCCACTTTTCCCACTTGTGTTGGTGCAGGAAACCACTTTTGCACTTGTATTAGTGTGGAAAAAACACTTTTTGCACTTGTGATAGTGTTGAAAAACCACTTTTTGCACTTGTGTTAGTGTTTGGAAAACCACTTTTCGCACTTGTGTTGGTGCAGGAAACCACTTTTGCACTTGTATTAGTGTGGAAAAACCCTTTTTGCACTTGTGATAGTGTTGAAAAACCACTTTTCGCACTTGTGTTAGTGTTGAAAAACCACTTTTCGCACCTGTGTTGGTGCAGGAAACCACTTTTGCACTTGTATTACTGTGGAAAATCCACTTTTCGCACTTGTGATAGTGTTGAAAAACCACTTTTTGCACTTGTGTTAGTGTTGAAAAACCACTTTTCGCACTTGTGTTGGTGCAGGAAACCACTTTTGCACTTGTATTAGTGTGGAAAAACCACTTTTCGCACTAGTGTTAGTGTTGAAAAACCACTTTTCGCACTTGTGTTAGTTTTGAAAAACCACTTTTCGCACTTGTGTTAGTGAAGGAAACCACTTTTCGCACTTGTGTTAGTGTTGAAAACCCACTTTTCGCACTTGTGTTAGTGTTGAAAATCCACTTTTCGCACTTGTGTTGGTGCAGAAAACCACTTTTGCACTTGTATTAGTGTGGAAAAAACACTTTTTGCACTTGTGATAGTGTTAAAAAACCACTTTTCGCACTTGTGTTAGTGTTGAAAAACCACTTTTCGCACTTGTGTGAGTGAAGGAAACCACTTTTCGCACTTGTGTTAGTGTTGAAAACCCACTTTTCGCACTTGTGTTAGTGTTGAAAAACACTTTTCGCACTTGTGTTGGTGCAGGAAACCACTTTTGCACTTGTATTAGTGTGGAAAAACCACTTTTCGCACTTGTGTTAGTGTTGAAAAACCACTTTTTGCACTTGTGTTGGTGCAGGAAACCACTTTTGCACTTGTATTAGTGTGGAAAAAACACTTTTTGCACTTGTGGTAGTGTTGAAAAACCACTTTTCGCGCTTGCGTTAGTGTTGAAAAACCACTTTTCGCACTTGTGTTGGTGCAGGAAACCACTTTTGCACTTGTATTAGTGTGGAAAAAACACTTTTTGCACTTGTGATATTGTTGAAAAACCACTATTCGCACTTGTGTTAGTGTTGAAAAACCACTTTTCGCACTTGTGTTGGTGCAGGAAACCACTTTTGCACTTGTATTAGTGTGGAAAAAACACTTTTTGCACTTATGATAGTGTTGGAAAACCACTCTTCGCACTTGTGTTAGTGTTGAAAACCCACTTTTCGCACTTGTGTTAGTGTTGAAAAGCCACTTTTCCCAATTGTGTTGGTGCAGGAAACCACTTTTGCACTTGTATTAGTGTGGAAAAAACACTTTTTGCACTTGTGATAGTGTTGAAAAACCACTTTTCGCACTTGTGTTAGTGTTGAAAAACCACTTTTTGCACTTGTGTTGGTGCAGGAAACCACTTTTGCACTTGTACTAGTGTGGAAAAAACACTTTTTGCACTTGTGATAGTGTTGAAAAACCACTTTTCGCACATGTGTTAGTGTTGAAAAACCACTTTTCGCACTTGTGTTGGTGCAGGAAACCACTTTTGCACTTGTATTAGTGTGGAAAAAACACTTTTTGCACTTGTGATAGTGTTGAAAAACCACTTTTCGCACTTGTGTTAGTGTTGAAAAACCACTTTTCGCACTTGTGTTGGTGCAGGAAACCACTTTTGCACTTGTATTAGTGTGGAAAAAAACACTTTTTGCACTTGTGATAGTGTTGAGAAAACACTTTTTGTACTTGTTTTAGTGTTGAAAAACCACTTTTCGCACTTGTGTTGGTGCAGGAAACCACTTTTGCACTTGTATTAGTGTGGAAAAACCACTTTTCGCACTTGTGTTAGTGTTGAAAAACCACTTTTCGCACTTGAGTTAGTGTTGAAAAACCACTTTTCGCACTTGTGTTGGTGCAGGAAACCACTTTTGCACTTGTATTAGTGTGGAAAAAACACTTTTTGCACTTGTGATAGTGTTGAAAAACCACTTTTCGCACTTGTGTTAGTGTTGAAAAACCACTTTTCGCACTTGTGTTGGTGCAGGAAACCACTTTTGCACTTGTATTAGTGTGGAAAAAACACTTTTTGCACTTGTGATAGTGTTGAAAAACCACTTTTCGCACTTGTGTTAGGGTTGAAAAACCACTTTTCGCACTGGTGTTCATGAAGGAAACCACTTTTCGCATTTGTGTTAGTGTTGAAAACCCACTTTTCGCACTTGTGTTAGTGTTGAAAATCCACTTTTCCCACTTGTGTTGGTGCAGGAAACCACTTTTGCACTTGTATTAGTGTGGAAAAAACACTTTTTGCACTTGTGATAGTGTTGAAAAACCACTTTTTGCACTTGTGTTAGTGTTTGGAAAACCACTTTTCGCACTTGTGTTGGTGCAGGAAACCACTTTTGCACTTGTATTAGTGTGGAAAAACCCTTTTTGCACTTGTGATAGTGTTGAAAAACCACTTTTCGCACTTGTGTTAGTGTTGAAAAACCACTTTTCGCACCTGTGTTGGTGCAGGAAACCACTTTTGCACTTGTATTACTGTGGAAAATCCACTTTTCGCACTTGTGATAGTGTTGAAAAACCACTTTTTGCACTTGTGTTAGTGTTGAAAAACCACTTTTCGCACTTGTGTTGGTGCAGGAAACCACTTTTGCACTTGTATTAGTGTGGAAAAAACCACTTTTCGCACTTGTGTTAGTGTTGAAAAACCACTTTTCGCACTTGTGTTAGTTTTGAAAAACCACTTTTCGCACTTGTGTTAGTGAAGGAAACCACTTTTCGCACTTGTGTTAGTGTTGAAAACCCACTTTTCGCACTTGTGTTAGTGTTGAAAATCCACTTTTCGCACTTGTGTTGGTGCAGAAAACCACTTTTGCACTTGTATTAGTGTGGAAAAAACACTTTTTGCACTTGTGATAGTGTTGAAAAACCACTTTTCGCACTTGTGTTAGTGTTGAAAAACCACTTTTCGCACTTGTGTGAGTGAAGGAAACCACTTTTCGCACTTGTGTTAGTGTTGAAAACCCACTTTTCGCACTTGTGTTAGTGTTGAAAAACACTTTTCGCACTTGTGTTGGTGCAGGAAACCACTTTTGCACTTGTATTAGTGTGGAAAAACCACTTTTCGCACTTGTGTTAGTGTTGAAAAACCACTTTTTGCACTTGTGTTGGTGCAGGAAACCACTTTTGCACTTGTATTAGTGTGGAAAAAACACTTTTTGCACTTGTGGTAGTGTTGAAAAACCACTTTTCGCGCTTGCGTTAGTGTTGAAAAACCACTTTTCGCACTTGTGTTGGTGCAGGAAACCACTTTTGCACTTGTATTAGTGTGGAAAAAACACTTTTTGCACTTGTGATATTGTTGAAAAACCACTATTCGCACTTGTGTTAGTGTTGAAAAACCACTTTTCGCACTTGTGTTGGTGCAGGAAACCACTTTTGCACTTGTATTAGTGTGGAAAAAACACTTTTTGCACTTATGATAGTGTTGGAAAACCACCCTTCGCACTTGTGTTAGTGTTGAAAACCCACTTTTCGCACTTGTGTTAGTGTTGAAAAGCCACTTTTCCCAATTGTGTTGGTGCAGGAAACCACTTTTGCACTTGTATTAGTGTGGAAAAAACACTTTTTGCACTTGTGATAGTGTTGAAAAACCACTTTTCGCACTTGTGTTAGTGTTGAAAAACCACTTTTTGCACTTGTGTTGGTGCAGGAAACCACTTTTGCACTTGTACTAGTGTGGAAAAAACACTTTTTGCACTTGTGATAGTGTTGAAAAACCACTTTTCGCACATGTGTTAGTGTTGAAAAACCACTTTTCGCACTTGTGTTGGTGCAGGAAACCACTTTTGCACTTGTATTAGTGTGGAAAAAACACTTTTTGCACTTGTGATAGTGTTGAAAAACCACTTTTCGCACTTGTGTTAGTGTTGAAAAACCACTTTTCGCACTTGTGTTGGTGCAGGAAACCACTTTTGCACTTGTATTAGTGTGGAAAAAAACACTTTTTGCACTTGTGATAGTGTTGAGAAAACACTTTTTGTACTTGTTTTAGTGTTGAAAAACCACTTTTCGCACTTGTGTTGGTGCAGGAAACCACTTTTGCACTTGTATTAGTGTGGAAAAACCACTTTTCGCACTTGTGTTAGTGTTGAAAAACCACTTTTCGCACTTGAGTTAGTGTTGAAAAACCACTTTTCGCACTTGTGTTGGTGCAGGAAACCACTTTTGCACTTGTATTAGTGTGGAAAAAACACTTTTTGCACTTGTGATAGTGTTGAAAAACCACTTTTCGCACTTGTGTTAGTGTTGAAAAACCACTTTTCGCACTTGTGTTGGTGCAGGAAACCACTTTTGCACTTGTATTAGTGTGGAAAAAACACTTTTTGCACTTGTGATAGTGTTGAAAAACCACTTTTCGCACTTGTGTTAGGGTTGAAAAACCACTTTTCGCACTGGTGTTCATGAAGGAAACCACTTTTCGCATTTGTGTTAGTGTTGAAAACCCACTTTTCGCACTTGTGTTAGTGTTGAAAATCCACTTTTCCCACTTGTGTTGGTGCAGGAAACCACTTTTGCACTTGTATTAGTGTGGAAAAAACACTTTTTGCACTTGTGATAGTGTTGAAAAACCACTTTTTGCACTTGTGTTAGTGTTTGGAAAACCACTTTTCGCACTTGTGTTGGTGCAGGAAACCACTTTTGCACTTGTATTAGTGTGGAAAAACCCTTTTTGCACTTGTGATAGTGTTGAAAAACCACTTTTCGCACTTGTGTTAGTGTTGAAAAACCACTTTTCGCACCTGTGTTGGTGCAGGAAACCACTTTTGCACTTGTATTACTGTGGAAAATCCACTTTTCGCACTTGTGATAGTGTTGAAAAACCACTTTTTGCACTTGTGTTAGTGTTGAAAAACCACTTTTCGCACTTGTGTTGGTGCAGGAAACCACTTTTGCACTTGTATTAGTGTGGAAAAACCACTTTTCGCACTTGTGTTAGTGTTGAAAAACCACTTTTCGCACTTGTGTTAGTTTTGAAAAACCACTTTTCGCACTTGTGTTAGTGAAGGAAACCACTTTTCGCACTTGTGTTAGTGTTGAAAACCCACTTTTCGCACTTGTGTTAGTGTTGAAAATCCACTTTTCGCACTTGTGTTGGTGCAGAAAACCACTTTTGCACTTGTATTAGTGTGGAAAAAACACTTTTTGCACTTGTGATAGTGTTAAAAAACCACTTTTCGCACTTGTGTTAGTGTTGAAAAACCACTTTTCGCACTTGTGTGAGTGAAGGAAACCACTTTTCGCACTTGTGTTAGTGTTGAAAACCCACTTTTCGCACTTGTGTTAGTGTTGAAAAACACTTTTCGCACTTGTGTTGGTGCAGGAAACCACTTTTGCACTTGTATTAGTGTGGAAAAACCACTTTTCGCACTTGTGTTAGTGTTGAAAAACCACTTTTTGCACTTGTGTTGGTGCAGGAAACCACTTTTGCACTTGTATTAGTGTGGAAAAAACACTTTTTGCACTTGTGGTAGTGTTGAAAAACCACTTTTCGCGCTTGCGTTAGTGTTGAAAAACCACTTTTCGCACTTGTGTTGGTGCAGGAAACCACTTTTGCACTTGTATTAGTGTGGAAAAAACACTTTTTGCACTTGTGATATTGTTGAAAAACCACTATTCGCACTTGTGTTAGTGTTGAAAAA
This sequence comes from Myxine glutinosa, assembly GCF_964187855.1. Lineage (NCBI taxonomy): Eukaryota > Metazoa > Chordata > Myxini > Myxiniformes > Myxinidae > Myxine > Myxine glutinosa. The sequence goes on from NW_027616394.1 coordinate 67,921, forward strand.
CCACTTTTCGCACTTGTGTTGGTGCAGGAAACCACTTTTGCACTTGTATTAGTGTGGAAAAACACTTTTTGCACTTATGATAGTGTTGGAAAACCACTCTTCGCACTTGTGTTAGTGTTGAAAACCCACTTTTCGCACTTGTGTTAGTGTTGAAAAGCCACTTTTCCCAATTGTGTTGGTGCAGGAAACCACTTTTGCACTTGTATTAGTGTGGAAAAAACACTTTTTGCACTTGTGATAGTGTTGAAAAACCACTTTTCGCACTTGTGTTAGTGTTGAAAAACCACTTTTTGCACTTGTGTTGGTGCAGGAAACCACTTTTGCACTTGTACTAGTGTGGAAAAAACACTTTTTGCACTTGTGATAGTGTTGAAAAACCACTTTTCGCACATGTGTTAGTGTTGAAAAACCACTTTTCGCACTTGTGTTGGTGCAGGAAACCACTTTTGCACTTGTATTAGTGTGGAAAAAACACTTTTTGCACTTGTGATAGTGTTGAAAAACCACTTTTCGCACTTGTGTTAGTGTTGAAAAACCACTTTTCGCACTTGTGTTGGTGCAGGAAACCACTTTTGCACTTGTATTAGTGTGGAAAAAAACACTTTTTGCACTTGTGATAGTGTTGAGAAAACACTTTTTGTACTTGTGTTAGTGTTGAAAAACCACTTTTCGCACTTGTGTTGGTGCAGGAAACCACTTTTGCACTTGTATTAGTGTGGAAAAACCACTTTTCGCACTTGTGTTAGTGTTGAAAAACCACTTTTCGCACTTGAGTTAGTGTTGAAAAACCACTTTTCGCACTTGTGTTGGTGCAGGAAACCACTTTTGCACTTGTATTAGTGTGGAAAAAACACTTTTTGCACTTGTGATAGTGTTGAAAAACCACTTTTCGCACTTGTGTTAGTGTTGAAAAACCACTTTTCGCACTTGTGTTGGTGCAGGAAACCACTTTTGCACTTGTATTAGTGTGGAAAAAACACTTTTTGCACTTGTGATAGTGTTGAAAAACCACTTTTCGCACTTGTGTTAGGGTTGAAAAACCACTTTTCGCACTGGTGTTCATGAAGGAAACCACTTTTCGCATTTGTGTTAGTGTTGAAAACCCACTTTTCGCACTTGTGTTAGTGTTGAAAATCCACTTTTCCCACTTGTGTTGGTGCAGGAAACCACTTTTGCACTTGTATTAGTGTGGAAAAAACACTTTTTGCACTTGTGATAGTGTTGAAAAACCACTTTTTGCACTTGTGTTAGTGTTTGGAAAACCACTTTTCGCACTTGTGTTGGTGCAGGAAACCACTTTTGCACTTGTATTAGTGTGGAAAAACCCTTTTTGCACTTGTGATAGTGTTGAAAAACCACTTTTCGCACTTGTGTTAGTGTTGAAAAACCACTTTTCGCACCTGTGTTGGTGCAGGAAACCACTTTTGCACTTGTATTACTGTGGAAAATCCACTTTTCGCACTTGTGATAGTGTTGAAAAACCACTTTTTGCACTTGTGTTAGTGTTGAAAAACCACTTTTCGCACTTGTGTTGGTGCAGGAAACCACTTTTGCACTTGTATTAGTGTGGAAAAACCACTTTTCGCACTTGTGGTAGTGTTGAAAAACCACTTTTCGCACTTGTGTTAGTTTTGAAAAACCACTTTTCGCACTTGTGTTAGTGAAGGAAACCACTTTTCGCACTTGTGTTAGTGTTGAAAACCCACTTTTCGCACTTGTGTTAGTGTTGAAAATCCACTTTTCGCACTTGTGTTGGTGCAGAAAACCACTTTTGCACTTGTATTAGTGTGGAAAAAACACTTTTTGCACTTGTGATAGTGTTGAAAAACCACTTTTCGCACTTGTGTTAGTGTTGAAAAACCACTTTTCGCACTTGTGTGAGTGAAGGAAACCACTTTTCGCACTTGTGTTAGTGTTGAAAACCCACTTTTCGCACTTGTGTTAGTGTTGAAAAACCACTTTTCGCACTTGTGTTGGTGCAGGAAACCACTTTTCGCACTTGTGATAGTGTTGAAAAACCACTTTTCGCACTTGTGTTAGTGTTGAAAAACCACTTTTCGCACTTGTGTTGGTGCAGGAAACCACTTTTGCACTTGTATTAGTGTGGAAAAACCACTTTTCGCACTTGTGTTAGTGTTGAAAAACCACTTTTCGCACTTGTGTTAGTTTTGAAAAACCACTTTTCAGACTTGTGTTAGTGAAGGAAACCACTTTTCGCACTTGTGTTAGTGTTGAAAACCCACTTTTCGCACTTGTGTTAGTGTTGAAAATCCACTTTTCGCACTTGTGTTGGTGCAGAAAACCACTTTTGCACTTGTATTAGTGTGGAAAAAACACTTTTTGCACTTGTGATAGTGTTGAAAAACCACTTTTCGCACTTGTGTTAGTGTTGAAAAACCACTTTTCGCACTTGTGTGAGTGAAGGAAACCACTTTTCGCACTTGTGTTAGTGTTGAAAACCCACTTTTCGCACTTGTGTTAGTGTTGAAAAACACTTTTCGCACTTGTGTTGGTGCAGGAAACCACTTTTGCACTTGTATTAGTGTGGAAAAACCACTTTTCGCACTTGTGTTAGTGTTGAAAAACCACTTTTTGCACTTGTGTTGGTGCAGGAAACCACTTTTGCACTTGTATTAGTGTGGAAAAAACACTTTTTGCACTTGTGGTAGTGTTGAAAAACCACTTTTCGCGCTTGCGTTAGTGTTGAAAAACCACTTTTCGCACTTGTGTTGGTGCAGGAAACCACTTTTGCACTTGTATTAGTGTGGAAAAAACACTTTTTGCACTTGTGATATTGTTGAAAAACCACTATTCGCACTTGTGTTAGTGTTGAAAAACCACTTTTCGCACTTGTGTTGGTGCAGGAAACCACTTTTGCACTTGTATTAGTGTGGAAAAAACACTTTTTGCACTTGTGATAGTGTTGAAAAACCACTTTTCGCACTTGTGTTAGTGTTGAAAAACCACTTTTCGCACTTGTGTTGGTGCAGGAAACCACTTTTGCACTTGTATTAGTGTGGAAAAAAACACTTTTTGCACTTGTGATAGTGTTGAGAAAACACTTTTTGTACTTGTTTTAGTGTTGAAAAACCACTTTTCGCACTTGTGTTGGTGCAGGAAACCACTTTTGCACTTGTATTAGTGTGGAAAAACCACTTTTCGCACTTGTGTTAGTGTTGAAAAACCACTTTTCGCACTTGAGTTAGTGTTGAAAAACCACTTTTCGCACTTGTGTTGGTGCAGGAAACCACTTTTGCACTTGTATTAGTGTGGAAAAAACACTTTTTGCACTTGTGATAGTGTTGAAAAACCACTTTTCGCACTTGTGTTAGTGTTGAAAAACCACTTTTCGCACTTGTGTTGGTGCAGGAAACCACTTTTGCACTTGTATTAGTGTGGAAAAAACACTTTTTGCACTTGTGATAGTGTTGAAAAACCACTTTTCGCACTTGTGTTAGGGTTGAAAAACCACTTTTCGCACTGGTGTTCATGAAGGAAACCACTTTTCGCATTTGTGTTAGTGTTGAAAACCCACTTTTCGCACTTGTGTTAGTGTTGAAAATCCACTTTTCCCACTTGTGTTGGTGCAGGAAACCACTTTTGCACTTGTATTAGTGTGGAAAAAACACTTTTTGCACTTGTGATAGTGTTGAAAAACCACTTTTTGCACTTGTGTTAGTGTTTGGAAAACCACTTTTCGCACTTGTGTTGGTGCAGGAAACCACTTTTGCACTTGTATTAGTGTGGAAAAACCCTTTTTGCACTTGTGATAGTGTTGAAAAACCACTTTTCGCACTTGTGTTAGTGTTGAAAAACCACTTTTCGCACCTGTGTTGGTGCAGGAAACCACTTTTGCACTTGTATTACTGTGGAAAATCCACTTTTCGCACTTGTGATAGTGTTGAAAAACCACTTTTTGCACTTGTGTCAGTGTTGAAAAACCACTTTTCGCACTTGTGTTGGTGCAGGAAACCACTTTTGCACTTGTATTAGTGTGGAAAAACCACTTTTCGCACTTGTGTTAGTGTTGAAAAACCACTTTTCGCACTTGTGTTAGTTTTGAAAAACCACTTTTCGCACTTGTGTTAGTGAAGGAAACCACTTTTCGCACTTGTGTTAGTGTTGAAAACCCACTTTTCGCACTTGTGTTAGTGTTGAAAATCCACTTTTCGCACTTGTGTTGGTGCAGAAAACCACTTTTGCACTTGTATTAGTGTGGAAAAAACACTTTTTGCACTTGTGATAGTGTTGAAAAACCACTTTTCGCACTTGTGTTAGTGTTGAAAAACCACTTTTCGCACTTGTGTGAGTGAAGGAAACCACTTTTCGCACTTGTGTTAGTGTTGAAAACCCACTTTTCGCACTTGTGTTAGTGTTGAAAAACACTTTTCGCACTTGTGTTGGTGCAGGAAACCACTTTTGCACTTGTATTAGTGTGGAAAAACCACTTTTCGCACTTGTGTTAGTGTTGAAAAACCACTTTTTGCACTTGTGTTGGTGCAGGAAACCACTTTTGCACTTGTATTAGTGTGGAAAAAACACTTTTTGCACTTGTGGTAGTGTTGAAAAACCACTTTTCGCGCTTGCGTTAGTGTTGAAAAACCACTTTTCGCACTTGTGTTGGTGCAGGAAACCACTTTTGCACTTGTATTAGTGTGGAAAAAACACTTTTTGCACTTGTGATATTGTTGAAAAACCACTATTCGCACTTGTGTTAGTGTTGAAAAACCACTTTTCGCACTTGTGTTGGTGCAGGAAACCACTTTTGCACTTGTATTAGTGTGGAAAAACACTTTTTGCACTTATGATAGTGTTGGAAAACCACTCTTCGCACTTGTGTTAGTGTTGAAAACCCACTTTTCGCACTTGTGTTAGTGTTGAAAAGCCACTTTTCCCAATTGTGTTGGTGCAGGAAACCACTTTTGCACTTGTATTAGTGTGGAAAAAACACTTTTTGCACTTGTGATAGTGTTGAAAAACCACTTTTCGCACTTGTGTTAGTGTTGAAAAACCACTTTTTGCACTTGTGTTGGTGCAGGAAACCACTTTTGCACTTGTACTAGTGTGGAAAAAACACTTTTTGCACTTGTGATAGTGTTGAAAAACCACTTTTCGCACATGTGTTAGTGTTGAAAAACCACTTTTCGCACTTGTGTTGGTGCAGGAAACCACTTTTGCACTTGTATTAGTGTGGAAAAAACACTTTTTGCACTTGTGATAGTGTTGAAAAACCACTTTTCGCACTTGTGTTAGTGTTGAAAAACCACTTTTCGCACTTGTGTTGGTGCAGGAAACCACTTTTGCACTTGTATTAGTGTGGAAAAAAACACTTTTTGCACTTGTGATAGTGTTGAGAAAACACTTTTTGTACTTGTGTTAGTGTTGAAAAACCACTTTTCGCACTTGTGTTGGTGCAGGAAACCACTTTTGCACTTGTATTAGTGTGGAAAAACCACTTTTCGCACTTGTGTTAGTGTTGAAAAACCACTTTTCGCACTTGAGTTAGTGTTGAAAAACCACTTTTCGCACTTGTGTTGGTGCAGGAAACCACTTTTGCACTTGTATTAGTGTGGAAAAAACACTTTTTGCACTTGTGATAGTGTTGAAAAACCACTTTTCGCACTTGTGTTAGTGTTGAAAAACCACTTTTCGCACTTGTGTTGGTGCAGGAAACCACTTTTGCACTTGTATTAGTGTGGAAAAAACACTTTTTGCACTTGTGATAGTGTTGAAAAACCACTTTTCGCACTTGTGTTAGGGTTGAAAAACCACTTTTCGCACTGGTGTTCATGAAGGAAACCACTTTTCGCATTTGTGTTAGTGTTGAAAACCCACTTTTCGCACTTGTGTTAGTGTTGAAAATCCACTTTTCCCACTTGTGTTGGTGCAGGAAACCACTTTTGCACTTGTATTAGTGTGGAAAAAACACTTTTTGCACTTGTGATAGTGTTGAAAAACCACTTTTTGCACTTGTGTTAGTGTTTGGAAAACCACTTTTCGCACTTGTGTTGGTGCAGGAAACCACTTTTGCACTTGTATTAGTGTGGAAAAACCCTTTTTGCACTTGTGATAGTGTTGAAAAACCACTTTTCACACTTGTGTTAGTGTTGAAAAACCACTTTTCGCACCTGTGTTGGTGCAGGAAACCACTTTTGCACTTGTATTACTGTGGAAAATCCACTTTTCGCACTTGTGATAGTGTTGAAAAACCACTTTTTGCACTTGTGTTAGTGTTGAAAAACCACTTTTCGCACTTGTGTTGGTGCAGGAAACCACTTTTGCACTTGTATTAGTGTGGAAAAACCACTTTTCGCACTTGTGTTAGTGTTGAAAAACCACTTTTCGCACTTGTGTTAGTTTTGAAAAACCACTTTTCGCACTTGTGTTAGTGAAGGAAACCACTTTTCGCACTTGTGTTAGTGTTGAAAACCCACTTTTCGCACTTGTGTTAGTGTTGAAAATCCACTTTTCGCACTTGTGTTGGTGCAGAAAACCACTTTTGCACTTGTATTAGTGTGGAAAAAACACTTTTTGCACTTGTGATAGTGTTGAAAAACCACTTTTCGCACTTGTGTTAGTGTTGAAAAACCACTTTTCGCACTTGTGTGAGTGAAGGAAACCACTTTTCGCACTTGTGTTAGTGTTGAAAACCCACTTTTCGCACTTGTGTTAGTGTTGAAAAACCACTTTTCGCACTTGTGTTGGTGCAGGAAACCACTTTTGCACTTGTATTAGTGTGGAAATACCACTTTTCGAACTTGTGTTAGTGTTGAAAAACCACTTTTTGCACTTGTGTTGGTGCAGGAAACCACTTTTGCACTTGTATTAGTGTGGCAAAAACACTTTTTGCACTTGTGGTAGTGTTGAAAAACCACTTTTCGCGCTTGTGTTAGTGTTGAAAAACCACTTTTCGCACTTGTGTTGGTGCAGGAAACCACTTTTGCACTTGTATTAGTGTGGAAAAAACACTTTTTGCACTTGTGATATTGTTGAAAAACCACTATTCGCACTTGTGTTAGTGTTGAAAAACCACTTTTCGCACTTGTGTTGGTGCAGGAAACCACTTTTGCACTTGTATTAGTGTGGAAAAAACACTTTTTGCATTTATGATAGTGTTGGAAAACCACTTTTCGCACTTGTGTTAGTGTTGAAAACCCACTTTTCGCACTTGTGTTAGTGTTGAAAAGCCACTTTTCCCAATTGTGTTGGTGCAGGAAACCACTTTTGCACTTGTATTAGTGTGGAAAAAACACTTTTTGCACTTGTGATAGTGTTGAAAAACCACTTTTCGCACTTGTGTTAGTGTTGAAAAACCACTTTTTGCACTTGTGTTGGTGCAGGAAACCACTTTTGCACTTGTACTAGTGTGGAAAAAAACACTTTTTGCACTTGTGATAGTGTTGAAAAACCACTTTTCGCACTTGTGTTAGTGTTGAAAAACCACTTTTCGCACTTGTGTTGGTGCAGGAAACCACTTTTGCACTTGTATTAGTGTGGAAAAAACACTTTTTGCACTTGTGATAGTGTTGAAAAACCACTTTTCGCACTTGTGTTAGTGTTGAAAAACCACTTTTCGCACTTGTGTTGGTGCAGGAAACCACTTTTGCACTTGTATTAGTGTGGAAAAAAACACTTTTTGCACTTGTGAGAGTGTTGAGAAAACACTTTTTGTACTTGTGTTAGTGTTGAAAAACCACTTTTCGCACTTGTGTTGGTGCAGGAAACCACTTTTGCACTTGTATTAGTGTGGAAAAACCACTTTTCGCACTTGTGTTAGTGTTGAAAAACCACTTTTCGCACTTGAGTTAGTGTTGAAAAACCACTTTTCGCACTTGTGTTGGTGCAGGAAACCACTTTTGCACTTGTATTAGTGTGGAAAAAACATTTTTTGCACTTGTGATAGTGTTGAAAAACCACTTTTCGCACTTGTGTTAGTGTTGAAAAACCACTTTTCGCACTTGTGTTGGTGCAGGAAACCACTTTTGCACTTGTATTAGTGTGGAAAAAACACTTTTTGCACTTGTGATAGTGTTGAAAAACCACTTTTCGCACTTGTGTTAGGGTTGAAAAACCACTTTTCGCACTGGTGTTCATGAAGGAAACCACTTTTCGCATTTGTGTTAGTGTTGAAAACCCACTTTTCGCACTTGTGTTAGTGTTGAAAATCCACTTTTCCCACTTGTGTTGGTGCAGGAAACCACTTTTGCACTTGTATTAGTGTGGAAAAAACACTTTTTGCACTTGTGATAGTGTTGAAAAACCACTTTTTGCACTTGTGTTAGTGTTTGGAAAACCACTTTTCGCACTTGTGTTGGTGCAGGAAACCACTTTTGCACTTGTATTAGTGTGGAAAAAACACTTTTTGCACTTGTGATAGTGTTGAAAAACCACTTTTTGCACTTGTGTTAGTGTTGAAAAACCACTTTTCGCACCTGTGTTGGTGCAGGAAACCACTTTTGCACTTGTATTAGTGTGGAAAAAACACTTTTTGCACTTGTGATAGTGTTGAAAACCCACATTTCACACTTGTGTTAGTGTTGAAAATCCACTTTTCACACTTGTGTTGGTGCAGGAAACCACTTTTGCACTTGTATTCGTGTGGAAAAAACACTTTTTGCACTTGTGATAGTGTTAAAAATCCACTTTTCGCACTTGTGTTGGTGCAGGAAACCACTTTTGCACTTGTACTAGTGTGGAAAAAACACTTTTTGCACTTGTGATAGTGTTGAAAAACCACTTTTCGCACTTGTGTTAGTGTTGAAAAACCACTTTTCGCACTTGTGTGAGTGAAGGAAACCACTTTTCGCACTTGTGTTAGTGTTGAAAACCCACTTTTCGCACTTGTGTTAGTGTTGAAAAACCACTTTTCGCACTTGTGTTGGTGCAGGAAACCACTTTTGCACTTGTATTAGTGTGGAAAAAACACTTTTTGCACTTGTGGTAGTGTTGAAAAACCACTTTTCGCACTTGTGTTAGTGTTGAAAAACCACTTTTCGCACTTGTGTTGGTGCAGGAAACCACTTTTGCACTTGTATTAGTGTGGAAAAAACACTTTTTGCACTTGTGATATTGTTGAAAAACCACTATTTGCACTTGTGTTAGTGTTGAAAAACCACTTTTCGCACTTGTGTTGGTGCAGGAAACCACTTTTGCACTTGTATTAGTGTGGAAAAAACACTTTTTGCACTTATGATAGTGTTGGAAAACCACTTTTCGCACTTGTGTTAGTGTTGAAAACCCACTTTTCGCACTTGTGTTAGTGTTGAAAAGCCACTTTTCCCAATTGTGTTGGTGCAGGAAACCACTTTTGCACTTGTATTAGTGTGGAAAAAACACTTTTTGCACTTGTGATAGTGTTGAAAATCCACATTTCACACTTGTGTTAGTGTTGAAAATCCACTTTTCGCACTTGTGTTGGTGCAGGAAACCACTTTTGCACTTGTATTAGTGTGGAAAAAACACTTTTTGCACTTGTGATAGTGTTGAAAAACCACTTTTCGCACTTGTGTTAGTGTTGAAAAACCACTTTTCGCACTTGTGTTGGTGCAGGAAACCACTTTTGCACTTGTATTAGTGTGGAAAAAACTACTTTTCGCACTTGTGTTAGTGTTGAAAAACTACTTTTCGCACTTGTGTTAGTGTTGAAAAACCACTTTTCACACTTGTGTTAGTGAAGGAAACCACTTTTCGCACTTGTGTTAGTGTTGAAAACCCACTTTTCGCACTTGTGTTAGTGTTGAAAATCCACTTTTCGCACTTGTGTTGGTGCAGGAAACCACTTTTGCACTTGTATTAGTGTGGAAAAACCACTTTTCGCACTTGTGTTGTTGCAGGAAACCACTTTTGCACTTGTATTAGTGTGGAAAAACCACTTTTCGCACTTGTGTTAGTGTTGAAAAACCACTTTTCGCACTTGTGTTAGTGTTGAAAAACCACTTTTCGCACTTGTGTTAGTGTTGAAAAACCACTTTTCGCACTTGAGTTAGTGTTGAAAAACCACTTTTCGCACTTGTGTTGGTGCAGGAAACCACTTTTGCACTTGTATTAGTGTGGAAAAACACTTTTTGCACTTGTGATAGTGTTGAAAAACCACTTTTCGCACTTGTGTTAGTGTTGAAAAACCACTTTTCGCACTTGTGTTGGTGCAGGAAACCACTTTTGCACTTGTATTAGTGTGGAAAAAACACTTTTTGCACTTGTGATAGTGTTGAAAAACCACTTTTCGCACTTGTGTTAGGGTTGAAAAACCACTTTTCGCACTGGTGTTCATGAAGGAAACCACTTTTCGCATTTGTGTTAGTGTTGAAAACCCACTTTTCGCACTTGTGTTAGTGTTGAAAATCCACTTTTCCCACTTGTGTTGGTGCAGGAAACCACTTTTGCACTTGTATTAGTGTGGAAAAAACACTTTTTGCACTTGTGATAGTGTTGAAAAACCACTTTTTGCACTTGTGTTAGTGTTTGGAAAACCACTTTTCGCACTTGTGTTGGTGCAGGAAACCACTTTTGCACTTGTATTAGTGTGGAAAAACCCTTTTTGCACTTGTGATAGTGTTGAAAAACCACTTTTCGCACTTGTGTTAGTGTTGAAAAACCACTTTTCGCACCTGTGTTGGTGCAGGAACCACTTTTGCACTTGTATTACTGTGGAAAATCCACTTTTCGCACTTGTGATAGTGTTGAAAAACCACTTTTTGCACTTGTGTTAGTGTTGAAAAACCACTTTTCGCACTTGTGTTGGTGCAGGAAACCACTTTTGCACTTGTATTAGTGTGGAAAAACCACTTTTCGCACTTGTGTTAGTGTTGAAAAACCACTTTTCGCACTTGTGTTAGTTTTGGAAAACCACTTTTCGCACTTGTGTTAGTGAAGGAAACCACTTTTCGCACTTGTGTTAGTGTTGAAAACCCACTTTTCGCACTTGTGTTAGTGTTGAAAATCCACTTTTCGCACTTGTGTTGGTGCAGAAAACCACTTTTGCACTTGTATTAGTGTGGAAAAAACACTTTTTGCACTTGTGATAGTGTTGAAAAACCACTTTTCGCACTTGTGTTAGTGTTGAAAAACCACTTTTCGCACTTGTGTGAGTGAAGGAAACCACTTTTCGCACTTGTGTTAGTGTTGAAAACCCACTTTTCGCACTTGTGTTAGTGTTGAAAAACACTTTTCGCACTTGTGTTGGTGCAGGAAACCACTTTTGCACTTGTATTAGTGTGGAAAAACCACTTTTCGCACTTGTGTTAGTGTTGAAAAACCACTTTTTGCACTTGTGTTGGTGCAGGAAACCACTTTTGCACTTGTATTAGTGTGGAAAAAACACTTTTTGCACTTGTGGTAGTGTTGAAAAACCACTTTTCGCGCTTGCGTTAGTGTTGAAAAACCACTTTTCGCACTTGTGTTGGTGCAGGAAACCACTTTTGCACTTGTATTAGTGTGGAAAAAACACTTTTTGCACTTGTGATATTGTTGAAAAACCACTATTCGCACTTGTGTTAGTGTTGAAAAACCACTTTTCGCACTTGTGTTGGTGCAGGAAACCACTTTTGCACTTGTATTAGTGTGGAAAAACACTTTTTGCACTTATGATAGTGTTGGAAAACCACTCTTCGCACTTGTGTTAGTGTTGAAAACCCACTTTTCGCACTTGTGTTAGTGTTGAAAAGCCACTTTTCCCAATTGTGTTGGTGCAGGAAACCACTTTTGCACTTGTATTAGTGTGGAAAAAACACTTTTTGCACTTGTGATAGTGTTGAAAAACCACTTTTCGCACTTGTGTTAGTGTTGAAAAACCACTTTTTGCACTTGTGTTGGCGCAGGAAACCACTTTTGCACTTGTACTAGTGTGGAAAAAACACTTTTTGCACTTGTGATAGTGTTGAAAAACCACTTTTCGCACATGTGTTAGTGTTGAAAAACCACTTTTCGCACTTGTGTTGGTGCAGGAAACCACTTTTGCACTTGTATTAGTGTGGAAAAAACACTTTTTGCACTTGTGATAGTGTTGAAAAACCACTTTTCGCACTTGTGTTAGTGTTGAAAAACCACTTTTCGCACTTGTGTTGGTGCAGGAAACCACTTTTGCACTTGTATTAGTGTGGAAAAAAACACTTTTTGCACTTGTGATAGTGTTGAGAAAACACTTTTTGTACTTGTGTTAGTGTTGAAAAACCACTTTTCGCACTTGTGTTGGTGCAGGAAACCACTTTTGCACTTGTATTAGTGTGGAAAAACCACTTTTCGCACTTGTGTTAGTGTTGAAAAACCACTTTTCGCACTTGAGTTAGTGTTGAAAAACCACTTTTCGCACTTGTGTTGGTGCAGGAAACCACTTTTGCACTTGTATTAGTGTGGAAAAAACACTTTTTGCACTTGTGATAGTGTTGAAAAACCACTTTTCGCACTTGTGTTAGTGTTGAAAAACCACTTTTCGCACTTGTGTTGGTGCAGGAAACCATTTTTGCACTTGTATTAGTGTGGAAAAAACACTTTTTGCACTTGTGATAGTGTTGAAAAACCACTTTTCGCACTTGTGTTAGGGTTGAAAAACCACTTTTCGCACTGGTGTTCATGAAGGAAACCACTTTTCGCATTTGTGTTAGTGTTGAAAACCCACTTTTCGCACTTGTGTTAGTGTTGAAAATCCACTTTTCCCACTTGTGTTGGTGCAGGAAACCACTTTTGCACTTGTATTAGTGTGGAAAAAACACTTTTTGCACTTGTGATAGTGTTGAAAAACCACTTTTTGCACTTGTGTTAGTGTTTGGAAAACCACTTTTCGCACTTGTGTTGGTGCAGGAAACCACTTTTGCACTTGTATTAGTGTGGAAAAACCCTTTTTGCACTTGTGATAGTGTTGAAAAACCACTTTTCGCACTTGTGTTAGTGTTGAAAAACCACTTTTCGCACCTGTGTTGGTGCAGGAAACCACTTTTGCACTTGTATTACTGTGGAAAATCCACTTTTCGCACTTGTGATAGTGTTGAAAAACCACTTTTTGCACTTGTGTTAGTGTTGAAAAACCACTTTTCGCACTTGTGTTGGTGCAGGAAACCACTTTTGCACTTGTATTAGTGTGGAAAAACCACTTTTCGCACTTGTGTTAGTGTTGAAAAACCACTTTTCGCACTTGTGTTAGTTTTGAAAAACCACTTTTCGCACTTGTGTTAGTGAAGGAAACCACTTTTCGCACTTGTGTTAGTGTTGAAAACCCACTTTTCGCACTTGTGTTAGTGTTGAAAATCCACTTTTCGCACTTGTGTTGGTGCAGAAAACCACTTTTGCACTTGTATTAGTGTGGAAAAAACACTTTTTGCACTTGTGATAGTGTTGAAAAACCACTTTTCGCACTTGTGTTAGTGTTGAAAAACCACTTTTCGCACTTGTGTGAGTGAAGGAAACCACTTTTCGCACTTGTGTTAGTGTTGAAAACCCACTTTTCGCACTTGTGTTAGTGTTGAAAAACCACTTTTCGCACTTGTGTTGGTGCAGGAAACCACTTTTGCACTTGTATTAGTGTGGAAATACCACTTTTCGCACTTGTGTTAGTGTTGAAAAACCACTTTTTGCACTTGTGTTGGTGCAGGAAACCACTTTTGCACTTGTATTAGTGTGGCAAAAACACTTTTTGCACTTGTGGTAGTGTTGAAAAACCACTTTTCGCGCTTGTGTTAGTGTTGAAAAACCACTTTTCGCACTTGTGTTGGTGCAGGAAACCACTTTTGCACTTGTATTAGTGTGGAAAAAACACTTTTTGCACTTGTGATATTGTTGAAAAACCACTATTCGCACTTGTGTTAGTGTTGAAAAACCACTTTTCGCACTTGTGTTGGTGCAGGAAACCACTTTTGCACTTGTATTAGTGTGGAAAAAACACTTTTTGCACTTATGATAGTGTTGGAAAACCACTTTTCGCACTTGTGTTAGTGTTGAAAACCCACTTTTCGCACTTGTGTTAGTGTTGAAAAGCCACTTTTCCCAATTGTGTTGGTGCAGGAAACCACTTTTGCACTTGTATTAGTGTGGAAAAAACACTTTTTGCACTTGTAATAGTGTTGAAAAACCACTTTTCGCACTTGTGTTAGTGTTGAAAAACCACTTTTTGCACTTGTGTTGGTGCAGGAAACCACTTTTGCACTTGTACTAGTGTGGAAAAAACATTTTTGCACTTGTGATAGTGTTGAAAAACCACTTTTCGCACTTGTGTTAGTGTTGAAAAACCACTTTTCGCACTTGTGTTGGTGCAGGAAACCACTTTTGCACTTGTATTAGTGTGGAAAAAACACTTTTTGCACTTGTGATAGTGTTGAAAAACCACTTTTCGCACTTGTGTTAGTGTTGAAAAACCACTTTTCGCACTTGTGTTGGTGCAGGAAACCACTTTTGCACTTGTATTAGTGTGGAAAAAAACACTTTTTGCACTTGTGATAGTGTTGAGAAAACACTTTTTGTACTTGTGTTAGTGTTGAAAAACCACTTTTCGCACTTGTGTTGGTGCAGGAAACCACTTTTGCACTTGTATTAGTGTGGAAAAACCACTTTTCGCACTTGTGTTAGTGTTGAAAAACCACTTTTCGCACTTGAGTTAGTGTTGAAAAACCACTTTTCGCACTTGTGTTGGTGCAGGAAACCACTTTTGCACTTGTATTAGTGTGGAAAAAACACTTTTTGCACTTGTGATAGTGTTGAAAAACCACTTTTCGCACTTGTGTTAGTGTTGAAAAACCACTTTTCGCACTTGTGTTGGTGCAGGAAACCACTTTTGCACTTGTATTAGTGTGGAAAAAACACTTTTTGCACTTGTGATAGTGTTGAAAAACCACTTTTCGCACTTGTGTTAGGGTTGAAAAACCACTTTTCGCACTGGTGTTCATGAAGGAAACCACTTTTCGCATTTGTGTTAGTGTTGAAAACCCACTTTTCGCACTTGTGTTAGTGTTGAAAATCCACTTTTCCCACTTGTGTTGGTGCAGGAAACCACTTTTGCACTTGTATTAGTGTGGAAAAAACACTTTTTGCACTTGTGATAGTGTTGAAAAACCACTTTTTGCACTTGTGTTAGTGTTTGGAAAACCACTTTTCGCACTTGTGTTGGTGCAGGAAACCACTTTTGCACTTGTATTAGTGTGGAAAAAACACTTTTTGCACTTGTGATAGTGTTGAAAAACCACTTTTCGCACTTGTGTTAGTGTTGAAAAACCACTTTTCGCACCTGTGTTGGTGCAGGAAACCACTTTTGCACTTGTATTAGTGTGGAAAAAACACTTTTTGCACTTGTGATAGTGTTGAAAACCCACATTTCACACTTGTGTTAGTGTTGAAAATCCACTTTTCACACTTGTGTTGGTGCAGGAAACCACTTTTGCACTTGTATTAGTGTGGAAAAAACACTTTTTGCACTTGTGATAGTGTTAAAAATCCACTTTTCGCACTTGTGTTGGTGCAGGAAACCACTTTTGCACTTGTACTAGTGTGGAAAAAACACTTTTTGCACTTGTGATAGTGTTGAAAAACCACTTTTCGCACTTGTGTTAGTGTTGAAAAACCACTTTTCGCACTTGTGTGAGTGAAGGAAACCACTTTTCGCACTTGTGTTAGTGTTGAAAACCCACTTTTCGCACTTGTGTTAGTGTTGAAAAACCACTTTTCGCACTTGTGTTGGTGCAGGAAACCACTTTTGCACTTGTATTAGTGTGGAAAAAACACTTTTTGCACTTGTGGTAGTGTTGAAAAACCACTTTTCGCACTTGTGTTAGTGTTGAAAAACCACTTTTCGCACTTGTGTTGGTGCAGGAAACCACTTTTGCACTTGTATTAGTGTGGAAAAAACACTTTTTGCACTTGTGATATTGTTGAAAAACCACTATTTGCACTTGTGTTAGTGTTGAAAAACCACTTTTCGCACTTGTGTTGGTGCAGGAAACCACTTTTGCACTTGTATTAGTGTGGAAAAAACACTTTTTGCACTTATGATAGTGTTGGAAAACCACTTTTCGCACTTGTGTTAGTGTTGAAAACCCACTTTTCGCACTTGTGTTAGTGTTGAAAAGCCACTTTTCCCAATTGTGTTGGTGCAGGAAACCACTTTTGCACTTGTATTAGTGTGGAAAAAACACTTTTTGCACTTGTGATAGTGTTGAAAAACCACTTTTCGCACTTGTGTTAGTGTTGAAAAACCACTTTTCGCACTTGTGTTGGTGCAGGAAACCACTTTTGCACTTGTATTAGTGTGGAAAAAACTACTTTTCGCACTTGTGTTAGTGTTGAAAAACTACTTTTCGCACTTGTGTTAGTGTTGAAAAACCACTTTTCACACTTGTGTTAGTGAAGGAAACCACTTTTCGCACTTGTGTTAGTGTTGAAAACCCACTTTTCGCACTTGTGTTACTGTTGAAAATCCACTTTTCGCACTTGTGTTGGTGCAGGAAACCACTTTTGCACTTGTATTAGTGTGGAAAAACCACTTTTCGCACTTGTGTTGTTGCAGGAAACCACTTTTGCACTTGTATTAGTGTGGAAAAACCACTTTTCGCACTTGTGTTAGTGTTGAAAAACCACTTTTCGCACTTGTGTTAGTGTTGAAAAACCACTTTTCGCACTTGTGTTAGTGTTGAAAAACCACTTTTTG
This sequence comes from Myxine glutinosa, assembly GCF_964187855.1. Lineage (NCBI taxonomy): Eukaryota > Metazoa > Chordata > Myxini > Myxiniformes > Myxinidae > Myxine > Myxine glutinosa. The sequence goes on from NW_027616394.1 coordinate 84,545, forward strand.
CACTTGTGTTAGTGAAGGAAACCACTTTTGCACTTGTATTAGTGTCGAAAAACCACTTTTCGCACTTGTGTTAGTGTTGAAAAACCACTTTTCGCTCTTGTGTTAGTGTTGAAAAACCACTTTTCGCACTTGTGTTAGTGAAGGAAACCACTTTTCGCACTTGTGTTAGTCTTGAAAACCCACTTTTCGCACTTGTGTTAGTGTTGAAAATCCACATTTCGCACTTGTGTTGGTGCAGGAAACCACTTTTGCACTTGTATTAGTGTGGAAAAAACACTTTTCGCACTTGTGATAGTGTTGAAAAACCACTTTTCGCACTTGGGTTAGTGTTGAAAAACCACTTTTCGCACTTGTGTTGGTGCAGGAAACCACTTTTGCACTTGTATTACTGTGGAAAATCCACTTTTCGCACTTGTGATAGTGTTGAAAAACCACTTTTTGCACTTGTGTTAGTGTTGAAAAACCACTTTTCGCACTTGTGTTGGTGCAGGAAACCACTTTTGCACTTGTATTAGTGTGGAAAAACCACTTTTCGCACTTGTGTTAGTGTTGAAAAACCACTTTTCGCACTTGTGTTAGTTTTGAAAAACCACTTTTCGCACTTGTGTTAGTGAAGGAAACCACTTTTCGCACTTGTGTTAGTGTTGAAAACCCACTTTTCGCAGTTGTGTTAGTGTTGAAAATCCACTTTTCGCACTTGTGTTGGTGCAGGAAACCACTTTTGCACTTGTATTAGTGTGGACAAAACACTTTTTGCACTTGTGATAGTGTTGAAAAACCACTTTTCGCAATTGTGTTAGTGTTGAAAAACCACTTTTCGCACTTGTGTGAGTGAAGGAAACCACTTTTCGCACTTGTGTTAGTGTTGAAAACCCACTTTTCGCACTTGTGTTAGTGTTGAAAAACCACTTTTCGCACTTGTGTTGGTGCAGGAAACCACTTTTGCACTTGTATTAGTGTGGAAAAACCACTTTTCGCACTTGTGTTAGTGTTGAAAAACCACTTTTCGCACTTGTGTTGGTGCAGGAAACCACTTTTGCACTTTTATTAGTGTGGAAAAACACTTTTTGCACTTGTGGTAGTGTTGAAAAACCACTTTTCGCACTTGTGTTAGTGTTGAAAAACCACTTTTCGCACTTGTGTTGGTGCAGGAAACCACTTTTGCACTTGTATTAGTGTGGAAAAAACACTTTTTGCACTTGTGATATTGTTGAAAAACCACTATTCGCACTTGTGTTAGTGTTGAAAAACCACTTTTCGCACTTGTGTTGGTGCAGGAAACCACTTTTGCACTTGTATTAGTGTGGAAAAAACACTTTTTGCACTTATGATAGTGTTGGAAAACCACTTTTCGCACTTGTGTTAGTGTTGAAAACCCACTTTTCGCACTTGTGTTAGTGTTGAAAAGCCACTTTTCCCAATTGTGTTGGTGCAGGAAACCACTTTTGCACTTGTATTAGTGTGGAAAAAACACTTTTTGCACTTGTGATAGTGTTGAAAAACCACTTTTCGCACTTGTGTTAGTGTTGAAAAACCACTTTTTGCACTTGTGTTGGTGCAGGAAACCACTTTTGCACTTGTATTAGTGTGGAAAAAACACTTTTTGCACTTGTGATAGTGTTGAAAAACCACTTTTCGCACTTGTGTTAGTGTTGAAAAAACACTTTTCGCACTTGTGTTGGTGCAGGAAACCACTTTTGCACTTGTATTAGTGTGGAAAAAACACTTTTTGCACTTGTGATAGTGCTGAAAAACCACTTTTCGCACTTGTGTTAGTGTTGAAAAACCACTTTTCGCACTTGTGTTGGTGCAGGAAACCACTTTTGCACTTGTATTAGTGTGGAAAAACACTTTTTGCACTTGTGATAGTGTTGAAAAAACACTTTTTGCACTTGTGTTAGTGTTGAAAAACCACTTTTCGCACTTGTGTTGGTGCAGGAAACCACTTTTGCACTTGTATTAGTGTGGAAAAACCACTTTTTGCACTTGTGTTAGTGTTGAAAAACCACTTTTCGCACTTGAGTTAGTGTGGAAAAACCACTTTTCGCACTTGTGTTGGTGCAGGAAACCACTTTTGCACTTGTATTAGTGTGGAAAAAACACTTTTTGCACTTGTGATAGTGTTGAAAAACCACTTTTCGCACTTGTGTTAGTGTTGAAAAACCACTTTTCGCACTTGTGTTGGTGCAGGAAACCACTTTTGCACTTGTATTAGTGTGGAAAAAACACTTTTTGCACTTGTGATAGTGTTGAAAAACCACTTTTCGCACTTGTGTTAGGGTTGAAAAACCACTTTTCGCACTGGTGTTCATGAAGGAAACCACTTTTCGCATTTGTGTTAGTGTTGAAAACCCACTTTTCGCACTTGTGTTAGTGTTGAAAATCCACTTTTCCCACTTGTGTTGGTGCAGGAAACCACTTTTGCACTTGTATTAGTGTGGAAAAAACACTTTTTGCACTTGTGATAGTGTTGAAAAACCACTTTTTGCACTTGTGTTAGTGTTTGGAAAACCACTTTTCGCACTTGTGTTGGTGCAGGAAACCACTTTTGCACTTGTATTAGTGTGGAAAAACACTTTTTGCACTTGTGATAGTGTTGAAAAACCACTTTTCGCACTTGTGTTAGTGTTGAAAAACCACTTTTCGCACCTGTGTTGGTGCAGGAAACCACTTTGGCACTTGTATTAGTGTGGAAAAAACACTTTTTGCACTTGTGATAGTGTTGAAAACCCACATTTCACACTTGTGTTAGTGTTGAAATCCACTTTTCGCACTTGTGTTGGTGCAGGAAACCACTTTTGCACTTGTATTAGTGTGGAAAAACCACTTTTTGCACTTGTGTTAGTGTTGAAAAACCACTTTTCGCACTTGTGTTAGTGTTGAAAAACCACTTTTCGCACTTGTGTTGGTGCAGGAAACCACTTTTGCACTTGTATTAGTGTGGAAAAAACACTTTTTGCACTTGTGATAGTGTTGAAAAACCACTTTTCGCACTTGTGTTAGTGTTCAAAAACCACTTTTCGCACTTGTGTTGGTGCAGGAAACCACTTTTGCACTTGTATTAGTGTGGAAAAACCACTTTTCGCACTTGTGTTAGTGTTGAAAAACCACTTTTCGCACTTGTGTTAGTGTTGAAAAACCACTTTTCGCACTTGTGTTGGTGCAGGAAACCACTTTTGCACTTGTATTAGTGTGGAAAAAACACTTTTTGCACTTGTGATAGTGTTGAAAAACCACTTTTCGCACTTGTGTTAGTGTTGAAAAACCACTTTTCGCACTTGTGTTGGTGCAGGAAACCACTTTTGCACTTGTATTAGTGTGGAAAAAACACTTTTTGCACTTGTGATAGTGTTGAAAAACCACTTTTCGCACTTGTGTTAGGGTTGAAAAACCACTTTTCGCACTGGTGTTCGTGAAGGAAACCACTTTTCGCATTTGTGTTAGTGTTGAAAACCCACTTTTCGCACTTGTGTTAGTGTTGAAAATCCACTTTTCCCACTTGTGTTGGTGCAGGAAACCACTTTTGCACTTGTATTAGTGTGGAAAAAACACTTTTTGCACTTGTGATAGTGTTGAAAAACCACTTTTCGCACTTGTGTTAGTGTTGAAAAACCACTTTTCGCACTTGTGTTGGTGCAGGAAACCACTTTTGCACTTGTATTAGTGTGGAAAAACCACTTTTCGCACTTGTGTTAGTGTTGAAAAACTACTTTTCGCACTTGTGTTAGTGTTGAAAAACTACTTTTCACACTTGTGTTAGTGAAGGAAACCACTTTTCGCACTTGTGTTAGTGTTGAAAACCCACTTTTCGCACTTGTGTTAGTGTTGAAAATCCACTTTTCGCACTTGTGTTGGTGCAGGAAACCACTTTTGCACTTGTATTAGTGTGGAAAAACCACTTTTCGCACTTGTGTTGGTGCAGGAAACCACTTTTGCACTTGTATTAGTGTGGCAAAACCACTTTTCGCACTTGTGTTAGTGTTGAAGAACCACTTTTCGCACTTGTGTTAGTGTTGAAAAACCACTTTTCGCACTTGTGTTAGTGTTGAAAAACCACTTTTCGCACTTGTGTTAGTGTTGAAAAACCACTTTTCGCACTTGTGTTAGTGAAGGAAACCACTTGTGCACTTGTATTAGTGTGGAAAAACCACTTTTCGCACTTGTGTTAGTGTTGAAAACCCACTTTTCGCACTTGTGTTAGTGTTGAAAATCCACTTTTCGCACTTGTGTTGGTGCAGGAAACCACTTTTGCACTTGTATTAGTGTGGAAAAAACACTTTTTGCACTTGTGATAGTGTTGAAAAACCACTTTTCGCACTTGTGTTAGTGTTGAAAAACCACTTTTCGCACTTATGTTGGTGCAGGAAACCACTTTTGCACTTGTATTAGTGTGGAAAAAACACTTTTTGCACTTGTGATAGTGTTGAAAAACCACTTTTCGCACTTGTGTTAGGGTTGAAAAACCACTTTTCGCACTGGTGTTCATGAAGGAAACCACTTTTCGCATTTGTGTTAGTGTTGAAAACCCACTTTTCGCACTTGTGTTAGTGTTGAAAATCCACTTTTCCCACTTGTGTTGGTGCAGGAAACCACTTTTGCACTTGTATTAGTGTGGAAAAAACACTTTTTGCACTTGTGATAGTGTTGAAAAACCACTTTTTGCACTTGTGTTAGTGTTTGGAAAACCACTTTTCGCACTTGTGTTGGTGCAGGAAACCACTTTTGCACTTGTATTAGTGTGGAAAAAACACTTTTTGCACTTGTGATAGTGTTGAAAAACCACTTTTCGCACTTGTGTTAGTGTTGAAAAACCACTTTTCGCACCTGTGTTGGTGCAGGAAACCACTTTTGCACTTGTATTAGTGTGGAAAAAACACTTTTTGCACTTGTGATAGTGTTGAAAACCCACATTTCACACTTGTGTTAGTGTTGAAAATCCACTTTTCGCACTTGTGTTGGTGCAGGAAACCACTTTTGCACTTGTATTAGTGTGGAAAAACCACTTTTCGCACTTGTGTTAGTGTTGAAAAACCACTTTTCGCACTTGTGTTAGTGTTGAAAAACCACTTTTCGCACTTGTGTTGGTGCAGGAAACCACTTTTGCACTTGTATTAGTGTGGAAAAAACACTTTTTGCACTTGTGATAGTGTTGAAAAAACACTTTTCGCACTTGTGTTAGGGTTGAAAAACCACTTTTCGCACTGGTGTTCATGAAGGAAACCACTTTTCGCATTTGTGTTAGTGTTGAAAACCCACTTTTCGCACTTGTGTTAGTGTTGAAAATCCACTTTTCCCACTTGTGTTGGTGCAGGAAACCACTTTTGCACTTGTATTAGTGTGGAAAAAACACTTTTTGCACTTGTGATAGTGTTGAAAAACCACTTTTTGCACTTGTGTTAGTGTTTGGAAAATCACTTTTCGCACTTGTGTTGGTGCAGGAAACCACTTTTGCACTTGTATTAGTGTGGAAAAAACACTTTTTGCACTTGTGATAGTGTTGAAAAACCACTTTTCGCACTTGTGTTAGTGTTGAAAAACCACTTTTCGCACCTGTGTTGGTGCAGGAAACCACTTTTGCACTTGTATTAGTGTGGAAAAAACACTTTTTGCACTTGTGATAGTGTTGAAAACCCACATTTCACACTTGTGTTAGTGTTGAAAATCCACTTTTCGCACTTGTGTTGGTGCAGGAAACCACTTTTGCACTTGTATTAGTGTGGAAAAACCACTTTTCGCACTTGTGTTAGTGTTGAAAAACCACTTTTCGCACTTGTGTTAGTGTTGAAAAACCACTTTTCGCACTTGTGTTGGTGCAGGAAACCACTTTTGCACTTGTATTAGTGTGGAAAAAACACTTTTTGCACTTGTGATAGTGTTGAAAAACCACTTTTCGCACTTGTGTTAGTGTTCAAAAACCACTTTTCGCACTTGTGTTGGTGCAGGAAACCACTTTTGCACTTGTATTAGTGTGGAAAAACCACTTTTCGCACTTGTGTTAGTGTTGAAAAACCACTTTTCGCACTTGTGTTAGTGTTGAAAAACCACTTTTCGCACTTGTGTTGGTGCAGGAAACCACTTTTGCACTTGTATTAGTGTGGAAAAAACACTTTTGCACTTGTGATAGTGTTGAAAAACCACTTTTCGCACTTGTGTTAGTGTTGAAAAACCACTTTTCGCACTTGTGTTGGTGCAGGAAACCACTTTTGCACTTGTATTAGTGTGGAAAAAACACTTTTTGCACTTGTGATAGTGTTGAAAACCCACATTTCACACTTGTGTTAGTGTTGAAAATCCACTTTTCGCACTTGTGTTGGTGCAGGAAACCACTTTTGCACTTGTATTAGTGTGGAAAAAACACTTTTTGCAATTGTGATAGTGTTGAAAAACCACTTTTCGCACTTGTGTTAGTGTTGAAAAACCACTTTTCGCACTTGTGTTGGTGCAGGAAACCACTTTTGCACTTGTATTAGTGTGGAAAAACCACTTTTCGCACTTGTGTTAGTGTTGAAAAACCACTTTTCGCACTTGTGTTAGTGTTGAAAAACCACTTTTCACACTTGTGTTAGTGAAGGAAACCACTTTTCGCACTTGTGTTAGTGTTGAAAACCCACTTTTCGCACTTGTGTTAGTGTTGAAAATCCACTTTTCGCACTTGTGTTGGTGCAGGAAACCACTTTTGCACTTGTATTAGTGTGGAAAAAACACTTTTTGCACGTGATAGTGTTGAAAAACCACTTTTCGCACTTGTGTTAGTGTTGAAAAACCACTTTTCGCACTTGTGTTAGTGTTGAAAAACCACTTTTCGCACTTGTGTTGGTGAAGGAAACCACTTTTCGCACTTGTGTTATTGTTGAAAATCCACTTTTCGCACTTGTGTTAGTGTTGAAAATCCACTTTTCGCACTTGTGTTGCTGCAGGAAACCACTTTTGCACTTGTATTAGTGTGGAAAAAACACTTTTTGCAATTGTGATAGTGTTGAAAAACCACTTTTCGCACTTGTGTTAGTGTTGAAAAACCACTTTTCGCACTTGTGTTGGTGCAGGAAACCACTTTTGCACTTGTATTAGTGTGGAAAAACCACTTTTCGCACTTGTGTTAGTGTTGAAAAACCACTTTTCGCACTTGTGTTAGTGTTGAAAAACCACTTTTCACACTTGTGTTAGTGAAGGAAACCACTTTTCGCACTTGTGTTAGTGTTGAAAACCCACTTTTCGCACTTGTGTTAGTGTTGAAAATCCACTTTTCGCACTTGTGTTGGTGCAGGAAACCACTTTTGCACTTGTATTAGTGTGGAAAAAACACTTTTTGCACGTGATAGTGTTGAAAAACCACATTTCGCACTTGTGTTAGTGTTGAAAAACCACTTTTCGCACTTGTGTTAGTGTTGAAAAACCACTTTTCGCACTTGTGTTGGTGAAGGAAACCACTTTTCGCACTTGTGTTATTGTTGAAAATCCACTTTTCGCACTTGTGTTAGTGTTGAAAATCCACTTTTCGCACTTGTGTTGCTGCAGGAAACCACTTTTGCACTTGTATTAGTGTGGAAAAAACACTTTTTGCACTTGTGATAGTGTTGAAAAACCACTTTTCGCACTTGTGTTAGTGTTGAAAAACCACTTTTCGCACTTGTGTTGGTGCAGGAAACCACTTTTGCACTTGTATTAGTGTGGAAAAAACACTTTTTGCACTTGTGATAGTGTTGAAAAACCACTTTTCGCACTTGTGTTAGTGTTGAAAAACCACTTTTCGCACTTGTGTTGGTGCAGGAAACCACTTTTGCACTTGTATTAGTGTGGAAAAAACACTTTTTGCACTTGTGATAGTGTTGAAAAACCACTTTTCGCACTTGTGTTAGGGTTGAAAAACCACTTTTCGCACTGGTGTTCATGAAGGAAACCACTTTTCGCATTTGTGTTAGTGTTGAAAACCCACTTTTCGCACTTGTGTTAGTGTTGAAAATCCACTTTTCCCACTTGTGTTGGTGCAGGAAACCACTTTTGCACTTGTATTAGTGTGGAAAAAACACTTTTTGCACTTGTGATAGTGTTGAAAAACCACTTTTTGCACTTGTGTTAGTGTTTGGAAAATCACTTTTCGCACTTGTGTTGGTGCAGGAAACCACTTTTGCACTTGTATTAGTGTGGAAAAAACACTTTTTGCACTTGTGATAGTGTTGAAAAACCACTTTTCGCACTTGTGTTAGTGTTGAAAAACCACTTTTCGCACCTGTGTTGGTGCAGGAAACCACTTTTGCACTTGTATTAGTGTGGAAAAAACACTTTTTGCACTTGTGATAGTGTTGAAAACCCACATTTCACACTTGTGTTAGTGTTGAAAATCCACTTTTCGCACTTGTGTTGGTGCAGGAAACCACTTTTGCACTTGTATTAGTGTGGAAAAACCACTTTTCGCACTTGTGTTAGTGTTGAAAAACCACTTTTCGCACTTGTGTTAGTGTTGAAAAACCACTTTTCGCACTTGTGTTGGTGCAGGAAACCACTTTTGCACTTGTATTAGTGTGGAAAAAACACTTTTTGCACTTGTGATAGTGTTGAAAAACCACTTTTCGCACTTGTGTTAGTGTTCAAAAACCACTTTTCGCACTTGTGTTGGTGCAGGAAACCACTTTTGCACTTGTATTAGTGTGGAAAAACCACTTTTCGCACTTGTGTTAGTGTTGAAAAACCACTTTTCGCACTTGTGTTAGTGTTGAAAAACCACTTTTCGCACTTGTGTTGGTGCAGGAAACCACTTTTGCACTTGTATTAGTGTGGAAAAAACACTTTTTGCACTTGTGATAGTGTTGAAAAACCACTTTTCGCACTTGTGTTAGTGTTGAAAAACCACTTTTCGCACTTGTGTTGGTGCAGGAAACCACTTTTGCACTTGTATTAGTGTGGAAAAAACACTTTTTGCACTTGTGATAGTGTTGAAAACCCACATTTCACACTTGTGTTAGTGTTGAAAATCCACTTTTCGCACTTGTGTTGGTGCAGGAAACCACTTTTGCACTTGTATTAGTGTGGAAAAAACACTTTTTGCAATTGTGATAGTGTTGAAAAACCACTTTTCGCACTTGTGTTAGTGTTGAAAAACCACTTTTCGCACTTGTGTTGGTGCAGGAAACCACTTTTGCACTTGTATTAGTGTGGAAAAACCACTTTTCGCACTTGTGTTAGTGTTGAAAAACCACTTTTCGCACTTGTGTTAGTGTTGAAAAACCACTTTTCACACTTGTGTTAGTGAAGGAAACCACTTTTCGCACTTGTGTTAGTGTTGAAAACCCACTTTTCGCACTTGTGTTAGTGTTGAAAATGCACTTTTCGCACTTGTGTTGGTGCAGGAAACCAGTTTTGCACTTGTATTAGTGTGGAAAAAACACTTTTTGCACGTGATAGTGTTGAAAAACCACTTTTCGCACTTGTGTTAGTGTTGAAAAACCACTTTTCGCACTTGTGTTAGTGTTGAAAAACCACTTTTCGCACTTGTGTTGGTGAAGGAAACCACTTTTCGCACTTGTGTTATTGTTGAAAATCCACTTTTCGCACTTGTGTTAGTGTTGAAAATCCACTTTTCGCACTTGTGTTGCTGCAGGAAACCACTTTTGCACTTGTATTAGTGTGGAAAAAACACTTTTTGCACTTGTGATAGTGTTGAAAAACCACTTTTCGCACTTGTGTTAGTGTTGAAAAACCACTTTTCGCACTTGTGTTGGTGCAGGAAACCACTTTTGCACTTGTATTAGTGTGGAAAAAACACTTTTTGCACTTGTGATAGTGTTGAAAAACCACTTTTCGCACTTGTGTTAGTGTTGAAAAACCACTTTTCGCACTTGTGTTGGTGCAGGAAACCACTTTTGCACTTGTATTAGTGTGGAAAAACACTTTTTACACTTGTGATAGTGTTGAAAAAACACTTTTTGCACTTGTGTTAGTGTTGAAAAACCACTTTTCGCACTTGTGTTGGTGCAGGAAACCACTTTTGCACTTGTATTAGTGTGGAAAAACCACTTTTTGCACTTGTGTTAGTGTTGAAAAACCACTTTTCGCACTTGAGTTAGTGTGGAAAAACCACTTTTCGCACTTGTGTTGGTGCAGGAAACCACTTTTGCACTTGTATTAGTGTGGAAAAAACACTTTTCGCACTTGTGATAGTGTTGAAAAACCACTTTTCGCACTTGGGTTAGTGTTGAAAAACCACTTTTCGCACTTGTGTTGGTGCAGGAAACCACTTTTGCACTTGTATTACTGTGGAAAATCCACTTTTCGCACTTGTGATAGTGTTGAAAAACCACTTTTTGCACTTGTGTTAGTGTTGAAAAACCACTTTTCGCACTTGTGTTGGTGCAGGAAACCACTTTTGCACTTGTATTAGTGTGGAAAAACCACTTTTCGCACTTGTGTTAGTGTTGAAAAACCACTTTTCGCACTTGTGTTAGTTTTGAAAAACCACTTTTCGCACTTGTGTTAGTGAAGGAAACCACTTTTCGCACTTGTGTTAGTGTTGAAAACCCACTTTTCGCACTTGTGTTAGTGTTGAAAATCCACTTTTCGCACTTGTGTTGGTGCAGGAAACCACTTTTGCACTTGTATTAGTGTGGACAAAACACTTTTTGCACTTGTGATAGTGTTGAAAAACCACTTTTCGCAATTGTGTTAGTGTTGAAAAACCACTTTTCGCACTTGTGTGAGTGAAGGAAACCACTTTTCGCACTTGTGTTAGTGTTGAAAACCCACTTTTCGCACTTGTGTTAGTGTTGAAAAACCACTTTTCGCACTTGTGTTGGTGCAGGAAACCACTTTTGCACTTGTATTAGTGTGGAAAAACCACTTTTCGCACTTGTGTTAGTGTTGAAAAACCACTTTTCGCACTTGTGTTGGTGCAGGAAACCACTTTTGCACTTGTATTAGTGTGGAAAAACACTTTTTGCACTTGTGGTAGTGTTGAAAAACCACTTTTCGCACTTGTGTTAGTGTTGAAAAACCACTTTTCGCACTTGTGTTGGTGCAGGAAACCACTTTTGCACTTGTATTAGTGTGGAAAAAACACTTTTTGCACTTGTGATATTGTTGAAAAACCACTATTCGCACTTGTGTTAGTGTTGAAAAACCACTTTTCGCACTTGTGTTGGTGCAGGAAACCACTTTTGCACATGTATTAGTGTGGAAAAAACACTTTTTGCACTTATGATAGTGTTGGAAAACCACTTTTCGCACTTGTGTTAGTGTTGAAAACCCACTTTTCGCACTTGTGTTAGTGTTGAAAAGCCACTTTTCCCAATTGTGTTGGTGCAGGAAACCACTTTTGCACTTGTATTAGTGTGGAAAAAACACTTTTTGCACTTGTGATAGTGTTGAAAAACCACTTTTCGCACTTGTGTTAGTGTTGAAAAACCACTTTTTGCACTTGTGTTGGTGCAGGAAACCACTTTTGCACTTGTATTAGTGTGGAAAAAACACTTTTTGCACTTGTGATAGTGTTGAAAAACCACTTTTCGCACTTGTGTTAGTGTTGAAAAACCACTTTTCGCACTTGTGTTGGTGCAGGAAACCACTTTTGCACTTGTATTAGTGTGGAAAAAACACTTTTTGCACTTGTGATAGTGTTGAAAAACCACTTTTCGCACTTGTGTTAGTGTTGAAAAACCACTTTTCGCACTTGTGTTGGTGCAGGAAACCACTTTTGCACTTGTATTAGTGTGGAAAAAACACTTTTTGCACTTGTGATAGTGTTGAAAAACCACTTTTCGCACTTGTGTTAGTGTTGAAAAACCACTTTTCGCACTTGTGTTGGTGCAGGAAACCACTTTTGCACTTGTATTAGTGTGGAAAAACACTTTTTGCACTTGAGATAGTGTTGAAAAAACACTTTTTGCACTTGTGTTAGTGTTGAAAAACCACTTTTCGCACTTGTGTTGGTGCAGGAAACCACTTTTGCACTTGTATTAGTGTGGAAAAACCACTTTTTGCACTTGTGTTAGTGTTGAAAAACCACTTTTCGCACTTGAGTTAGTGTGGAAAAACCACTTTTCGCACTTGTGTTGGTGCAGGAAACCACTTTTGCACTTGTATTAGTGTGGAAAAAACACTTTTTGCACTTGTGATAGTGTTGAAAAACCACTTTTCGCACTTGTGTTAGTGTTGAAAAACCACTTTCGCACTTGTGTTGGTGCAGGAAACCACTTTTGCACTTGTATTAGTGTGGAAAAATCACTTTTTGCACTTGTGATAGTGTTGAAAAACCACTTTTCGCACTTGTGTTAGGGTTGAAAAACCACTTTTCGCACTGGTGTTCATGAAGGAAACCACTTTTCGCATTTGTGTTAGTGTTGAAAACCCACTTTTCGCACTTGTGTTAGTGTTGAAAATCCACTTTTCCCACTTGTGTTGGTGCAGGAAACCACTTTTGCACTTGTATTAGTGTGGAAAAAAACACTTTTTGCACTTGTGATAGTGTTGAAAAACCACTTTTTGCACTTGTGTTAGTGTTTGGAAAACCACTTTTCGCACTTGTGTTGGTGCAGGAAACCACTTTTGCACTTGTATTAGTGTGGAAAAACACTTTTTGCACTTGTGGTAGTGTTGAAAAACCACTTTTCGCACTTGTGTTAGTGTTGAAAAACCACTTTTCGCACCTGTGTTGGTGCAGGAAACCACTTTTGCACTTGTATTAGTGTGGAAAAACCACTTTTCGCACTTGTGTTAGTGTTGAAAAACCACTTTTCGCACTTGTGTTAGTGTTGAAAAACCACTTTTCGCACTTGTGTTGGTGCAGGAAACCACTTTTGCACTTGTATTAGTGTGGAAAAAACACTTTTTGCACTTGTGATAGTGTTGAAAAACCACTTTTCGCACTTGTGTTAGTGTTGAAAAACCACTTTTCGCACTTGTGTTGGTGCAGGAAACCACTTTTGCACTTGTATTAGTGTGGAAAAAACACTTTTTGCACTTGTGATAGTGTTGAAAAACCACTTTTCGCACTTGTGTTAGGGTTGAAAAACCACTTTTCGCACTGGTGTTCGTGAAGGAAACCACTTTTCGCATTTGTGTTAGTGTTGAAAACCCACTTTTCGCACTTGTGTTAGTGTTGAAAATCCACTTTTCCCACTTGTGTTGGTGCAGGAAACCACTTTTGCACTTGTATTAGTGTGGAAAAAACACTTTTTGCACTTGTGATAGTGTTGAAAAACCACTTTTCGCACTTGTGTTAGTGTTGAAAAACCACTTTTCGCACTTGTGTTGGTGCAGGAAACCACTTTTGCACTTGTATTAGTGTGGAAAAACCACTTTTCGCACTTGTGTTAGTGTTGAAAAACTACTTTTCGCACTTGTGTTAGTGTTGAAAAACTACTTTTCACACTTGCGTTAGTGAAGGAAACCACTTTTCGCACTTGTGTTAGTGTTGAAAACCCACTTTTCGCACTTGTGTTAGTGTTGAAAATCCACTTTTCGCACTTGTGTTGGTGCAGCAAACCACTTTTGCACTTGTATTAGTGTGGAAAAACCACTTTTCGCACTTGTGTTGGTGCAGGAAACCACTTTTGCACTTGTATTAGTGTGGCAAAACCACTTTTCGCACTTGTGTTAGTGTTGAAGAACCACTTTTCGCACTTGTGTTAGTGTTGAAAAACCACTTTTCGCACTTGTGTTAGTGTTGAAAAACCACTTTTCGCACTTGTGTTAGTGTTGAAAAACCACTTTTCGCACTTGTGTTAGTGAAGGAAACCACTTGTGCACTTGTATTAGTGTGGAAAAACCACTTTTCGCACTTGTGTTAGTGTTGAAAACCCACTTTTCGCACTTGTGTTAGTGTTGAAAATCCACTTTTCGCACTTGTGTTGGTGCAGGAAACCACTTTTGCACTTGTATTAGTGTGGAAAAAACACTTTTTGCACTTGTGATAGTGTTGAAAAACCACTTTTCGCACTTGTGTTAGTGTTGAAAAACCACTTTTCGCACTTATGTTGGTGCAGGAAACCACTTTTGCACTTGTATTAGTGTGGAAAAAACACTTTTTGCACTTGTGATAGTGTTGAAAAACCACTTTTCGCACTTGTGTTAGGGTTGAAAAACCACTTTTCGCACTGGTGTTCATGAAGGAAACCACTTTTCGCATTTGTGTTAGTGTTGAAAACACACTTTTCGCACTTGTGTTAGTGTTGAAAATCCACTTTTCCCACTTGTGTTGGTGCAGGAAACCACTTTTGCACTTGTATTAGTGTGGAAAAAACACTTTTTGCACTTGTGATAGTGTTGAAAAACCACTTTTTGCACTTGTGTTAGTGTTTGGAAAACCACTTTTCGCACTTGTGTTGGTGCAGGAAACCACTTTTGCACTTGTATTAGTGTGGAAAAAACACTTTTTGCACTTGTGATAGTGTTGAAAAACCACTTTTCGCACTTGTGTTAGTGTTGAAAAACCACTTTTCGCACCTGTGTTGGTGCAGGAAACCACTTTTGCGCTTGTATTAGTGTGGAAAAAACACTTTTTTGCACTTGTGATAGTGTTGAAAACCCACATTTCACACTTGTGTTAGTGTTGAAAATCCACTTTTCGCACTTGTGTTGGTGCAGGAAACCACTTTTGCACTTGTATTAGTGTGGAAAAACCACTTTTCGCACTTGTTTTAGTGTTGAAAAACCACTTTTCGCACTTGTGTTAGTGTTGAAAAACCACTTTTTGCACTTGTGTTGGTGCAGGAAACCACTTTTGCACTTGTATTAGTGTGGAAAAAACACTTTTTGCACTTGTGATAGTGTTGAAAAACCACTTTTCGCACTTGTGTTAGGGTTGAAAAACCACTTTTCGCACTGGTGTTCATGAAGGAAACCACTTTTCGCATTTGTGTTAGTGTTGAAAACCCACTTTTCGCACTTGTGTTAGTGTTGAAAATCCACTTTTCCCACTTGTGTTGGTGCAGGAAACCACTTTTGCACTTGTATTAGTGTTGAAAAACCACTTTTTGCACTTGTGTTAGTGTTTGGAAAATCACTTTTCGCACTTGTGTTGGTGCAGGAAACCACTTTTGCACTTGTATTAGTGTGGAAAAAACACTTCTTGCACTTGTGATAGTGTTGAAAAACCACTTTTCGCACTTGTGTTAGTGTTGAAAAATCACTTTTCGCACCTGTGTTGGTGCAGGAAACCACTTTTGCACTTGTATTAGTGTGGAAAAAACACTTTTTGCACTTATGATAGTGTTGGAAAACCACTTTTCGCACTTGTGTTAGTGTTGAAAACCCACTTTTCGCACTTGTGTTAGTGTTGAAAAGCCACTTTTCCCAATTGTGTTGGTGCAGGAAACCACTTTTGCACTTGTATTAGTGTGGAAAAAACACTTTTTGCACTTGTGATAGTGTTGAAAAACCACTTTTCGCACTTGTGTTAGTGTTGAAAAACCACTTTTTGCACTTGTGTTGGTGCAGGAAACCACTTTTGCACTTGTATTAGTGTGGAAAAAACACTTTTTGCACTTGTGATAGTGTTGAAAAACCACTTTTCGCACTTGTGTTAGGGTTGAAAAACCACTTTTCGCACTGGTGTTCGTGAAGGAAACCACTTTTCGCATTTGTGTTAGTGTTGAAAACCCACTTTTCGCACTTGTGTTAGTGTTGAAAATCCACTTTTCCCACTTGTGTTGGTGCAGGAAACCACTTTTGCACTTGTATTAGTGTGGAAAAAACACTTTTTGCACTTGTGATAGTGTTGAAAAACCACTTTTCGCACTTGTGTTAGTGTTGAAAAACCACTTTTCGCACTTGTGTTGGTGCAGGAAACCACTTTTGCACTTGTATTAGTGTGGAAAAACCACTTTTCGCACTTGTGTTAGTGTTGAAAAACTACTTTTCGCACTTGTGTTAGTGTTGAAAAACTACTTTTCACACTTGTGTTAGTGAAGGAAACCACTTTTCGCACTTGTGTTAGTGTTGAAAACCCACTTTTCGCACTTGTGTTAGTGTTGAAAATCCACTTTTCGCACTTGTGTTGGTGCAGGAAACCACTTTTGCACTTGTATTAGTGTGGAAAAACCACTTTTCACACTTGTGTTGGTGCAGGAAACCACTTTTGCACTTGTATTAGTGTGGCAAAACCACTTTTCGCACTTGTGTTAGTGTTGAAGAACCACTTTTCGCACTTGTGTTAGTGTTGAAAAACCACTTTTCGCACTTGTGTTAGTGTTGAAAAACCACTTTTCGCACTTGTGTTAGTGTTGAAAAACCACTTTTCGCACTTGTGTTAGTGAAGGAAACCACTTGTGCACTTGTATTAGTGTGGAAAAACCACTTTTCGCACTTGTGTTAGTGTTGAAAACCCACTTTTCGCACTTGTGTTAGTGTTGAAAATCCACTTTTCGCACTTGTGTTGGTGCAGGAAACCACTTTTGCACTTGTATTAGTGTGGAAAAAACACTTTTTGCACTTGTGATAGTGTTGAAAAACCACTTTTCGCACTTGTGTTAGTGTTGAAAAACCACTTTTCGCACTTATGTTGGTGCAGGAAACCACTTTTGCACTTGTATTAGTGTGGAAAAAACACTTTTTGCACTTGTGATAGTGTTGAAAAACCACTTTTCGCACTTGTGTTAGGGTTGAAAAACCACTTTTCGCACTGGTGTTCATGAAGGAAACCACTTTTCGCATTTGTGTTAGTGTTGAAAACCCACTTTTCGCACTTGTGTTAGTGTTGAAAATCCACTTTTCCCACTTGTGTTGGTGCAGGAAACCACTTTTGCACTTGTATTAGTGTGGAAAAAACACTTTTTGCACTTGTGATAGTGTTGAAAAACCACTTTTTGCACTTGTGTTAGTGTTTGGAAAACCACTTTTCGCACTTGTGTTGGTGCAGGAAACCACTTTTGCACTTGTATTAGTGTGGAAAAAACACTTTTTGCACTTGTGATAGTGTTGAAAAACCACTTTTCGCACTTGTGTTAGTGTTGAAAAACCACTTTTCGCACCTGTGTTGGTGCAGGAAACCACTTTTGCACTTGTATTAGTGTGGAAAAAACACTTTTTGCACTTGTGATAGTGTTGAAAACCCACATTTCACACTTGTGTTAGTGTTGAAAATCCACTTTTCGCACTTGTGTTGGTGCAGGAAACCACTTTTGCACTTGTATTAGTGTGGAAAAACCACTTTTCGCACTTGTGTTAGTGTTGAAAAACCACTTTTCGCACTTGTGTTAGTGTTGAAAAACCACTTTTCGCACTTGTGTTGGTGCAGGAAACCACTTTTGCACTTGTATTAGTGTGGAAAAAACACTTTTTGCACTTGTGATAGTGTTGAAAAACCACTTTTCGCACTTGTGTTAGGGTTGAAAAACCACTTTTCGCACTGGTGTTCATGAAGGAAACCACTTTTCGCATTTGTGTTAGTGTTGAAAACCCACTTTTCGCACTTGTGTTAGTGTTGAAAATCCACTTTTCCCACTTGTGTTGGTGCAGGAAACCACTTTTGCACTTGTATTAGTGTGGAAAAAACACTTTTTGCACTTGTGATAGTGTTGAAAAACCACTTTTTGCACTTGTGTTAGTGTTTGGAAAATCACTTTTCGCACTTGTGTTGGTGCAGGAAACCACTTTTGCACTTGTATTAGTGTGGAAAAAACACTTTTTGCACTTGTGATAGTGTTGAAAAACCACTTTTCGCACTTGTGTTAGTGTTGAAAAACCACTTTTCGCACCTGTGTTGGTGCAGGAAACCACTTTTGCACTTGTATTAGTGTGGAAAAAACACTTTTTGCACTTGTGATAGTGTTGAAAACCCACATTTCACACTTGTGTTAGTGTTGAAATCCACTTTTCGCACTTGTGTTGGTGCAGGAAACCACTTTTGCACTTGTATTAGTGTGGAAAAACCACTTTTCGCACTTGTGTTAGTGTTGAAAAACCACTTTTCGCACTTGTGTTAGTGTTGAAAAACCACTTTTCGCACTTGTGTTGGTGCAGGAAACCACTTTTGCACTTGTATTAGTGTGGAAAAAACACTTTTTGCACTTGTGATAGTGTTGAAAAACCACTTTTCGCACTTGTGTTAGTGTTCAAAAACCACTTTTCGCACTTGTGTTGGTGCAGGAAACCACTTTTGCACTTGTATTAGTGTGGAAAAACCACTTTTCGCACTTGTGTTAGTGTTGAAAAACCACTTTTCGCACTTGTGTTAGTGTTGAAAAACCACTTTTCGCACTTGTGTTGGTGCAGGAAACCACTTTTGCACTTGTATTAGTGTGGAAAAAACACTTTTTGCACTTGTGATAGTGTTGAAAAACCACTTTTCGCACTTGTGTTAGTGTTGAAAAACCACTTTTCGCACTTGTGTTGGTGCAGGAAACCACTTTTGCACTTGTATTAGTGTGGAAAAAACACTTTTTGCACTTGTGATAGTGTTGAAAACCCACATTTCACACTTGTGTTAGTGTTGAAAATCCACTTTTCGCACTTGTGTTGGTGCAGGAAACCACTTTTGCACTTGTATTAGTGTGGAAAAAACACTTTTTGCAATTGTGATAGTGTTGAAAAACCACTTTTCGCACTTGTGTTAGTGTTGAAAAACCACTTTTCGCACTTGTGTTGGTGCAGGAAACCACTTTTGCACTTGTATTAGTGTGGAAAAACCACTTTTCGCACTTGTGTTAGTGTTGAAAAACCACTTTTCGCACTTGTGTTAGTGTTGAAAAACCACTTTTCACACTTGTGTTAGTGAAGGAAACCACTTTTCGCACTTGTGTTAGTGTTGAAAACCCACTTTTCGCACTTGTGTTAGTGTTGAAAATCCACTTTTCGCACTTGTGTTGGTGCAGGAAACCACTTTTGCACTTGTATTAGTGTGGAAAAAACACTTTTTGCACGTGATAGTGTTGAAAAACCACTTTTCGCACTTGTGTTAGTGTTGAAAAACCACTTTTCGCACTTGTGTTAGTGTTGAAAAACCACTTTTCGCACTTGTGTTGGTGAAGGAAACCACTTTTCGCACTTGTGTTATTGTTGAAAATCCACTTTTCGCACTTGTGTTAGTGTTGAAAATCCACTTTTCGCACTTGTGTTGCTGCAGGAAACCACTTTTGCACTTGTATTAGTGTGGAAAAAACACTTTTTGCAATTGTGATAGTGTTGAAAAACCACTTTTCGCACTTGTGTTAGTGTTGAAAAACCACTTTTCGCACTTGTGTTGGTGCAGGAAACCACTTTTGCACTTGTATTAGTGTGGAAAAACCACTTTTCGCACTTGTGTTAGTGTTGAAAAACCACTTTTCGCACTTGTGTTAGTGTTGAAAAACCACTTTTCACACTTGTGTTAGTGAAGGAAACCACTTTTCGCACTTGTGTTAGTGTTGAAAACCCACTTTTCGCACTTGTGTTAGTGTTGAAAATCCACTTTTCGCACTTGTGTTGGTGCAGGAAACCACTTTTGCACTTGTATTAGTGTGGAAAAAACACTTTTTGCACGTGATAGTGTTGAAAAACCACATTTCGCACTTGTGTTAGTGTTGAAAAACCACTTTTCGCACTTGTGTTAGTGTTGAAAAACCACTTTTCGCACTTGTGTTGGTGAAGGAAACCACTTTTCGCACTTGTGTTATTGTTGAAAATCCACTTTTCGCACTTGTGTTAGTGTTGAAAATCCACTTTTCGCACTTGTGTTGCTGCAGGAAACCACTTTTGCACTTGTATTAGTGTGGAAAAAACACTTTTTGCACTTGTGATAGTGTTGAAAAACCACTTTTCGCACTTGTGTTAGTGTTGAAAAACCACTTTTCGCACTTGTGTTGGTGCAGGAAACCACTTTTGCACTTGTATTAGTGTGGAAAAAACACTTTTTGCACTTGTGATAGTGTTGAAAAACCACTTTTCGCACTTGTGTTAGTGTTGAAAAACCACTTTTCGCACTTGTGTTGGTGCAGGAAACCACTTTTGCACTTGTATTAGTGTGGAAAAAACACTTTTTGCACTTGTGATAGTGTTGAAAAACCACTTTTCGCACTTGTGTTAGGGTTGAAAAACCACTTTTCGCACTGGTGTTCATGAAGGAAACCACTTTTCGCATTTGTGTTAGTGTTGAAAACCCACTTTTCGCACTTGTGTTAGTGTTGAAAATCCACTTTTCCCACTTGTGTTGGTGCAGGAAACCACTTTTGCACTTGTATTAGTGTGGAAAAAACACTTTTTGCACTTGTGATAGTGTTGAAAAACCACTTTTTGCACTTGTGTTAGTGTTTGGAAAATCACTTTTCGCACTTGTGTTGGTGCAGGAAACCACTTTTGCACTTGTATTAGTGTGGAAAAAACACTTTTTGCACTTGTGATAGTGTTGAAAAACCACTTTTCGCACTTGTGTTAGTGTTGAAAAACCACTTTTCGCACCTGTGTTGGTGCAGGAAACCACTTTTGCACTTGTATTAGTGTGGAAAAAACACTTTTTGCACTTGTGATAGTGTTGAAAACCCACATTTCACACTTGTGTTAGTGTTGAAAATCCACTTTTCGCACTTGTGTTGGTGCAGGAAACCACTTTTGCACTTGTATTAGTGTGGAAAAACCACTTTTCGCACTTGTGTTAGTGTTGAAAAACCACTTTTCGCACTTGTGTTAGTGTTGAAAAACCACTTTTCGCACTTGTGTTGGTGCAGGAAACCACTTTTGCACTTGTATTAGTGTGGAAAAAACACTTTTTGCACTTGTGATAGTGTTGAAAAACCACTTTTCGCACTTGTGTTAGTGTTCAAAAACCACTTTTCGCACTTGTGTTGGTGCAGGAAACCACTTTTGCACTTGTATTAGTGTGGAAAAACCACTTTTCGCACTTGTGTTAGTGTTGAAAAACCACTTTTCGCACTTGTGTTGGTGCAGGAAACCACTTTTGCACTTGTATTAGTGTGGAAAAAACACTTTTTGCACTTGTGATAGTGTTGAAAAACCACTTTTCGCACTTG
The DNA here is from genome assembly GCF_964187855.1 of Myxine glutinosa. Taxonomy (NCBI): domain Eukaryota; kingdom Metazoa; phylum Chordata; class Myxini; order Myxiniformes; family Myxinidae; genus Myxine; species Myxine glutinosa. Next base: position 105,475 of record NW_027616394.1, read on the forward strand.
TGTTAGTGTTGAAAAACCACTTTTCGCACTTGTGTTGGTGCAGGAAACCACTTTTGCACTTGTATTAGTGTGGAAAAAACACTTTTTGCACTTGTGATAGTGTTGAAAACCCACATTTCACACTTGTGTTAGTGTTGAAAATCCACTTTTCGCACTTGTGTTGGTGCAGGAAACCACTTTTGCACTTGTATTAGTGTGGTAAAAACACTTTTTGCAATTGTGATAGTGTTGAAAAACCACTTTTCGCACTTGTGTTAGTGTTGAAAAACCACTTTTCGCACTTGTGTTGGTGTGGAAAAACCACTTTTCGCACTTGTGTTAGTGTTGAAAAACCACTTTTCGCACTTGTGTTAGTGTTGAAAAACCACTTTTCACACTTGTGTTAGTGAAGGAAACCACTTTTCGCACTTGTGTTAGTGTTGAAAACCCACTTTTCGCACTTGTGTTAGTGTTGAAAATCCACTTTTCGCACTTGTGTTGGTGCAGGAAACCAGTTTTGCACTTGTATTAGTGTGGAAAAAACACTTTTTGCACGTGATAGTGTTGAAAAACCACTTTTCGCACTTGTGTTAGTGTTGAAAAACCACTTTTCGCACTTGTGTTAGTGTTGAAAAACCACTTTTCGCACTTGTGTTGGTGAAGGAAACCACTTTTCGCACTTGTGTTATTGTTGAAAATCCACTTTTCGCACTTGTGTTAGTGTTGAAAATCCACTTTTCGCACTTGTGTTGCTGCAGGAAACCACTTTTGCACTTGTATTAGTGTGGAAAAAACACTTTTTGCACTTGTGATAGTGTTGAAAAACCACTTTTCGCACTTGTGTTAGTGTTGAAAAACCACTTTTCGCACTTGTGTTGGTGCAGGAAACCACTTTTGCACTTGTATTAGTGTGGAAAAAACACTTTTTGCACTTGTGATAGTGTTGAAAAACCACTTTTCGCACTTGTGTTAGTGTTGAAAAACCACTTTTCGCACTTGTGTTGGTGCAGGAAACCACTTTTGCACTTGTATTAGTGTGGAAAAACACTTTTTACACTTGTGATAGTGTTGAAAAAACACTTTTTGCACTTGTGTTAGTGTTGAAAAACCACTTTTCGCACTTGTGTTGGTGCAGGAAACCACTTTTGCACTTGTATTAGTGTGGAAAAACCACTTTTTGCACTTGTGTTAGTGTTGAAAAACCACTTTTCGCACTTGAGTTAGTGTGGAAAAACCACTTTTCGCACTTGTGTTGGTGCAGGAAACCACTTTTGCACTTGTATTAGTGTGGAAAAAACACTTTTCGCACTTGTGATAGTGTTGAAAAACCACTTTTCGCACTTGGGTTAGTGTTGAAAAACCACTTTTCGCACTTGTGTTGGTGCAGGAAACCACTTTTGCACTTGTATTACTGTGGAAAATCCACTTTTCGCACTTGTGATAGTGTTGAAAAACCACTTTTTGCACTTGTGTTAGTGTTGAAAAACCACTTTTCGCACTTGTGTTGGTGCAGGAAACCACTTTTGCACTTGTATTAGTGTGGAAAAACCACTTTTCGCACTTGTGTTAGTGTTGAAAAACCACTTTTCGCACTTGTGTTAGTTTTGAAAAACCACTTTTCGCACTTGTGTTAGTGAAGGAAACCACTTTTCGCACTTGTGTTAGTGTTGAAAACCCACTTTTCGCACTTGTGTTAGTGTTGAAAATCCACTTTTCGCACTTGTGTTGGTGCAGGAAACCACTTTTGCACTTGTATTAGTGTGGACAAAACACTTTTTGCACTTGTGATAGTGTTGAAAAACCACTTTTCGCAATTGTGTTAGTGTTGAAAAACCACTTTTCGCACTTGTGTGAGTGAAGGAAACCACTTTTCGCACTTGTGTTAGTGTTGAAAACCCACTTTTCGCACTTGTGTTAGTGTTGAAAAACCACTTTTCGCACTTGTGTTGGTGCAGGAAACCACTTTTGCACTTGTATTAGTGTGGAAAAACCACTTTTCGCACTTGTGTTAGTGTTGAAAAACCACTTTTCGCACTTGTGTTGGTGCAGGAAACCACTTTTGCACTTGTATTAGTGTGGAAAAACACTTTTTGCACTTGTGGTAGTGTTGAAAAACCACTTTTCGCACTTGTGTTAGTGTTGAAAAACCACTTTTCGCACTTGTGTTGGTGCAGGAAACCACTTTTGCACTTGTATTAGTGTGGAAAAAACACTTTTTGCACTTGTGATATTGTTGAAAAACCACTATTCGCACTTGTGTTAGTGTTGAAAAACCACTTTTCGCACTTGTGTTGGTGCAGGAAACCACTTTTGCACTTGTATTAGTGTGGAAAAAACACTTTTTGCACTTATGATAGTGTTGGAAAACCACTTTTCGCACTTGTGTTAGTGTTGAAAACCCACTTTTCGCACTTGTGTTAGTGTTGAAAAGCCACTTTTCCCAATTGTGTTGGTGCAGGAAACCACTTTTGCACTTGTATTAGTGTGGAAAAAACACTTTTTGCACTTGTGATAGTGTTGAAAAACCACTTTTCGCACTTGTGTTAGTGTTGAAAAACCACTTTTTGCACTTGTGTTGGTGCAGGAAACCACTTTTGCACTTGTATTAGTGTGGAAAAAACACTTTTTGCACTTGTGATAGTGTTGAAAAACCACTTTTCGCACTTGTGTTAGTGTTGAAAAACCACTTTTCGCACTTGTGTTGGTGCAGGAAACCACTTTTGCACTTGTATTAGTGTGGAAAAAACACTTTTTGCACTTGTGATAGTGTTGAAAAACCACTTTTCGCACTTGTGTTAGTGTTGAAAAACCACTTTTCGCACTTGTGTTGGTGCAGGAAACCACTTTTGCACTTGTATTAGTGTGGAAAAAAACACTTTTTGCACTTGTGATAGTGTTGAAAAACCACTTTTCGCACTTGTGTTAGTGTTGAAAAACCACTTTTCGCACTTGTGTTGGTGCAGGAAACCACTTTTGCACTTGTATTAGTGTGGAAAAACACTTTTTGCACTTGAGATAGTGTTGAAAAAACACTTTTTGCACTTGTGTTAGTGTTGAAAAACCACTTTTCGCACTTGTGTTGGTGCAGGAAACCACTTTTGCACTTGTATTAGTGTGGAAAAACCACTTTTTGCACTTGTGTTAGTGTTGAAAAACCACTTTTCGCACTTGAGTTAGTGTGGAAAAACCACTTTTCGCACTTGTGTTGGTGCAGGAAACCACTTTTGCACTTGTATTAGTGTGGAAAAAACACTTTTTGCACTTGTGATAGTGTTGAAAAACCACTTTTCGCACTTGTGTTAGTGTTGAAAAACCACTTTTCGCACTTGTGTTGGTGCAGGAAACCACTTTTGCACTTGTATTAGTGTGGAAAAAACACTTTTTGCACTTGTGATAGTGTTGAAAAACCACTTTTCGCACTTGTGTTAGGGTTGAAAAACCACTTTTCGCACTGGTGTTCATGAAGGAAACCACTTTTCGCATTTGTGTTAGTGTTGAAAACCCACTTTTCGCACTTGTGTTAGTGTTGAAAATCCACTTTTCCCACTTGTGTTGGTGCAGGAAACCACTTTTGCACTTGTATTAGTGTGGAAAAAAACACTTTTTGCACTTGTGATAGTGTTGAAAAACCACTTTTTGCACTTGTGTTAGTGTTTGGAAAACCACTTTTCGCACTTGTGTTGGTGCAGGAAACCACTTTTGCACTTGTATTAGTGTGGAAAAACACTTTTTGCACTTGTGGTAGTGTTGAAAAACCACTTTTCGCACTTGTGTTAGTGTTGAAAAACCACTTTTCGCACCTGTGTTGGTGCAGGAAACCACTTTTGCACTTGTATTAGTGTGGAAAAAACACTTTTTGCACTTGTGATTGTGTTGAAAACCCACATTTCACACTTGTGTTAGTGTTGAAATCCACTTTTCGCACTTGTGTTGGTGCAGGAAACCACTTTTGCACTTGTATTAGTGTGGAAAAACCACTTTTTGCACTTGTGTTAGTGTTGAAAAACCACTTTTCGCACTTGTGTTAGTGTTGAAAAACCACTTTTCGCACTTGTGTTGGTGCAGGAAACCACTTTTGCACTTGTATTAGTGTGGAAAAAACACTTTTTGCACTTGTGATAGTGTTGAAAAACCACTTTTCGCACTTGTGTTAGTGTTCAAAAACCACTTTTCGCACTTGTGTTGGTGCAGGAAACCACTTTTGCACTTGTATTAGTGTGGAAAAACCACTTTTCGCACTTGTGTTAGTGTTGAAAAACCACTTTTCGCACTTGTGTTAGTGTTGAAAAACCACTTTTCGCACTTGTGTTGGTGCAGGAAACCACTTTTGCACTTGTATTAGTGTGGAAAAAACACTTTTTGCACTTGTGATAGTGTTGAAAAACCACTTTTCGCACTTGTGTTAGTGTTGAAAAACCACTTTTCGCACTTGTGTTGGTGCAGGAAACCACTTTTGCACTTGTATTAGTGTGGAAAAAACACTTTTTGCACTTGTGATAGTGTTGAAAAACCACTTTTCGCACTTGTGTTAGGGTTGAAAAACCACTTTTCGCACTGGTGTTCGTGAAGGAAACCACTTTTCGCATTTGTGTTAGTGTTGAAAACCCACTTTTCGCACTTGTGTTAGTGTTGAAAATCCACTTTTCCCACTTGTGTTGGTGCAGGAAACCACTTTTGCACTTGTATTAGTGTGGAAAAAACACTTTTTGCACTTGTGATAGTGTTGAAAAACCACTTTTCGCACTTGTGTTAGTGTTGAAAAACCACTTTTCGCACTTGTGTTGGTGCAGGAAACCACTTTTGCACTTGTATTAGTGTGGAAAAACCACTTTTCGCACTTGTGTTAGTGTTGAAAAACTACTTTTCGCACTTGTGTTAGTGTTGAAAAACTACTTTTCACACTTGTGTTAGTGAAGGAAACCACTTTTCGCACTTGTGTTAGTGTTGAAAACCCACTTTTCGCACTTGTGTTAGTGTTGAAAATCCACTTTTCGCACTTGTGTTGGTGCAGGAAACCACTTTTGCACTTGTATTAGTGTGGAAAAACCACTTTTCGCACTTGTGTTGGTGCAGGAAACCACTTTTGCACTTGTATTAGTGTGGCAAAACCACTTTTCGCACTTGTGTTAGTGTTGAAGAACCACTTTTCGCACTTGTGTTAGTGTTGAAAAACCACTTTTCGCACTTGTGTTAGTGTTGAAAAACCACTTTTCGCACTTGTGTTAGTGTTGAAAAACCACTTTTCGCACTTGTGTTAGTGAAGGAAACCACTTGTGCACTTGTATTAGTGTGGAAAAACCACTTTTCGCACTTGTGTTAGTGTTGAAAACCCACTTTTCGCACTTGTGTTAGTGTTGAAAATCCACTTTTCGCACTTGTGTTGGTGCAGGAAACCACTTTTGCACTTGTATTAGTGTGGAAAAAACACTTTTTGCACTTGTGATAGTGTTGAAAAACCACTTTTCGCACTTGTGTTAGTGTTGAAAAACCACTTTTCGCACTTATGTTGGTGCAGGAAACCACTTTTGCACTTGTATTAGTGTGGAAAAAACACTTTTTGCACTTGTGATAGTGTTGAAAAACCACTTTTCGCACTTGTGTTAGGGTTGAAAAACCACTTTTCGCACTGGTGTTCATGAAGGAAACCACTTTTCGCATTTGTGTTAGTGTTGAAAACACACTTTTCGCACTTGTGTTAGTGTTGAAAATCCACTTTTCCCACTTGTGTTGGTGCAGGAAACCACTTTTGCACTTGTATTAGTGTGGAAAAAACACTTTTTGCACTTGTGATAGTGTTGAAAAACCACTTTTTGCACTTGTGTTAGTGTTTGGAAAACCACTTTTCGCACTTGTGTTGGTGCAGGAAACCACTTTTGCACTTGTATTAGTGTGGAAAAAACACTTTTTGCACTTGTGATAGTGTTGAAAAACCACTTTTCGCACTTGTGTTAGTGTTGAAAAACCACTTTTCGCACCTGTGTTGGTGCAGGAAACCACTTTTGCACTTGTATTAGTGTGGAAAAAACACTTTTTTGCACTTGTGATAGTGTTGAAAACCCACATTTCACACTTGTGTTAGTGTTGAAAATCCACTTTTCGCACTTGTGTTGGTGCAGGAAACCACTTTTGCACTTGTATTAGTGTGGAAAAACCACTTTTCGCACTTGTTTTAGTGTTGAAAAACCACTTTTCGCACTTGTGTTAGTGTTGAAAAACCACTTTTTGCACTTGTGTTGGTGCAGGAAACCACTTTTGCACTTGTATTAGTGTGGAAAAAACACTTTTTGCACTTGTGATAGTGTTGAAAAACCACTTTTCGCACTTGTGTTAGGGTTGAAAAACCACTTTTCGCACTGGTGTTCATGAAGGAAACCACTTTTCGCATTTGTGTTAGTGTTGAAAACCCACTTTTCGCACTTGTGTTAGTGTTGAAAATCCACTTTTCCCACTTGTGTTGGTGCAGGAAACCACTTTTGCACTTGTATTAGTGTTGAAAAACCACTTTTTGCACTTGTGTTAGTGTTTGGAAAATCACTTTTCGCACTTGTGTTGGTGCAGGAAACCACTTTTGCACTTGTATTAGTGTGGAAAAAACACTTTTTGCACTTGTGATAGTGTTGAAAAACCACTTTTCGCACTTGTGTTAGTGTTGAAAAATCACTTTTCGCACCTGTGTTGGTGCAGGAAACCACTTTTGCACTTGTATTAGTGTGGAAAAAACACTTTTTGCACTTATGATAGTGTTGGAAAACCACTTTTCGCACTTGTGTTAGTGTTGAAAACCCACTTTTCGCACTTGTGTTAGTGTTGAAAAGCCACTTTTCCCAATTGTGTTGGTGCAGGAAACCACTTTTGCACTTGTATTAGTGTGGAAAAAACACTTTTTGCACTTGTGATAGTGTTGAAAAACCACTTTTCGCACTTGTGTTAGTGTTGAAAAACCACTTTTTGCACTTGTGTTGGTGCAGGAAACCACTTTTGCACTTGTATTAGTGTGGAAAAAACACTTTTTGCACTTGTGATAGTGTTGAAAAACCACTTTTCGCACTTGTGTTAGTGTTGAAAAACCACTTTTCGCACTTGTGTTGGTGCAGGAAACCACTTTTGCACTTGTATTAGTGTGGAAAAAACACTTTTTGCACTTGTGATAGTGTTGAAAAACCACTTTTCGCACTTGTGTTAGTGTTGAAAAACCACTTTTCGCACTTGTGTTGGTGCAGGAAACCACTTTTGCACTTGTATTAGTGTGGAAAAAACACTTTTTGCACTTGTGATAGTGTTGAAAAACCACTTTTCGCACTTGTGTTAGTGTTGAAAAACCACTTTTCGCACTTGTGTTGGTGCAGGAAACCACTTTTGCACTTGTATTAGTGTGGAAAAACACTTTTTGCACTTGTGATAGTGTTGAAAAAACACTTTTTGCACTTGTGTTAGTGTTGAAAAACCACTTTTCGCACTTGTGTTGGTGCAGGAAACCACTTTTGCACTTGTATTAGTGTGGAAAAACCACTTTTTGCACTTGTGTTAGTGTTGAAAAACCACTTTTCGCACTTGAGTTAGTGTGGAAAAACCACTTTTCGCACTTGTGTTGGTGCAGGAAACCACTTTTGCACTTGTATTAGTGTGGAAAAAACACTTTTTGCACTTGTGATAGTGTTGAAAAACCACTTTTCGCACTTGTGTTAGTGTTGAAAAACCACTTTTCGCACTTGTGTTGGTGCAGGAAACCACTTTTGCACTTGTATTAGTGTGGAAAAAACACTTTTTGCACTTGTGATAGTGTTGAAAAACCACTTTTCGCACTTGTGTTAGGGTTGAAAAACCACTTTTCGCACTGGTGTTCATGAAGGAAACCACTTTTCGCATTTGTGTTAGTGTTGAAAACCCACTTTTCGCACTTGTGTTAGTGTTGAAAATCCACTTTTCCCACTTGTGTTGGTGCAGGAAACCACTTTTGCACTTGTATTAGTGTGGAAAAAAACACTTTTTGCACTTGTGATAGTGTTGAAAAACCACTTTTTGCACTTGTGTTAGTGTTTGGAAAACCACTTTTCGCACTTGTGTTGGTGCAGGAAACCACTTTTGCACTTGTATTAGTGTGGAAAAACACTTTTTGCACTTGTGGTAGTGTTGAAAAACCACTTTTCGCACTTGTGTTAGTGTTGAAAAACCACTTTTCGCACCTGTGTTGGTGCAGGAAACCACTTTTGCACTTGTATTAGTGTGGAAAAAACACTTTTTGCACTTGTGATAGTGTTGAAAACCCACATTTCACACTTGTGTTAGTGTTGAAATCCACTTTTCGCACTTGTGTTGGTGCAGGAAACCACTTTTGCACTTGTATTAGTGTGGAAAAACCACTTTTTGCACTTGTGTTAGTGTTGAAAAACCACTTTTCGCACTTGTGTTAGTGTTGAAAAACCACTTTTCGCACTTGTGTTGGTGCAGGAAACCACTTTTGCACTTGTATTAGTGTGGAAAAAACACTTTTTGCACTTGTGATAGTGTTGAAAAACCACTTTTCGCACTTGTGTTAGTGTTCAAAAACCACTTTTCGCACTTGTGTTGGTGCAGGAAACCACTTTTGCACTTGTATTAGTGTGGAAAAACCACTTTTCGCACTTGTGTTAGTGTTGAAAAACCACTTTTCGCACTTGTGTTAGTGTTGAAAAACCACTTTTCGCACTTGTGTTGGTGCAGGAAACCACTTTTGCACTTGTATTAGTGTGGAAAAAACACTTTTTGCACTTGTGATAGTGTTGAAAAACCACTTTTCGCACTTGTGTTAGTGTTGAAAAACCACTTTTCGCACTTGTGTTGGTGCAGGAAACCACTTTTGCACTTGTATTAGTGTGGAAAAAACACTTTTTGCACTTGTGATAGTGTTGAAAAACCACTTTTCGCACTTGTGTTAGGGTTGAAAAACCACTTTTCGCACTGGTGTTCGTGAAGGAAACCACTTTTCGCATTTGTGTTAGTGTTGAAAACCCACTTTTCGCACTTGTGTTAGTGTTGAAAATCCACTTTTCCCACTTGTGTTGGTGCAGGAAACCACTTTTGCACTTGTATTAGTGTGGAAAAAACACTTTTTGCACTTGTGATAGTGTTGAAAAACCACTTTTCGCACTTGTGTTAGTGTTGAAAAACCACTTTTCGCACTTGTGTTGGTGCAGGAAACCACTTTTGCACTTGTATTAGTGTGGAAAAACCACTTTTCGCACTTGTGTTAGTGTTGAAAAACTACTTTTCGCACTTGTGTTAGTGTTGAAAAACTACTTTTCACACTTGTGTTAGTGAAGGAAACCACTTTTCGCACTTGTGTTAGTGTTAAAAACCCACTTTTCGCACTTGTGTTAGTGTTGAAAATCCACTTTTCGCACTTGTGTTGGTGCAGGAAACCACTTTTGCACTTGTATTAGTGTGGAAAAACCACTTTTCGCACTTGTGTTGGTGCAGGAAACCACTTTTGCACTTGTATTAGTGTGGCAAAACCACTTTTCGCACTTGTGTTAGTGTTGAAGAACCACTTTTCGCACTTGTGTTAGTGTTGAAAAACCACTTTTCGCACTTGTGTTAGTGTTGAAAAACCACTTTTCGCACTTGTGTTAGTGTTGAAAAACCACTTTTCGCACTTGTGTTAGTGAAGGAAACCACTTGTGCACTTGTATTAGTGTGGAAAAACCACTTTTCGCACTTGTGTTAGTGTTGAAAACCCACTTTTCGCACTTGTGTTAGTGTTGAAAATCCACTTTTCGCACTTGTGTTGGTGCAGGAAACCACTTTTGCACTTGTATTAGTGTGGAAAAAACACTTTTTGCACTTGTGATAGTGTTGAAAAACCACTTTTCGCACTTGTGTTAGTGTTGAAAAACCACTTTTCGCACTTATGTTGGTGCAGGAAACCACTTTTGCACTTGTATTAGTGTGGAAAAAACACTTTTTGCACTTGTGATAGTGTTGAAAAACCACTTTTCGCCCTTGTGTTAGGGTTGAAAAACCACTTTTCGCACTGGTGTTCATGAAGGAAACCACTTTTCGCATTTGTGTTAGTGTTGAAAACACACTTTTCGCACTTGTGTTAGTGTTGAAAATCCACTTTTCCCACTTGTGTTGGTGCAGGAAACCACTTTTGCACTTGTATTAGTGTGGAAAAAACACTTTTTGCACTTGTGATAGTGTTGAAAAACCACTTTTTGCACTTGTGTTAGTGTTTGGAAAACCACTTTTCGCACTTGTGTTGGTGCAGGAAACCACTTTTGCACTTGTATTAGTGTGGAAAAAACACTTTTTGCACTTGTGTTAGTGTTGAAAAACCACTTTTTGCACTTGTGTTAGTGTTTGGAAAATCACTTTTCGCACTTGTGTTGGTGCAGGAAACCACTTTTGCACTTGTATTAGTGTGGAAAAAACACTTTTTGCACTTGTGATAGTGTTGAAAAACCACTTTTCGCACTTGTGTTAGTGTTGAAAAATCACTTTTCGCACCTGTGTTGGTGCAGGAAACCACTTTTGCACTTGTATTAGTGTGGAAAAAACACTTTTTGCACTTATGATAGTGTTGGAAAACCACTTTTCGCACTTGTGTTAGTGTTGAAAACCCACTTTTCGCACTTGTGTTAGTGTTGAAAAGCCACTTTTCCCAATTGTGTTGGTGCAGGAAACCACTTTTGCACTTGTATTAGTGTGGAAAAAACACTTTTTGCACTTGTGATAGTGTTGAAAAACCACTTTTCGCACTTGTGTTAGTGTTGAAAAACCACTTTTTGCACTTGTGTTGGTGCAGGAAACCACTTTTGCACTTGTATTAGTGTGGAAAAAACACTTTTTGCACTTGTGATAGTGTTGAAAAACCACTTTTCGCACTTGTGTTAGTGTTGAAAAACCACTTTTCGCACTTGTGTTGGTGCAGGAAACCACTTTTGCACTTGTATTAGTGTGGAAAAAACACTTTTTGCACTTGTGATAGTGTTGAAAAACCACTTTTCGCACTTGTGTTAGTGTTGAAAATCCACTTTTCCCACTTGTGTTGGTGCAGGAAACCACTTTTGCACTTGTATTAGTGTGGAAAAAACACTTTTTGCACTTGTGATAGTGTTGAAAAACCACTTTTCGCACTTGTGTTAGTGTTGAAAAACCACTTTTCGCACTTGTGTTGGTGCAGGAAACCACTTTTGCACTTGTATTAGTGTGGAAAAACCACTTTTCGCACTTGTGTTAGTGTTGAAAAACTACTTTTCGCACTTGTGTTAGTGTTGAAAAACTACTTTTCACACTTGTGTTAGTGAAGGAAACCACTTTTCGCACTTGTGTTAGTGTTAAAAACCCACTTTTCGCACTTGTGTTAGTGTTGAAAATCCACTTTTCGCACTTGTGTTGGTGCAGGAAACCACTTTTGCACTTGTATTAGTGTGGAAAAACCACTTTTCGCACTTGTGTTGGTGCAGGAAACCACTTTTGCACTTGTATTAGTGTGGCAAAACCACTTTTCGCACTTGTGTTAGTGTTGAAGAACCACTTTTCGCACTTGTGTTAGTGTTGAAAAACCACTTTTCGCACTTGTGTTAGTGTTGAAAAACCACTTTTCGCACTTGTGTTAGTGTTGAAAAACCACTTTTCGCACTTGTGTTAGTGAAGGAAACCACTTGTGCACTTGTATTAGTGTGGAAAAACCACTTTTCGCACTTGTGTTAGTGTTGAAAACCCACTTTTCGCACTTGTGTTAGTGTTGAAAATCCACTTTTCGCACTTGTGTTGGTGCAGGAAACCACTTTTGCACTTGTATTAGTGTGGAAAAAACACTTTTTGCACTTGTGATAGTGTTGAAAAACCACTTTTCGCACTTGTGTTAGTGTTGAAAAACCACTTTTCGCACTTATGTTGGTGCAGGAAACCACTTTTGCACTTGTATTAGTGTGGAAAAAACACTTTTTGCACTTGTGATAGTGTTGAAAAACCACTTTTCGCCCTTGTGTTAGGGTTGAAAAACCACTTTTCGCACTGGTGTTCATGAAGGAAACCACTTTTCGCATTTGTGTTAGTGTTGAAAACACACTTTTCGCACTTGTGTTAGTGTTGAAAATCCACTTTTCCCACTTGTGTTGGTGCAGGAAACCACTTTTGCACTTGTATTAGTGTGGAAAAAACACTTTTTGCACTTGTGATAGTGTTGAAAAACCACTTTTTGCACTTGTGTTAGTGTTTGGAAAACCACTTTTCGCACTTGTGTTGGTGCAGGAAACCACTTTTGCACTTGTATTAGTGTGGAAAAAACACTTTTTGCACTTGTGTTAGTGTTGAAAAACCACTTTTTGCACTTGTGTTAGTGTTTGGAAAATCACTTTTCGCACTTGTGTTGGTGCAGGAAACCACTTTTGCACTTGTATTAGTGTGGAAAAAACACTTTTTGCACTTGTGATAGTGTTGAAAAACCACTTTTCGCACTTGTGTTAGTGTTGAAAAATCACTTTTCGCACCTGTGTTGGTGCAGGAAACCACTTTTGCACTTGTATTAGTGTGGAAAAAACACTTTTTGCACTTATGATAGTGTTGGAAAACCACTTTTCGCACTTGTGTTAGTGTTGAAAACCCACTTTTCGCACTTGTGTTAGTGTTGAAAAGCCACTTTTCCCAATTGTGTTGGTGCAGGAAACCACTTTTGCACTTGTATTAGTGTGGAAAAAACACTTTTTGCACTTGTGATAGTGTTGAAAAACCACTTTTCGCACTTGTGTTAGTGTTGAAAAACCACTTTTTGCACTTGTGTTGGTGCAGGAAACCACTTTTGCACTTGTATTAGTGTGGAAAAAACACTTTTTGCACTTGTGATAGTGTTGAAAAACCACTTTTCGCACTTGTGTTAGTGTTGAAAAACCACTTTTCGCACTTGTGTTGGTGCAGGAAACCACTTTTGCACTTGTATTAGTGTGGAAAAAACACTTTTTGCACTTGTGATAGTGTTGAAAAACCACTTTTCGCACTTGTGTTAGTGTTGAAAAACCACTTTTCGCACTTGTGTTGGTGCAGGAAACCACTTTTGCACTTGTATTAGTGTGGAAAAAACACTTTTTGCACTTGTGATAGTGTTGAAAAACCACTTTTCGCACTTGTGTTAGTGTTGAAAAACCACTTTTCGCACTTGTGTTGGTGCAGGAAACCACTTTTGCACTTGTATTAGTGTGGAAAAACACTTTTTGCACTTGTGATAGTGTTGAAAAAACACTTTTTGCACTTGTGTTAGTGTTGAAAAACCACTTTTCGCACTTGTGTTGGTGCAGGAAACCACTTTTGCACTTGTATTAGTGTGGAAAAACCACTTTTTGCACTTGTGTTAGTGTTGAAAAACCACTTTTCGCACTTGAGTTAGTGTGGAAAAACCACTTTTCGCACTTGTGTTGGTGCAGGAAACCACTTTTGCACTTGTATTAGTGTGGAAAAAACACTTTTTGCACTTGTGATAGTGTTGAAAAACCACTTTTCGCACTTGTGTTAGTGTTGAAAAACCACTTTTCGCACTTGTGTTGGTGCAGGAAACCACTTTTGCACTTGTATTAGTGTGGAAAAAACACTTTTTGCACTTGTGATAGTGTTGAAAAACCACTTTTCGCACTTGTGTTAGGGTTGAAAAACCACTTTTCGCACTGGTGTTCATGAAGGAAACCACTTTTCGCATTTGTGTTAGTGTTGAAAACCCACTTTTCGCACTTGTGTTAGTGTTGAAAATCCACTTTTCCCACTTGTGTTGGTGCAGGAAACCACTTTTGCACTTGTATTAGTGTGGAAAAAAACACTTTTTGCACTTGTGATAGTGTTGAAAAACCACTTTTTGCACTTGTGTTAGTGTTTGGAAAACCACTTTTCGCACTTGTGTTGGTGCAGGAAACCACTTTTGCACTTGTATTAGTGTGGAAAAACACTTTTTGCACTTGTGGTAGTGTTGAAAAACCACTTTTCGCACTTGTGTTAGTGTTGAAAAACCACTTTTCGCACCTGTGTTGGTGCAGGAAACCACTTTTGCACTTGTATTAGTGTGGAAAAAACACTTTTTGCACTTGTGATAGTGTTGAAAACCCACATTTCACACTTGTGTTAGTGTTGAAATCCACTTTTCGCACTTGTGTTGGTGCAGGAAACCACTTTTGCACTTGTATTAGTGTGGAAAAACCACTTTTTGCACTTGTGTTAGTGTTGAAAAACCACTTTTCGCACTTGTGTTAGTGTTGAAAAACCACTTTTCGCACTTGTGTTGGTGCAGGAAACCACTTTTGCACTTGTATTAGTGTGGAAAAAACACTTTTTGCACTTGTGATAGTGTTGAAAAACCACTTTTCGCACTTGTGTTAGTGTTCAAAAACCACTTTTCGCACTTGTGTTGGTGCAGGAAACCACTTTTGCACTTGTATTAGTGTGGAAAAACCACTTTTCGCACTTGTGTTAGTGTTGAAAAACCACTTTTCGCACTTGTGTTAGTGTTGAAAAACCACTTTTCGCACTTGTGTTGGTGCAGGAAACCACTTTTGCACTTGTATTAGTGTGGAAAAAACACTTTTTGCACTTGTGATAGTGTTGAAAAACCACTTTTCGCACTTGTGTTAGTGTTGAAAAACCACTTTTCGCACTTGTGTTGGTGCAGGAAACCACTTTTGCACTTGTATTAGTGTGGAAAAAACACTTTTTGCACTTGTGATAGTGTTGAAAAACCACTTTTCGCACTTGTGTTAGGGTTGAAAAACCACTTTTCGCACTGGTGTTCGTGAAGGAAACCACTTTTCGCATTTGTGTTAGTGTTGAAAACCCACTTTTCGCACTTGTGTTAGTGTTGAAAATCCACTTTTCCCACTTGTGTTGGTGCAGGAAACCACTTTTGCACTTGTATTAGTGTGGAAAAAACACTTTTTGCACTTGTGATAGTGTTGAAAAACCACTTTTCGCACTTGTGTTAGTGTTGAAAAACCACTTTTCGCACTTGTGTTGGTGCAGGAAACCACTTTTGCACTTGTATTAGTGTGGAAAAACCACTTTTCGCACTTGTGTTAGTGTTGAAAAACTACTTTTCGCACTTGTGTTAGTGTTGAAAAACTACTTTTCACACTTGTGTTAGTGAAGGAAACCACTTTTCGCACTTGTGTTAGTGTTAAAAACCCACTTTTCGCACTTGTGTTAGTGTTGAAAATCCACTTTTCGCACTTGTGTTGGTGCAGGAAACCACTTTTGCACTTGTATTAGTGTGGAAAAACCACTTTTCGCACTTGTGTTGGTGCAGGAAACCACTTTTGCACTTGTATTAGTGTGGCAAAACCACTTTTCGCACTTGTGTTAGTGTTGAAGAACCACTTTTCGCACTTGTGTTAGTGTTGAAAAACCACTTTTCGCACTTGTGTTAGTGTTGAAAAACCACTTTTCGCACTTGTGTTAGTGTTGAAAAACCACTTTTCGCACTTGTGTTAGTGAAGGAAACCACTTGTGCACTTGTATTAGTGTGGAAAAACCACTTTTCGCACTTGTGTTAGTGTTGAAAACCCACTTTTCGCACTTGTGTTAGTGTTGAAAATCCACTTTTCGCACTTGTGTTGGTGCAGGAAACCACTTTTGCACTTGTATTAGTGTGGAAAAAACACTTTTTGCACTTGTGATAGTGTTGAAAAACCACTTTTCGCACTTGTGTTAGTGTTGAAAAACCACTTTTCGCACTTATGTTGGTGCAGGAAACCACTTTTGCACTTGTATTAGTGTGGAAAAAACACTTTTTGCACTTGTGATAGTGTTGAAAAACCACTTTTCGCCCTTGTGTTAGGGTTGAAAAACCACTTTTCGCACTGGTGTTCATGAAGGAAACCACTTTTCGCATTTGTGTTAGTGTTGAAAACACACTTTTCGCACTTGTGTTAGTGTTGAAAATCCACTTTTCCCACTTGTGTTGGTGCAGGAAACCACTTTTGCACTTGTATTAGTGTGGAAAAAACACTTTTTGCACTTGTGATAGTGTTGAAAAACCACTTTTTGCACTTGTGTTAGTGTTTGGAAAACCACTTTTCGCACTTGTGTTGGTGCAGGAAACCACTTTTGCACTTGTATTAGTGTGGAAAAAACACTTTTTGCACTTGTGTTAGTGTTGAAAAACCACTTTTCGCACCTGTGTTGGTGCAGGAAACCACTTTTGCACTTGTATTAGTGTGGAAAAAACACTTTTTGCACTTGTGATAGTGTTGAAAACCCACATTTCACACTTGTGTTAGTGTTGAAAATCCACTTTTCGCACTTGTGTTGGTGCAGGAAACCACTTTTGCACTTGTATTAGTGTGGAAAAACCACTTTTCGCACTTGTTTTAGTGTTGAAAAACCACTTTTCGCACTTGTGTTAGTGTTGAAAAACCACTTTTCGCACTTGTGTTGGTGCAGGAAACCACTTTTGCACTTGTATTAGTGTGGAAAAAACACTTTTTGCACTTGTGATAGTGTTGAAAAACCACTTTTCGCACTTGTGTTAGGGTTGAAAAACCACTTTTCGCACTGGTGTTCATGAAGGAAACCACTTTTCGCATTTGTGTTAGTGTTGAAAACCCACTTTTCGCACTTGTGTTAGTGTTGAAAATCCACTTTTCCCACTTGTGTTGGTGCAGGAAACCACTTTTGCACTTGTATTAGTGTGGAAAAAACACTTTTTGCACTTGTGATAGTGTTGAAAAACCACTTTTTGCACTTGTGTTAGTGTTTGGAAAATCACTTTTCGCACTTGTGTTGGTGCAGGAAACCACTTTTGCACTTGTATTAGTGTGGAAAAAACACTTTTTGCACTTGTGATAGTGTTGAAAAACCACTTTTCGCACTTGTGTTAGTGTTGAAAAACCACTTTTCGCACCTGTGTTGGTGCAGGAAACCACTTTTGCACTTGTATTAGTGTGGAAAAAACACTTTTTGCACTTGTGATAGTGTTGAAAACCCACATTTCACACTTGTGTTAGTGTTGAAAATCCACTTTTCGCACTTGTGTTGGTGCAGGAAACCACTTTTGCACTTGTATTAGTGTGGAAAACCACTTTTCGCACTTGTGTTAGTGTTGAAAAACCACTTTTCGCACTTGTGTTAGTGTTGAAAAACCACTTTTCGCACTTGTGTTGGTGCAGGAAACCACTTTTGCACTTGTATTAGTGTGGAAAAAACACTTTTTGCACTTGTGATAGTGTTGAAAAACCACTTTTCGCACTTGTGTTAGTGTTCAAAAACCACTTTTCGCACTTGTGTTGGTGCAGGAAACCACTTTTGCACTTGTATTAGTGTGGAAAAACCACTTTTCGCACTTGTGTTAGTGTTGAAAAACCACTTTTCGCACTTGTGTTAGTGTTGAAAAACCACTTTTCACACTTGTGTTGGTGCAGGAAACCACTTTTGCACTTGTATTAGTGTGGAAAAAACACTTTTTGCACTTGTGATAGTGTTGAAAAACCACTTTTCGCACTTGTGTTAGTGTTGAAAAACCACTTTTCGCACTTGTGTTGGTGCAGGAAACCACTTTTGCACTTGTATTAGTGTGGAAAAAACACTTTTTGCACTTGTGATAGTGTTGAAAACCCACATTTCACACTTGTGTTAGTGTTGAAAATCCACTTTTCGCACTTGTGTTGGTGCAGGAAACCACTTTTGCACTTGTATTAGTGTGGAAAAAACACTTTTTGCAATTGTGATAGTGTTGAAAAACGACTTTTCGCACTTGTGTTAGTGTTGAAAAACCACTTTTCGCACTTGTGTTGGTGCAGGAAACCACTTTTGCACTTGTATTAGTGTGGAAAAACCACTTTTCGCACTTGTGTTAGTGTTGAAAAACCACTTTTCGCACTTGTGTTAGTGTTGAAAAACCACTTTTCACACTTGTGTTAGTGAAGGAAACCACTTTTCGCACTTGTGTTAGTGTTGAAAACCCACTTTTCGCACTTGTGTTAGTGTTGAAAATCCACTTTTCGCACTTGTGTTGGTGCAGGAAACCACTTTTGCACTTGTATTAGTGTGGAAAAAACACTTTTTGCACGTGATATTGTTGAAAAACCACTTTTCGCACTTGTGTTAGTGTTGAAAAACCACTTTTCGCACTTGTGTTAGTGTTGAAAAACCACTTTTCGCACTTGTGTTGGTGAAGGAAACCACTTTTCGCACTTGTGTTATTGTTGAAAATCCACTTTTCGCACTTGTGTTAGTGTTGAAAATCCACTTTTCGCACTTGTGTTGCTGCAGGAAACCACTTTTGCACTTGTATTAGTGTGGAAAAAACACTTTTTGCAATTGTGATAGTGTTGAAAAACCACTTTTCGCACTTGTGTTAGTGTTGAAAAACCACTTTTCGCACTTGTGTTGGTGCAGGAAACCACTTTTGCACTTGTATTAGTGTGGAAAAACCACTTTTCGCACTTGTGTTAGTGTTGAAAAACCACTTTTCGCACTTGTGTTAGTGTTGAAAAACCACTTTTCACACTTGTGTTAGTGAAGGAAACCACTTTTCGCACTTGTGTTAGTGTTGAAAACCCACTTTTCGCACTTGTGTTAGTGTTGAAAATCCACTTTTCGCACTTGTGTTGGTGCAGGAAACCACTTTTGCACTTGTATTAGTGTGGAAAAAACACTTTTTGCACGTGATAGTGTTGAAAAACCACATTTCGCACTTGTGTTAGTGTTGAAAAACCACTTTTCGCACTTGTGTTAGTGTTGAAAAACCACTTTTCGCACTTGTGTTGGTGAAGGAAACCACTTTTCGCACTTGTGTTATTGTTGAAAATCCACTTTTCGCACTTGTGTTAGTGTTGAAAATCCACTTTTCGCACTTGTGTTGCTGCAGGAAACCACTTTTGCACTTGTATTAGTGTGGAAAAAACACTTTTTGCACTTGTGATAGTGTTGAAAAACCACTTTTCGCACTTGTGTTAGTGTTGAAAAACCACTTTTCGCACTTGTGTTGGTGCAGGAAACCACTTTTGCACTTGTATTAGTGTGGAAAAAACACTTTTTGCACTTGTGATAGTGTTGAAAAACCACTTTTCGCACTTGTGTTAGTGTTGAAAAACCACTTTTCGCACTTGTGTTGGTGCAGGAAACCACTTTTGCACTTGTATTAGTGTGGAAAAAACACTTTTTGCACTTGTGATAGTGTTGAAAAACCACTTTTCGCACTTGTGTTAGGGTTGAAAAACCACTTTTCGCACTGGTGTTCATGAAGGAAACCACTTTTCGCATTTGTGTTAGTGTTGAAAACCCACTTTTCGCACTTGTGTTAGTGTTGAAAATCCACTTTTCCCACTTGTGTTGGTGCAGGAAACCACTTTTGCACTTGTATTAGTGTGGAAAAAACACTTTTTGCACTTGTGATAGTGTTGAAAAACCACTTTTTGCACTTGTGTTAGTGTTTGGAAAATCACTTTTCGCACTTGTGTTGGTGCAGGAAACCACTTTTGCACTTGTATTAGTGTGGAAAAAACACTTTTTGCACTTGTGATAGTGTTGAAAAACCACTTTTCGCACTTGTGTTAGTGTTGAAAAACCACTTTTCGCACCTGTGTTGGTGCAGGAAACCACTTTTGCACTTGTATTAGTGTGGAAAAAACACTTTTTGCACTTGTGATAGTGTTGAAAACCCACATTTCACACTTGTGTTAGTGTTGAAAATCCACTTTTCGCACTTGTGTTGGTGCAGGAAACCACTTTTGCACTTGTATTAGTGTGGAAAAACCACTTTTCGCACTTGTGTTAGTGTTGAAAAACCACTTTTCGCACTTGTGTTAGTGTTGAAAAACCACTTTTCGCACTTGTGTTGGTGCAGGAAACCACTTTTGCACTTGTATTAGTGTGGAAAAAACACTTTTTGCACTTGTGATAGTGTTGAAAAACCACTTTTCGCACTTGTGTTAGTGTTCAAAAACCACTTTTCGCACTTGTGTTGGTGCAGGAAACCACTTTTGCACTTGTATTAGTGTGGAAAAACCACTTTTCGCACTTGTGTTAGTGTTGAAAAACCACTTTTCGCACTTGTGTTAGTGTTGAAAAACCACTTTTCGCACTTGTGTTGGTGCAGGAAACCACTTTTGCACTTGTATTAGTGTGGAAAAAACACTTTTTGCACTTGTGATAGTGTTGAAAAACCACTTTTCGCACTTGTGTTAGTGTTGAAAAACCACTTTTCGCACTTGTGTTGGTGCAGGAAACCACTTTTGCACTTGTATTAGTGTGGAAAAAACACTTTTTGCACTTGTGATAGTGTTGAAAACCCACATTTCACACTTGTGTTAGTGTTGAAAATCCACTTTTCGCACTTGTGTTGGTGCAGGAAACCACTTTTGCACTTGTATTAGTGTGGAAAAAACACTTTTTGCAATTGTGATAGTGTTGAAAAACCACTTTTCGCACTTGTGTTAGTGTTGAAAAACCACTTTTCGCACTTGTGTTAGTGTTGAAAAACCACTTTTCGCACTTATGTTGGTGCAGGAAACCACTTTTGCACTTGTATTAGTGTGGAAAAAACACTTTTTGCACTTGTGATAGTGTTGAAAAACCACTTTTCGCACTTGTGTTAGGGTTGAAAAACCACTTTTCGCACTGGTGTTCATGAAGGAAACCACTTTTCGCATTTGTGTTAGTGTTGAAAACACACTTTTCGCACTTGTGTTAGTGTTGAAAATCCACTTTTCCCACTTGTGTTGGTGCAGGAAACCACTTTTGCACTTGTATTAGTGTGGAAAAAACACTTTTTGCACTTGTGATAGTGTTGAAAAACCACTTTTTGCACTTGTGTTAGTGTTTGGAAAACCACTTTTCGCACTTGTGTTGGTGCAGGAAACCACTTTTGCACTTGTATTATTGTGGAAAAAACACTTTTTGCACTTGTGATAGTGTTGAAAAACCACTTTTCGCACTTGTGTTAGTGTTGAAAAACCACTTTTCGCACCTGTGTTGGTGCAGGAAACCACTTTTGCACTTGTATTAGTGTGGAAAAAACACTTTTTGCACTTGTGATAGTGTTGAAAACCCACATTTCACACTTGTGTTAGTGTTGAAAATCCACTTTTCGCACTTGTGTTGGTGCAGGAAACCACTTTTGCACTTGTATTAGTGTGGAAAAACCACTTTTCGCACTTGTTTTAGTGTTGAAAAACCACTTTTCGCACTTGTGTTAGTGTTGAAAAACCACTTTTCGCACTTGTGTTGGTGCAGGAAACCACTTTTGCACTTGTATTAGTGTGGAAAAAACACTTTTTGCACTTGTGATAGTGTTGAAAAACCACTTTTCGCACTTGTGTTAGGGTTGAAAAACCACTTTTCGCACTGGTGTTCATGAAGGAAACCACTTTTCGCATTTGTGTTAGTGTTGAAAACCCACTTTTCGCACTTGTGTTAGTGTTGAAAATCCACTTTTCCCACTTGTGTTGGTGCAGGAAACCACTTTTGCACTTGTATTAGTGTGGAAAAAACACTTTTTGCACTTGTGATAGTGTTGAAAAACCACTTTTTGCACTTGTGTTAGTGTTTGGAAAATCACTTTTCGCACTTGTGTTGGTGCAGGAAACCACTTTTGCACTTGTATTAGTGTGGAAAAAACACTTTTTGCACTTGTGATAGTGTTGAAAAACCACTTTTCGCACTTGTGTTAGTGTTGAAAAACCACTTTTCGCACCTGTGTTGGTGCAGGAAACCACTTTTGCACTTGTATTAGTGTGGAAAAAACACTTTTTGCACTTGTGATAGTGTTGAAAACCCACATTTCACACTTGTGTTAGTGTTGAAAATCCACTTTTCGCACTTGTGTTGGTGCAGGAAACCACTTTTGCACTTGTATTAGTGTGGAAAAACCACTTTTCGCACTTGTGTTAGTGTTGAAAAACCACTTTTCGCACTTGTGTTAGTGTTGAAAAACCACTTTTCGCACTTGTGTTGGTGCAGGAAACCACTTTTGCACTTGTATTAGTGTGGAAAAAACACTTTTTGCACTTGTGATAGTGTTGAAAAACCACTTTTCGCACTTGTGTTAGTGTTCAAAAACCACTTTTCGCACTTGTGTTGGTGCAGGAAACCACTTTTGCACTTGTATTAGTGTGGAAAAACCACTTTTCGCACTTGTGTTAGTGTTGAAAAACCACTTTTCGCACTTGTGTTAGTGTTGAAAAACCACTTTTCACACTTGTGTTGGTGCAGGAAACCACTTTTGCACTTGTATTAGTGTGGAAAAAACACTTTTTGCACTTGTGATAGTGTTGAAAAACCACTTTTCGCACTTGTGTTGGTGTGAAAAACCACTTTTCGCACTTGTGTTGGTGCAGGAAACCACTTTTGCACTTGTATTAGTGTGGAAAAAACACTTTTTGCACTTGTGATAGTGTTGAAAACCCCCACATTCACACTTGTGTTAGTGTTGAAAATCCACTTTTCGCACTTGTGTTGGTGCAGGAAACCACTTTTGCACTTGTATTAGTGTGGAAAAAACACTTTTTGCAATTGTGATAGTGTTGAAAAACCACTTTTCGCACTTGTGTTAGTGTTGAAAAACCACTTTTCGCACTTGTGTTGGTGCAGGAAACACTTTGCACTTGTATTAGTGTGGAACAAACCACTTTTCGCACTTGTGTTAGTGTTGAAAAACCACTTTTCGCACTTGTGTTAGTGTTGAAAACCACTTTTCACACTTGTGTTAGTGAAGGAAACCACTTTTCGCACTTGTGTTAGTGTTGAAAACCCACTTTTCGCACTTGTGTTAGTGTTGAAAATCCACTTTTCGCACTTGTGTTGGTGCAGGAAACCACTTTTGCACTTGTATTAGTGTGGAAAAAACACTTTTTGCACGTGATAGTGTTGAAAAACCACTTTTCGCACTTGTGTTAGTGTTGAAAAACCACTTTTCGCACTTGTGTTAGTGTTGAAAAACCACTTTTCGCACTTGTGTTGGTGAAGGAAACCACTTTTCGCACTTGTGTTATTGTTGAAAATCCACTTTTCGCACTTGTGTTAGTGTTGAAAATCCACTTTTCGCACTTGTGTTGCTGCACAGGAAACCACTTTTGCACTTGTATTAGTGTGGAAAAAACACTTTTTGCAATTGTGATAGTGTTGAAAAACCACTTTTCGCACTTGTGTTAGTGTTGAAAAACCACTTTTCGCACTTGTGTTGGTGCAGGAAACCACTTTTGCACTTGTATTAGTGTGGAAAAACCACTTTTCGCACTTGTGTTAGTGTTGAAAAACCACTTTTCGCACTTGTGTTAGTGTTGAAAAACCACTTTTCACACTTGTGTTAGTGAAGGAAACCACTTTTCGCACTTGTGTTAGTGTTGAAAACCCACTTTTCGCACTTGTGTTAGTGTTGAAAATCCACTTTTCGCACTTGTGTTGGTGCAGGAAACCACTTTTGCACTTGTATTAGTGTGGAAAAAACACTTTTTGCACGTGATAGTGTTGAAAAACCACATTTCGCACTTGTGTTAGTGTTGAAAAACCACTTTTCGCACTTGTGTTAGTGTTGAAAAACCACTTTTCGCACTTGTGTTGGTGAAGGAAACCACTTTTCGCACTTGTGTTATTGTTGAAAATCCACTTTTCGCACTTGTGTTAGTGTTGAAAATCCACTTTTCGCACTTGTGTTGCTGCAGGAAACCACTTTTGCACTTGTATTAGTGTGGAAAAAACACTTTTTGCACTTGTGATAGTGTTGAAAAACCACTTTTCGCACTTGTGTTAGTGTTGAAAAACCACTTTTCGCACTTGTGTTGGTGCAGGAAACCACTTTTGCACTTGTATTAGTGTGGAAAAAACACTTTTTGCACTTGTGATAGTGTTGAAAAACCACTTTTCGCACTTGTGTTAGTGTTGAAAAACCACTTTTCGCACTTGTGTTGGTGCAGGAAACCACTTTTGCACTTGTATTAGTGTGGAAAAAACACTTTTTGCACTTGTGATAGTGTTGAAAAACCACTTTTCGCACTTGTGTTAGGGTTGAAAAACCACTTTTCGCACTGGTGTTCATGAAGGAAACCACTTTTCGCATTTGTGTTAGTGTTGAAAACCCACTTTTCGCACTTGTGTTAGTGTTGAAAATCCACTTTTCCACTTGTGTTGGTGCAGGAAACCACTTTTGCACTTGTATTAGTGTGGAAAAAACACTTTTTGCACTTGTGATAGTGTTGAAAAACCACTTTTTGCACTTGTGTTAGTGTTTGGAAAATCACTTTTCGCACTTGTGTTGGTGCAGGAAACCACTTTTGCACTTGTATTAGTGTGGAAAAAACACTTTTTGCACTTGTGATAGTGTTGAAAAACCACTTTTCACACTTGTGTTAGTGTTGAAAAACCACTTTTCGCACCTGTGTTGGTGCAGGAAACCACTTTTGCACTTGTATTAGTGTGGAAAAAACACTTTTTGCACTTGTGATAGTGTTGAAAACCCACATTTCACACTTGTGTTAGTGTTGAAAATCCACTTTTCGCACTTGTGTTGGTGCAGGAAACCACTTTTGCACTTGTATTAGTGTGGAAAAACCACTTTTCGCACTTGTGTTAGTGTTGAAAAACCACTTTTCGCACTTGTGTTAGTGTTGAAAAACCACTTTTCGCACTTGTGTTGGTGCAGGAAACCACTTTTGCACTTGTATTAGTGTGGAAAAAACACTTTTTGCACTTCTGATAGTGTTGAAAAACCACTTTTCGCACTTGTGTTAGTGTTCAAAAACCACTTTTCGCACTTGTGTTGGTGCAGGAAACCACTTTTGCACTTGTATTAGTGTGGAAAAACCACTTTTCGCACTTCTGTTAGTGTTGAAAAACCACTTTTCGCACTTATGTTAGTGTTGAAAACCACTTTTCGCACTTGTGTTGGTGCAGGAAACCACTTTTGCACTTGTATTAGTGTGGAAAAAACACTTTTTGCACTTGTGATAGTGTTGAAAAACCACTTTTCGCACTTGTGTTAGTGTTGAAAAACCACTTTTCGCACTTGTGTTGGTGCAGGAAACCACTTTTACACTTGTATTAGTGTGGAAAAAACACTTTTTGCAC
The DNA here is from genome assembly GCF_964187855.1 of Myxine glutinosa. Taxonomy (NCBI): domain Eukaryota; kingdom Metazoa; phylum Chordata; class Myxini; order Myxiniformes; family Myxinidae; genus Myxine; species Myxine glutinosa. The sequence goes on from NW_027616394.1 coordinate 130,468, forward strand.
TTGTGATAGTGTTGAAAAACCACTTTTCGCACTTGTGTTATGGTTGAAAAACCACTTTTCGCACTGGTGTTCGTGAAGGAAACCACTTTTCGCATTTGTGTTAGTGTTGAAAACCCACTTTTTGCACTTGTGTTAGTGTTGAAAATCCACTTTTCCCACTTGTGTTGGTGCAGGAAACCACTTTTGCACTTGTATTAGTGTGGAAAAAACACTTTTTGCACTTGTGATAGTGTTGAAAAACCACTTTTCGCACTTGTGTTAGTGTTGAAAAACCACTTTTCGCACTTGTGTTGGTGCAGGAAACCACTTTTGCACTTGTATTAGTGTGGAAAAACCACTTTTCGCACTTGTGTTAGTGTTGAAAAACTACTTTTCGCACTTGTGTTAGTGTTGAAAAACCACTTTTCACACTTTGTTAGTGAAGGAAACCACTTTTCGCACTTGTGTTAGTGTTGAAAACCCACTTTTCGCACTTGTGTTAGTGTTGAAAATCCACTTTTCGCACTTGTGTTGGTGCAGGAAACCACTTTTGCACTTGTATTAGTGTGGAAAAAACACTTTTTGCACTTGTGATAGTGTTGAAAAACCACTTTTCGCACTTGTGTTAGGGTTGAAAAACCACTTTTCGCACTGGTGTTCATGAAGGAAACCACTTTTCGCATTTGTGTTAGTGTTGAAAACCCACTTTTCGCACTTGTGTTAGTGTTGAAAATCCACTTTTCCCACTTGTGTTGGTGCAGGAAACCACTTTTGCACTTGTATTAGTGTGGAAAAAACACTTTTTGCACTTGTGATAGTGTTGAAAAACCACTTTTTGCACTTGTGTTAGTGTTTGGAAAACCACTTTTCGCACTTGTGTTGGTGCAGGAAACCACTTTTGCACTTGTATTAGTGTGGAAAAAACACTTTTTGCACTTGTGATAGTGTTGAAAAACCACTTTTCGCACTTGTGTTAGTGTTGAAAAACCACTTTTCGCACCTGTGTTGGTGCAGGAAACCACTTTTGCACTTGTATTAGTGTGGAAAAAACACTTTTTGCACTTGTGATAGTGTTGAAAACTCACATTTCACACTTGTGTTAGTGTTGAAAATCCACTTTTCACACTTGTGTTGGTGCAGGAAACCACTTTTGCACTTGTATTAGTGTGGAAAAAACACTTTTTGCACTTGTGATAGTGTTGAAAATCCACTTTTCGCACTTGTGTTGGTGCAGGAAACCACTTTTGCACTTGTATTAGTGTGGAAAAAACACTTTTTACACTTGTGATAGTGTTGAAAAACCACTTTTCGCACTTGTGTTAGTGTTGAAAAACCACTTTTCGCACTTGTGTGAGTGAAGGAAACCACTTTTCGCACTTGTGTTAGTGTTGAAAACCCACTTTTCGCACTTGTGTTAGTGTTGAAAAACCACTTTTCGCACTTGTGTTGGTGCAGGAAACCACTTTTGCACTTGTATTAGTGTGGAAAAAACACTTTTTGCACTTGTGGTAGTGTTGAAAAACCACTTTTCGCACTTGTGTTAGTGTTGAAAAACCACTTTTCGCACTTGTGTTGGTGCAGGAAACCACTTTTGCACTTGTATTAGTGTGGAAAAAACACTTTTTGCACTTGTGATATTGTTGAAAAACCACTATTTGCACTTGTGTTAGTGTTCAAAAACTACTTTTCGCACTTGTGTTGGTGCAGGAAACCACTTTTGCACTTGTATTAGTGTGGAAAAAACACTTTTTTGCACTTATGATAGTGTTGGAAAACCACTTTTCGCACTTGTGTTAGTGTTGAAAACCCACTTTTGCACTTGTGTTAGTGTTGAAAAGCCACTTTTCCCAATTGTGTTGGTGCAGGAAACAACTTTTGCACTTGTATTAGTGTGGAAAAAACACTTTTTGCACTTGTGATAGTGTTGAAAACCCACATTTCACACTTGTGTTAGTGTTGAAAATCCACTTTTCGCACTTGTGTTGGTGCAGGAAACCACTTTTGCACTTGTATTAGTGTGGAAAAAACACTTTTTGCACTTGTGATAGTGTTGAAAAACCACTTTTCGCACTTGTGTTAGTGTTGAAAAACCACTTTTCGCACTTGTGTTGGTGCAGGAAACCACTTTTGCACTTGTATTAGTGTGGAAAAACCACTTTTCGCACTTGTGTTAATGTTGAAAAACTACTTTTCGCACTTGTGTTAGTGTTGAAAAACCACTTTTCACACTTGTGTTAGTGAAGGAAACCACTTTTCGCACTTGTGTTAGTGTTGAAAACCCACTTTTCGCACTTGTGTTAGTGTTGAAAATCCACTTTTCGCACTTGTGTTGGTGCAGGAAACCACTTTTGCACTTGTATTAGTGTGGAAAAACCACTTTTCGCACTTGTGTTGTTGCAGTAAACCACTTTTGCACTTGTATTAGTGTGGAAAAACCACTTTTCGCACTTGTGTTAGTGTTGAAAAACCACTTTTCGCACTTGTGTTAGTGTTGAAAAACCACTTTTCGCACTTGTGTTAGTGTTGAAAAACCACTTTTCGCACTTGTGTTAGTGAAGGAAACCACTTTTGCACTTGTATTAGTGTCGAAAAACCACTTTTCACACTTGTGTTAGTGTTGAAAAACCACTTTTCGCTCTTGTGTTAGTGTTGAAAAACCACTTTTCGCGCTTGTGTTAGTGAAGGAAACCACTTTTCGCACTTGTGTTAGTCTTGAAAACCCACTTTTCGCACTTGTGTTAGTGTTGAAAATCCACATTTCGCACTTGTGTTGGTGCAGGAAACCACTTTTGCACTTGTATTAGTGTGGAAAAAACACTTTTCGCACTTGTGATAGTGTTGAAAAACCACTTTTCGCACTTGGGTTAGTGTTGAAAAACCACTTTTCGCACTTGTGTTGGTGCAGGAAACCACTTTTGCACTTGTATTACTGTGGAAAATCCACTTTTCGCACTTGTGATAGTGTTGAAAAACCACTTTTTGCACTTGTGTTAGTGTTGAAAAACCACTTTTCGCACTTGTGTTGGTGCAGGAAACCACTTTTGCACTTGTATTAGTGTGGAAAAACCACTTTTCGCACTTGTGTTAGTGTTGAAAAACCACTTTTCGCACTTGTGTTAGTTTTGAAAAACCACTTTTCGCACTTGTGTTAGTGAAGGAAACCACTTTTCGCACTTGTGTTAGTGTTGAAAACTCACTTTTCGCACTTGTGTTAGTGTTGAAAATCCACTTTTCGCACTTGTGTTGGTGCAGGAAACCACTTTTGCACTTGTATTAGTGTGGAAAAAACACTTTTTGCACTTGTGATAGTGTTGAAAAACCACTTTTCGCACTTGTGTTAGTGTTGAAAAACCACTTTTCGCACTTGTGTGAGTGAAGGAAACCACTTTTCGCACTTGTGTTAGTGTTGAAAACCCACTTTTCGCACTTGTGGGTAGTGTTGAAAAACCACTTTTCGCACTTGTGTTGGTGCAGGAAACCACTTTTGCACTTGTATTAGTGTGGAAAAACCACTTTTCGCACTTGTGTTAGTGTTGAAAAACCACTTTTCGCACTTGTGTTGGTGCAGGAAACCACTTTTGCACTTGTATTAGTGTGGATAAAACACTTTTTGCACTTGTGGTAGTGTTGAAAAACCACTTTTCGCACTTGTGTTAGTGTTGAAAAACCACTTTTCGCACTTGTGTTGGTGCAGGAAACCACTTTTGCACTTGTATTAGTGTGGAAAAAACACTTTTTGCACTTATGATAGTGTTGGAAAACCACTTTTCGCACTTGTGTTAGTGTTGAAAACCCACTTTTCGCACTTGTGTTAGTGTTGAAAAGCCACTTTTCCCAATTGTGTTGCTGCAGGAAACCACTTTTGCACTTGTATTAGTGTGGAAAAAACACTTTTTGCACTTGTGATAGTGTTGAAAAACCACTTTTCGCACTTGTGTTAGTGTTGAAAAACCACTTTTTGCACTTGTGTTGGTGCAGGAAACCACTTTTGCACTTGTATTAGTGTGGAAAAAACACTTTTTGCACTTGTGATAGTGTTGAAAAACCACTTTTCGCACTTGTGTTAGTGTTGAAAAACCACTTTTCGCACTTGTGTTGGTGCAGGAAACCACTTTTGCACTTGTATTAGTGTGGAAAAAACACTTTTTGCACTTGTGATAGTGTTGAAAAACCACTTTTCGCACTTGTGTTAGTGTTGAAAAACCACTTTTCGCACTTGTGTTGGTGCAGGAAACCACTTTTGCACTTGTATTAGTGTGGAAAAAACACTTTTTGCACTTGTGATAGTGTTGAAAAAACACTTTTTGCACTTGTGTTAGTGTTGAAAAACCACTTTTCGCACTTGTGTTGGTGCAGGAAACCACTTTTGCACTTGTATTAGTGTGGAAAAAACACTTTTTGCACTTGTGATAGTGTTGAAAAAACACTTTTTGCACTTGTGTTAGTGTTGAAAAACCACTTTTCGCACTTGTGTTGGTGCAGGAAACCACTTTTGCACTTGTATTAGTGTGGAAAAACCACTTTTCGCACTTGTGTTAGTGTTGAAAAACCACTTTTCGCACTTGAGTTAGTGTTGAAAAACCACTTTTCGCACTTGTGGTGGTGCAGGAAACCACTTTTGCACTTGTATTAGTGTGGAAAAAACACTTTTTGCACTTGTGATAGTGTTGAAAAACCACTTTTCGCACTTGTCTAAGTGTTGAAAAACCACTTTTCGCACTTGTGTTGGTGCAGGAAACCACTTTTGCACTTGTATTAGTGTGGAAAAAACACTTTTTGCACTTGTGATAGTGTTGAAAAACCACTTTTCGCACTTGTGTTAGGGTTGAAAAACCACTTTTCGCACTGGTGTTCATGAAGGAAACCACTCTTCGCATTTGTGTTAGTGTTGAAAACCCACTTTTCGCACTTGTGTTAGTGTTGAAAATCCACTTTTCCCACTTGTGTTGGTGCAGTAAACCACTTTTGCACTTGTATTAGTGTGGAAAAAACACTTTTTGCACTTGTGATAGTGTTGAAAAACCACTTTTCGCACTTGTGTTAGTGTTGAAAATCCACTTTTCCCACTTGTGTTGGTGCAGTAAACCACTTTTGCACTTGTATTAGTGTGGAAAAAACACTTTTTGCACTTGTGATAGTGTTGAAAAACCACTTTTCGCACTTGTGTTAGTGTTTGGAAAACCACTTTTCGCACTTGTGTTGGTGCAGGAAACCACTTTTGCACTTGTATTAGTGTGGAAAAAACACTTTTTGCACTTGTGGTAGTGTTGAAAAACCACTTTTCGCACTTGTGTTAGTGTTGAAAAACCACTTTTCGCACTTGTGTTGGTGCAGGAAACCACTTTTGCACTTGTATTAGTGTGGAAAAAACACTTTTTGCACTTGTGATATTGTTGAAAAACCACTATTTGCACTTGTGTTAGTGTTCAAAAACCACTTTTCACACTTGTGTTGGTGCAGGAAACCACTTTTGCACTTGTATTAGTGTGGAAAAAACACTTTTTGCACTTATGATAGTGTTGGAAAACCACTTTTCGCACTTGTGTTAGTGTTGAAAACCCACTTTTCGCACTTGTGTTAGTGTTGAAAAGCCACTTTTCCCAATTGTGTTGGTGCAGGAAACCACTTTTGCACTTGTATTAGTGTGGAAAAAACACTTTTTGCACTTGTGATAGTGTTGAAAACCCACATTTCACACTTGTGTTAGTGTTGAAAATCCACTTTTCGCACTTGTGTTGGTGCAGGAAACCACTTTTGCACTTGTATTAGTGTGGAAAAAACACTTTTTGCACTTGTGATAGTGTTGAAAAACCACTTTTCGCACTTGTGTTAGTGTTGAAAAACCACTTTTCGCACTTGTGTTGGTGCAGGAAACCACTTTTGCACTTGTATTAGTGTGGAAAAAACTACTTTTCGCACTTGTGTTAGTGTTGAAAAACTACTTTTCGCACTTGTGTTAGTGTTGAAAAACTACTTTTCACACTTGTGTTAGTGAAGCAAACCACTTTTCGCACTGGTGTTAGTGTTGAAAACCCACTTTTCGCACTTGTGTTAGTGTTGAAAATCCACTTTTCGCACTTGTGTTGGTGCAGGAAACCACTTTTGCACTTGTATTGGTGTGGAAAAACCACTTTTCGCACTTGTGTTGTTGCAGGAAACCACTTTTGCACTTGTATTAGTGTGGAAAAACCACTTTTCGCACTTGTGTTAGTGTTGAAAAACCACTTTTCGCACTTGTGTTAGTGTTGAAAAACCACTTTTCGCACTTGTGTTAGTGAAGGAAACCACTTTTGCACTTGTATTAGTGTCGAAAAACCACTTTTCGCACTTGTGTTAGTGTTGAAAAACCACTTTTCGCTCTTGTGTTAGTGTTGAAAAACCACTTTTCGCACTTGTGTTAGTGAAGGAAACCACTTTTCGCACTTGTGTTAGTCTTGAAAACCAACTTTTCGCACTTGTGTTAGTGTTGAAAATCCACATTTCGCACTTGTGTTGGTGCAGGAAACCACTTTTGCACTTGTATTAGTGTGGAAAAAACACTTTTCGCACTTGTGATAGTGTTGAAAAACCACTTTTCGCACTTGGGTTAGTGTTGAAAAACCACTTTTCGCACTTGTGTTGGTGCAGGAAACCACTTTTGCACTTGTATTACTGTGGAAAATCCACTTTTCGCACTTGTGATAGTGTTGAAAAACCACTTTTTGCACTTGTGTTAGTGTTGAAAAACCACTTTTCGCACTTGTGTTGGTGCAGGAAACCACTTTTGCACTTGTATTAGTGTGGAAAAACCACTTTTCGCACTTGTGTTAGTGTTGAAAAACCACTTTTCGCACCTGTGTTAGTTTTGAAAAACCACTTTTCGCACTTGTGTTAGTGAAGGAAACCACTTTTCGCACTTGTGTTAGTGTTGAAAACCCACTTTTCGCACTTGTGTTAGTGTTGAAAATCCACTTTTCGCACTTGTGTTGGTGCAGGAAACCACTTTAGCACTTGTATTAGTGTGGAAAAAACACTTTTTGCACTTGTGATAGTGTTGAAAAACCACTTTTCGCACTTGTGTTAGTGTTGAAAAACCACTTTTCGCACTTGTGTGAGTGAAGGAAACCACTTTTCGCACTTGTGTTAGTGTTGAAAACCCACTTTTCGCACTTGTGTTAGTGTTGAAAAACCACTTTTCGCACTTGTGTTGGTGCAGGAAACCACTTTTGCACTTGTATTAGTGTGGAAAAACCACTTTTCGCACTTGGGTTAGTGTTGAAAAACCACTTTTCGCACTTGTGTTGGTGCAGGAAACCACTTTTGCACTTGTATTACTGTGGAAAATCCACTTTTCGCACTTGTGATAGTGTTGAAAAACCACTTTTTGCACTTGTGATAGTGTTGAAAACTCACATTTCACACTTGTGTTAGTGTTGAAAATCCACTTTTCACACTTGTGTTGGTGCAGGAAACCACTTTTGCACTTGTATTAGTGTGGAAAAAACACTTTTTGCACTTGTGATAGTGTTGAAAATCCACTTTTCGCACTTGTGTTGGTGCAGGAAACCACTTTTGCACTTGTATTAGTGTGGAAAAAACACTTTTTACACTTGTGATAGTGTTGAAAAACCACTTTTCGCACTTGTGTTAGTGTTGAAAAACCACTTTTCGCACTTGTGTGAGTGAAGGAAACCACTTTTCGCACTTGTGTTAGTGTTGAAAACCCACTTTTCGCACTTGTGTTAGTGTTGAAAAACCACTTTTCGCACTTGTGTTGGTGCAGGAAACCACTTTTGCACTTGTATTAGTGTGGAAAAAACACTTTTTGCACTTGTGGTAGTGTTGAAAAACCACTTTTCGCACTTGTGTTAGTGTTGAAAAACCACTTTTCGCACTTGTGTTGGTGCAGGAAACCACTTTTGCACTTGTATTAGTGTGGAAAAAACACTTTTTGCACTTGTGATATTGTTGAAAAACCACTATTTGCACTTGTGTTAGTGTTCAAAAACTACTTTTCGCACTTGTGTTGGTGCAGGAAACCACTTTTGCACTTGTATTAGTGTGGAAAAAACACTTTTTGCACTTATGATAGTGTTGGAAAACCACTTTTCGCACTTGTGTTAGTGTTGAAAACCCACTTTTCGCACTTGTGTTAGTGTTGAAAAGCCACTTTTCCCAATTGTGTTGGTGCAGGAAACAACTTTTGCACTTGTATTAGTGTGGAAAAAACACTTTTTGCACTTGTGATAGTGTTGGAAACCCACATTTCACACTTGTGTTAGTGTTGAAAATCCACTTTTCGCACTTGTGTTGGTGCAGGAAACCACTTTTGCACTTGTATTAGTGTGGAAAAAACACTTTTTGCACTTGTGATAGTGTTGAAAAACCACTTTTCGCACTTGTGTTAGTGTTGAAAAACCACTTTTCGCACTTGTGTTGGTGCAGGAAACCACTTTTGCACTTGTATTAGTGTGGAAAAACCACTTTTCGCACTTGTGTTAGTGTTGAAAAACCACTTTTTGCACTTGTGTTAGTGTTGAAAAACCACTTTTCGCACTTGTGTTGGTGCAGGAAACCACTTTTGCACTTGTATTAGTGTGGAAAAACCACTTTTCGCACTTGTGTTAGTGTTGAAAAACCACTTTTCGCACTTGAGTTAGTGTTGAAAAACCACTTTTCGTACTTGTGGTGGTGCAGGAAACCACTTTTGCACTTGTATTAGTGTGGAAAAAACACTTTTTGCACTTGTGATAGTGTTGAAAAACCACTTTTCGCACTTGTCTAAGTGTTGAAAAACCACTTTTCGCACTTGTGTTGGTGCAGGAAACCACTTTTGCACTTGTATTAGTGTGGAAAAAACACTTTTTGCACTTGTGATAGTGTTGAAAAACCACTTTTCGCACTTGTGTTAGGGTTGAAAAACCACTTTTCGCACTGGTGTTCATGAAGGAAACCACTCTTCGCATTTGTGTTAGTGTTGAAAACCCACTTTTCGCACTTGTGTTAGTGTTGAAAATCCACTTTTCCCACTTGTGTTGGTGCAGTAAACCACTTTTGCACTTGTATTAGTGTGGAAAAAACACTTTTTGCACTTGTGATAGTGTTGAAAAACCACTTTTCGCACTTGTGTTAGTGTTGAAAATCCACTTTTCCCACTTGTGTTGGTGCAGTAAACCACTTTTGCACTTGTATTAGTGTGGAAAAAACACTTTTTGCACTTGTGATAGTGTTGAAAAACCACTTTTCGCACTTGTGTTAGTGTTTGGAAAACCACTTTTCGCACTTGTGTTGGTGCAGGAAACCACTTTTGCACTTGTATTAGTGTGGAAAAAACACTTTTTGCACTTGTGGTAGTGTTGAAAAACCACTTTTCGCACTTGTGTTAGTGTTGAAAAACCACTTTTCGCACTTGTGTTGGTGCAGGAAACCACTTTTGCACTTGTATTAGTGTGGAAAAAACACTTTTTGCACTTGTGATATTGTTGAAAAACCACTATTTGCACTTGTGTTAGTGTTCAAAAACCACTTTTCACACTTGTGTTGGTGCAGGAAACCACTTTTGCACTTGTATTAGTGTGGAAAAAACACTTTTTGCACTTATGATAGTGTTGGAAAACCACTTTTCGCACTTGTGTTAGTGTTGAAAACCCACTTTTCGCACTTGTGTTAGTGTTGAAAAGCCACTTTTCCCAATTGTGTTGGTGCAGGAAACCACTTTTGCACTTGTATTAGTGTGGAAAAAACACTTTTTGCACTTGTGATAGTGTTGAAAACCCACATTTCACACTTGTGTTAGTGTTGAAAATCCACTTTTCGCACTTGTGTTGGTGCAGGAAACCACTTTTGCACTTGTATTAGTGTGGAAAAAACACTTTTTGCACTTGTGATAGTGTTGAAAAACCACTTTTCGCACTTGTGTTAGTGTTGAAAAACCACTTTTCGCACTTGTGTTGGTGCAGGAAACCACTTTTGCACTTGTATTAGTGTGGAAAAAACTACTTTTCGCACTTGTGTTAGTGTTGAAAAACTACTTTTCGCACTTGTGTTAGTGTTGAAAAACCACTTTTCACACTTGTGTTAGTGAAGCAAACCACTTTTCGCACTTGTGTTAGTGTTGAAAACCCACTTTTCGCACTTGTGTTAGTGTTGAAAATCCACTTTTCGCACTTGTGTTGGTGCAGGAAACCACTTTTGCACTTGTATTGGTGTGGAAAAACCACTTTTCGCACTTGTGTTGTTGCAGGAAACCACTTTTGCACTTGTATTAGTGTGGAAAAACCACTTTTCGCACTTGTGTTAGTGTTGAAAAACCACTTTTCGCACTTGTGTTAGTGTTGAAAAACCACTTTTCGCACTTGTGTTAGTGAAGGAAACCACTTTTGCACTTGTATTAGTGTCGAAAAACCACTTTTCGCACTTGTGTTAGTGTTGAAAAACCACTTTTCGCTCTTGTGTTAGTGTTGAAAAACCACTTTTCGCACTTGTGTTAGTGAAGGAAACCACTTTTCGCACTTGTGTTAGTCTTGAAAACCCACTTTTCGCACTTGTGTTAGTGTTGAAAATCCACATTTCGCACTTGTGTTGGTGCAGGAAACCACTTTTGCACTTGTATTAGTGTGGAAAAAACACTTTTCGCACTTGTGATAGTGTTGAAAAACCACTTTTCGCACTTGGGTTAGTGTTGAAAAACCACTTTTCGCACTTGTGTTGGTGCAGGAAACCACTTTTGCACTTGTATTACTGTGGAAAATCCACTTTTCGCACTTGTGATAGTGTTGAAAAACCACTTTTTGCACTTGTGTTAGTGTTGAAAAACCACTTTTCGCACTTGTGTTGGTGCAGGAAACCACTTTTGCACTTGTATTAGTGTGGAAAAACCACTTTTCGCACTTGTGTTAGTGTTGAAAAACCACTTTTCGCACTTGTGTTAGTTTTGAAAAACCACTTTTCGCACTTGTGTTAGTGAAGGAAACCACTTTTCGCACTTGTGTTAGTGTTGAAAACCCACTTTTCGCACTTGTGTTAGTGTTGAAAATCCACTTTTCGCACTTGTGTTGGTGCAGGAAACCACTTTAGCACTTGTATTAGTGTGGAAAAAACACTTTTTGCACTTGTGATAGTGTTGAAAAACCACTTTTCGCACTTGTGTTAGTGTTGAAAAACCACTTTTCGCACTTGTGTGAGTGAAGGAAACCACTTTTCGCACTTGTGTTAGTGTTGAAAACCCACTTTTCGCACTTGTGTTAGTGTTGAAAAACCACTTTTCGCACTTGTGTTGGTGCAGGAAACCACTTTTGCACTTGTATTAGTGTGGAAAAACCACTTTTCGCACTTGGGTTAGTGTTGAAAAACCACTTTTCGCACTTGTGTTGGTGCAGGAAACCACTTTTGCACTTGTATTACTGTGGAAAATCCACTTTTCGCACTTGTGATAGTGTTGAAAAACCACTTTTTGCACTTGTGATAGTGTTGAAAACTCACATTTCACACTTGTGTTAGTGTTGAAAATCCACTTTTCACACTTGTGTTGGTGCAGGAAACCACTTTTGCACTTGTATTAGTGTGGAAAAAACACTTTTTGCACTTGTGATAGTGTTGAAAATCCACTTTTCGCACTTGTGTTGGTGCAGGAAACCACTTTTGCACTTGTATTAGTGTGGAAAAAACACTTTTTACACTTGTGATAGTGTTGAAAAACCACTTTTCGCACTTGTGTTAGTGTTGAAAAACCACTTTTCGCACTTGTGTGAGTGAAGGAAACCACTTTTCGCACTTGTGTTAGTGTTGAAAACCCACTTTTCGCACTTGTGTTAGTGTTGAAAAACCACTTTTCGCACTTGTGTTGGTGCAGGAAACCACTTTTGCACTTGTCTTAGTGTGGAAAAAACACTTTTTGCACTTGTGGTAGTGTTGAAAAACCACTTTTCGCACTTGTGTTAGTGTTGAAAAACCACTTTTCGCACTTGTGTTGGTGCAGGAAACCACTTTTGCACTTGTATTAGTGTGGAAAAAACACTTTTTGCACTTGTGATATTGTTGAAAAACCACTATTTGCACTTGTGTTAGTGTTCAAAAACTACTTTTCGCACTTGTGTTGGTGCAGGAAACCACTTTTGCACTTGTATTAGTGTGGAAAAAACACTTTTTGCACTTATGATAGTGTTGGAAAACCACTTTTCGCACTTGTGTTATTGTTGAAAACCCACTTTTCGCACTTGTGTTAGTGTTGAAAAGCCACTTTTCCCAATTGTGTTGGTGCAGGAAACAACTTTTGCACTTGTATTAGTGTGGAAAAAACACTTTTTGCACTTGTGATAGTGTTGAAAACCCACATTTCACACTTGTGTTAGTGTTGAAAATCCACTTTTCGCACTTGTGTTGGTGCAGGAAACCACTTTTGCACTTGTATTAGTGTGGAAAAAACACTTTTTGCACTTGTGATAGTGTTGAAAAACCACTTTTCGCACTTGTGTTAGTGTTGAAAAACCACTTTTCGCACTTGTGTTGGTGCAGGAAACCACTTTTGCACTTGTATTAGTGTGGAAAAACCACTTTTCGCACTTGTGTTAATGTTGAAAAACTACTTTTCGCACTTGTGTTAGTGTTGAAAAACCACTTTTCACACTTGTGTTAGTGAAGGAAACCACTTTTCGCACTTGTGTTAGTGTTGAAAACCCACTTTTCGCACTTGTGTTAGTGTTGAAAATCCACTTTTCGCACTTGTGTTGGTGCAGGAAACCACTTTTGCACTTGTATTAGTGTGGAAAAACCACTTTTCGCACTTGTGTTGTTGCAGGAAACCACTTTTGCACTTGTATTAGTGTGGAAAAACCACTTTTCGCACTTGTGTTAGTGTTGAAAAACCACTTTTCGCACTTGTGTTAGTGTTGAAAAACCACTTTTCGCACTTGTGTTAGTGTTGAAAAACCACTTTTCGCACTTGTGTTAGTGAAGGAAACCACTTTTGCACTTGTATTACTGTCGAAAAACCACTTTTCACACTTGTGTTAGTGTTGAAAAACCACTTTTCGCTCTTGTGTTAGTGTTGAAAAACCACTTTTCGCGCTTGTGTTAGTGAAGGAAACCACTTTTCGCACTTGTGTTAGTCTTGAAAACCCACTTTTCGCACTTGTGTTAGTGTTGAAAATCCACATTTCGCACTTGTGTTGGTGCAGGAAACCACTTTTGCACTTGTATTAGTGTGGAAAAAACACTTTTCGCACTTGTGATAGTGTTGAAAAACCACTTTTCGCACTTGGGTTAGTGTTGAAAAACCACTTTTCGCACTTGTGTTGGTGCAGGAAACCACTTTTGCACTTGTATTACTGTGGAAAATCCACTTTTCGCACTTGTGATAGTGTTGAAAAACCACTTTTTGCACTTGTGTTAGTGTTGAAAAACCACTTTTCGCACTTGTGTTGGTGCAGGAAACCACTTTTGCACTTGTATTTGTGTGGAAAAACCACTTTTCGCACTTGTGTTAGTGTTGAAAAACCACTTTTCGCACTTGTGTTAGTTTTGAAAAACCACTTTTCGCACTTGTGTTAGTGAAGGAAACCACTTTTCGCACTTGTGTTAGTGTTGAAAACCCACTTTTCGCACTTGTGTTAGTGTTGAAAATCCACTTTTCGCACTTGTGTTGGTGCAGGAAACCACTTTTGCACTTGTATTAGTGTGGAAAAAACACTTTTTGCACTTGTGATAGTGTTGAAAAACCACTTTTCGCACTTGTGTTAGTGTTGAAAAACCACTTTTCGCACTTGTGTGAGTGAAGGAAACCACTTTTCGCACTTGTGTTAGTGTTGAAAACCCACTTTTCGCACTTGTGGGTAGTGTTGAAAAACCACTTTTCGCACTTGTGTTGGTGCAGGAAACCACTTTTGCACTTGTATTAGTGTGGAAAAACCACTTTTCGCACTTGTGTTAGTGTTGAAAAACCACTTTTCGCACTTGTGTTGGTGCAGGAAACCACTTTTGCACTTGTATTAGTGTGGAAAAAACACTTTTTGCACTTGTGGTAGTGTTGAAAAACCACTTTTCGCACTTGTGTTAGTGTTGAAAAACCACTTTTCGCACTTGTGTTGGTGCAGGAAACCACTTTTGCACTTGTATTAGTGTGGAAAAAACACTTTTTGCACTTGTGATATTGTTGAAAAACCACTATTCGCAATTGTGTTAGTGTTGAAAAACCACTTTTCGCACTTGTGTTGGTGCAGGAAACCACTTTTGCACTTGTATTAGTGTGGAAAAAACACTTTTTGCACTTATGATAGTGTTGGAAAACCACTTTTCGCACTTGTGTTAGTGTTGAAAACCCACTTTTCGCACTTGTGTTAGTGTTGAAAAGCCACTTTTCCCAATTGTGTTGCTGCAGGAAACCACTTTTGCACTTGTATTAGTGTGGAAAAAACACTTTTTGCACTTGTGATAGTGTTGAAAAACCACTTTTCGCACTTGTGTTAGTGTTGAAAAACCACTTTTTGCACTTGTGTTGGTGCAGGAAACCACTTTTGCACTTGTATTAGTGTGGAAAAAACACTTTTTGCACTTGTGATAGTGTTGAAAAACCACTTTTCGCACTTGTGTTAGTGTTGAAAAACCACTTTTCGCACTTGTGTTGGTGCAGGAAACCACTTTTGCACTTGTATTAGTGTGGAAAAAACACTTTTTGCACTTGTGATAGTGTTGAAAAACCACTTTTCGCACTTGTGTTAGTGTTGAAAAACCACTTTTCGCACTTGTGTTGGTGCAGGAAACCACTTTTGCACTTGTATTAGTGTGGAAAAAACACTTTTTGCACTTGTGATAGTGTTGAAAAAACACTTTTTGCACTTGTGTTAGTGTTGAAAAACCACTTTTCGCACTTGTGTTGGTGCAGGAAACCACTTTTGCACTTGTATTAGTGTGGAAAAAACACTTTTTGCACTTGTGATAGTGTTGAAAAAACACTTTTTGCACTTGTGTTAGTGTTGAAAAACCACTTTTCGCACTTGTGTTGGTGCAGGAAACCACTTTTGCACTTGTATTAGTGTGGAAAAACCACTTTTCGCACTTGTGTTAGTGTTGAAAAACCACTTTTCGCACTTGAGTTAGTGTTGAAAAACCACTTTTCGCACTTGTGGTGGTGCAGGAAACCACTTTTGCACTTGTATTAGTGTGGAAAAAACACTTTTTGCACTTGTGATAGTGTTGAAAAACCACTTTTCGCACTTGTCTAAGTGTTGAAAAACCACTTTTCGCACTTGTGTTGGTGCAGGAAACCACTTTTGCACTTGTATTAGTGTGGAAAAAACACTTTTTGCACTTGTGATAGTGTTGAAAAACCACTTTTCGCACTTGTGTTAGGGTTGAAAAACCACTTTTCGCACTGGTGTTCATGAAGGAAACCACTCTTCGCATTTGTGTTAGTGTTGAAAACCCACTTTTCGCACTTGTGTTAGTGTTGAAAATCCACTTTTCCCACTTGTGTTGGTGCAGTAAACCACTTTTGCACTTGTATTAGTGTGGAAAAAACACTTTTTGCACTTGTGATAGTGTTGAAAAACCACTTTTCGCACTTGTGTTAGTGTTGAAAATCCACTTTTCCCACTTGTGTTGGTGCAGTAAACCACTTTTGCACTTGTATTAGTGTGGAAAAAACACTTTTTGCACTTGTGATAGTGTTGAAAAACCACTTTTCACACTTGTGTTAGTGTTTGGAAAACCACTTTTCGCACTTGTGTTGGTGCAGGAAACCACTTTTGCACTTGTATTAGTGTGGAAAAAACACTTTTTGCACTTGTGGTAGTGTTGAAAAACCACTTTTCGCACTTGTGTTAGTGTTGAAAAACCACTTTTCGCACTTGTGTTGGTGCAGGAAACCACTTTTGCACTTGTATTAGTGTGGAAAAAACACTTTTTGCACTTGTGATATTGTTGAAAAACCACTATTTGCACTTGTGTTAGTGTTCAAAAACCACTTTTCACACTTGTGTTGGTGCAGGAAACCACTTTTGCACTTGTATTAGTGTGTAAAAAACACTTTTTGCACTTATGATAGTGTTGGAAAACCACTTTTCGCACTTGTGTTAGTGTTGAAAACCCACTTTTCGCACTTGTGTTAGTGTTGAAAAGCCACTTTTCCCAATTGTGTTGGTGCAGGAAACCACTTTTGCACTTGTATTAGTGTGGAAAAAACACTTTTTGCACTTGTGATAGTGTTGAAAACCCACATTTCACACTTGTGTTAGTGTTGAAAATCCACTTTTCGCACTTGTGTTGGTGCAGGAAACCACTTTTGCACTTGTATTAGTGTGGAAAAAACACTTTTTGCACTTGTGATAGTGTTGAAAAACCACTTTTCGCACTTGTGTTAGTGTTGAAAAACCACTTTTCGCACTTGTGTTGGTGCAGGAAACCACTTTTGCACTTGTATTAGTGTGGAAAAAACTACTTTTCGCACTTGTGTTAGTGTTGAAAAACTACTTTTCGCACTTGTGTTAGTGTTGAAAAACCACTTTTCACACTTGTGTTAGTGAAGCAAACCACTTTTCGCACTTGTGTTAGTGTTGAAAACCCACTTTTCGCACTTGTGTTAGTGTTGAAAATCCACTTTTCGCACTTGTGTTGGTGCAGGAAACCACTTTTGCACTTGTATTGGTGTGGAAAAACCACTTTTCGCACTTGTGTTGTTGCAGGAAACCACTTTTGCACTTGTATTAGTGTGGAAAAACCACTTTTCGCACTTGTGTTAGTGTTGAAAAACCACTTTTCGCACTTGTGTTAGTGTTGAAAAACCACTTTTCGCACTTGTGTTAGTGTTGAAAAACCACTTTTCGCACTTGTGTTAGTGAAGGAAACCACTTTTGCACTTGTATTAGTGTCGAAAAACCACTTTTCGCACTTGTGTTAGTGTTGAAAAACCACTTTTCGCTCTTGTGTTAGTGTTGAAAAACCACTTTTCGCACTTGTGTTAGTGAAGGAAACCACTTTTCGCACTTGTGTTAGTCTTGAAAACCCACTTTTCGCACTTGTGTTAGTGTTGAAAATCCACATTTCGCACTTGTGTTGGTGCAGGAAACCACTTTTGCACTTGTATTAGTGTGGAAAAAACACTTTTCGCACTTGTGATAGTGTTGAAAAACCACTTTTCGCACTTGGGTTAGTGTTGAAAAACCACTTTTCGCACTTGTGTTGGTGCAGGAAACCACTTTTGCACTTGTATTACTGTGGAAAATCCACTTTTCGCACTTGTGATAGTGTTGAAAAACCACTTTTTGCACTTGTGTTAGTGTTGAAAAACCACTTTTCGCACTTGTGTTGGTGCAGGAAACCACTTTTGCACTTGTATTAGTGTGGAAAAACCACTTTTCGCACTTGTGTTAGTGTTGAAAAACCACTTTTCGCACTTGTGTTAGTTTTGAAAAACCACTTTTCGCACTTGTGTTAGTGAAGGAAACCACTTTTCGCACTTGTGTTAGTGTTGAAAACCCACTTTTCGCACTTGTGTTAGTGTTGAAAATCCACTTTTCGCACTTGTGTTGGTGCAGGAAACCACTTTAGCACTTGTATTAGTGTGGAAAAAACACTTTTTGCACTTGTGATAGTGTTGAAAAACCACTTTTCGCACTTGTGTTAGTGTTGAAAAACCACTTTTCGCACTTGTGTGAGTGAAGGAAACCACTTTTCGCACTTGTGTTAGTGTTGAAAACCCACTTTTCGCACTTGTGTTAGTGTTGAAAAACCACTTTTCGCACTTGTGTTGGTGCAGGAAACCACTTTTGCACTTGTATTAGTGTGGAAAAACCACTTTTCGCACTTGGGTTAGTGTTGAAAAACCACTTTTCGCACTTGTGTTGGTGCAGGAAACCACTTTTGCACTTGTATTACTGTGGAAAATCCACTTTTCGCACTTGTGATAGTGTTGAAAAACCACTTTTTGCACTTGTGTTAGTGTTGAAAAACCACTTTTCGCACTTGTGTTGGTGCAGGAAACCACTTTTGCACTTGTATTAGTGTGGAAAAACCACTTTTCGCACTTGTGTTAGTGTTGAAAAACCACTTTTCGCACTTGTGTTAGTTTTGAAAAACCACTTTTCGCACTTGTGTTAGTGAAGGAAACCACTTTTCGCACTTGTGTTAGTGTTGAAAACCCACTTTTCGCACTTGTGTTAGTGTTGAAAATCCACTTTTCGCACTTGTGTTGGTGCAGGAAACCACTTTTGCACTTGTATTAGTGTGGAAAAAACACTTTTTGCACTTGTGATAGTGTTGAAAAACCACTTTTCGCACTTGTGTTAGTGTTGAAAAACCACTTTTCGCACTTGTGTGAGTGAAGGAAACCACTTTTCGCACTTGTGTTAGTGTTGAAAACCCACTTTTCGCACTTGTGGGTAGTGTTGAAAAACCACTTTTCGCACTTGTGTTAGTGTTGAAAACCCACTTTTCGCACTTGTGTTAGTGTTGAAAAGCCACTTTTCCCAATTGTGTTGGTGCAGGAAACAACTTTTGCACTTGTATTAGTGTGGAAAAAACACTTTTTGCACTTGTGATAGTGTTGAAAACCCACATTTCACACTTGTGTTAGTGTTGAAAATCCACTTTTCGCACTTGTGTTGGTGCAGGAAACCACTTTTGCACTTGTATTAGTGTGGAAAAAACACTTTTTGCACTTGTGATAGTGTTGAAAAACCACTTTTCGCACTTGTGTTAGTGTTGAAAAACCACTTTTCGCACTTGTGTTGGTGCAGGAAACCACTTTTGCACTTGTATTAGTGTGGAAAAACCACTTTTCGCACTTGTGTTAATGTTGAAAAACTACTTTTCGCACTTGTGTTAGTGTTGAAAAACCACTTTTCACACTTGTGTTAGTGAAGGAAACCACTTTTCGCACTTGTGTTAGTGTTGAAAACCCACTTTTCGCACTTGTGTTAGTGTTGAAAATCCACTTTTCGCACTTGTGTTGGTGCAGGAAACCACTTTTGCACTTGTATTAGTGTGGAAAAACCACTTTTCGCACTTGTGTTGTTGCAGGAAACCACTTTTGCACTTGTATTAGTGTGGAAAAACCACTTTTCGCACTTGTGTTAGTGTTGAAAAACCACTTTTCGCACTTGTGTTAGTGTTGAAAAACCACTTTTCGCACTTGTGTTAGTGTTGAAAAACCACTTTTCGCACTTGTGTTAGTGAAGGAAACCACTTTTGCACTTGTATTACTGTCGAAAAACCACTTTTCACACTTGTGTTAGTGTTGAAAAACCACTTTTCGCTCTTGTGTTAGTGTTGAAAAACCACTTTTCGCGCTTGTGTTAGTGAAGGAAACCACTTTTCGCACTTGTGTTAGTCTTGAAAACCCACTTTTCGCACTTGTGTTAGTGTTGAAAATCCACATTTCGCACTTGTGTTGGTGCAGGAAACCACTTTTGCACTTGTATTAGTGTGGAAAAAACACTTTTCGCACTTGTGATAGTGTTGAAAAACCACTTTTCGCACTTGGGTTAGTGTTGAAAAACCACTTTTCGCACTTGTGTTGGTGCAGGAAACCACTTTTGCACTTGTATTACTGTGGAAAATCCACTTTTCGCACTTGTGATAGTGTTGAAAAACCACTTTTTGCACTTGTGTTAGTGTTGAAAAACCACTTTTCGCACTTGTGTTGGTGCAGGAAACCACTTTTGCACTTGTATTAGTGTGGAAAAACCACTTTTCGCACTTGTGTTAGTGTTGAAAAACCACTTTTCGCACTTGTGTTAGTTTTGAAAAACCACTTTTCGCACTTGTGTTAGTGAAGGAAACCACTTTTCGCACTTGTGTTAGTGTTGAAAACCCACTTTTCGCACTTGTGTTAGTGTTGAAAATCCACTTTTCGCACTTGTGTTGGTGCAGGAAACCACTTTTGCACTTGTATTAGTGTGGAAAAAACACTTTTTGCACTTGTGATAGTGTTGAAAAACCACTTTTCGCACTTGTGTTAGTGTTGAAAAACCACTTTTCGCACTTGTGTGAGTGAAGGAAACCACTTTTCGCACTTGTGTTAGTGTTGAAAACCCACTTTTCGCACTTGTGGGTAGTGTTGAAAAACCACTTTTCGCACTTGTGTTGGTGCAGGAAACCACTTTTGCACTTGTATTAGTGTGGAAAAACCACTTTTCGCACTTGTGTTAGTGTTGAAAAACCACTTTTCGCACTTGTGTTGGTGCAGGAAACCACTTTTGCACTTGTATTAGTGTGGAAAAAACACTTTTTGCACTTGTGGTAGTGTTGAAAAACCACTTTTCGCACTTGTGTTAGTGTTGAAAAACCACTTTTCGCACTTGTGTTGGTGCAGGAAACCACTTTTGCACTTGTATTAGTGTGGAAAAAACACTTTTTGCACTTGTGATATTGTTGAAAAACCACTTTTCGCACTTGTGTTAGTGTTGAAAAACCACTTTTTGCACTTGTGTTGGTGCAGGAAACCACTTTTGCACTTGTATTAGTGTGGAAAAAACACTTTTTGCACTTGTGATAGTGTTGAAAAACCACTTTTCGCACTTGTGTTAGTGTTGAAAAACCACTTTTCGCACTTGTGTTGGTGCAGGAAACCACTTTTGCACTTGTATTAGTGTGGAAAAAACACTTTTTGCACTTGTGATAGTGTTGAAAAACCACTTTTCGCACTTGTGTTAGTGTTGAAAAACCACTTTTCGCACTTGTGTTGGTGCAGGAAACCACTTTTGCACTTGTATTAGTGTGGAAAAAACACTTTTTGCACTTGTGATAGTGTTGAAAAAACACTTTTTGCACTTGTGTTAGTGTTGAAAAACCACTTTTCGCACTTGTGTTGGTGCAGGAAACCACTTTTGCACTTGTATTAGTGTGGAAAAAACACTTTTTGCACTTGTGATAGTGTTGAAAAAACACTTTTTGCACTTGTGTTAGTGTTGAAAAACCACTTTTCGCACTTGTGTTGGTGCAGGAAACCACTTTTGCACTTGTATTAGTGTGGAAAAACCACTTTTCGCACTTGTGTTAGTGTTGAAAAACCACTTTTCGCACTTGAGTTAGTGTTGAAAAACCACTTTTCGCACTTGTGGTGGTGCAGGAAACCACTTTTGCACTTGTATTAGTGTGGAAAAAACACTTTTTGCACTTGTGATAGTGTTGAAAAACCACTTTTCGCACTTGTCTAAGTGTTGAAAAACCACTTTTCGCACTTGTGTTGGTGCAGGAAACCACTTTTGCACTTGTATTAGTGTGGAAAAAACACTTTTTGCACTTGTGATAGTGTTGAAAAACCACTTTTCGCACTTGTGTTAGGGTTGAAAAACCACTTTTCGCACTGGTGTTCATGAAGGAAACCACTCTTCGCATTTGTGTTAGTGTTGAAAACCCACTTTTCGCACTTGTGTTAGTGTTGAAAATCCACTTTTCCCACTTGTGTTGGTGCAGTAAACCACTTTTGCACTTGTATTAGTGTGGAAAAAACACTTTTTGCACTTGTGATAGTGTTGAAAAACCACTTTTCGCACTTGTGTTAGTGTTGAAAATCCACTTTACCCACTTGTGTTGGTGCAGTAAACCACTTTTGCACTTGTATTAGTGTGTAAAAAACACTTTTTGCACTTGTGATAGTGTTGAAAAACCACTTTTCGCACTTGTGTTAGTGTTTGGAAAACCACTTTTCGCACTTGTGTTGGTGCAGGAAACCACTTTTGCACTTGTATTAGTGTGGAAAAAACACTTTTTGCACTTGTGGTAGTGTTGAAAAACCACTTTTCGCACTTGTGTTAGTGTTGAAAAACCACTTTTCGCACTTGTGTTGGTGCAGGAAACCACTTTTGCACTTGTATTAGTGTGGAAAAAACACTTTTTGCACTTGTGATATTGTTGAAAAAAAACTATTTGCACTTGTGTTAGTGTTCAAAAACCACTTTTCACACTTGTGTTGGTGCAGGAAACCACTTTTGCACTTGTATTAGTGTGGAAAAAACACTTTTTGCACTTGTGATAGTGTTGAAAATCCACTTTTCGCACTTGTGTTAGTGTTGAAAACCCACTTTTCGCACTTGTGTTAGTGTTGAAAAGCCACTTTTCCCAATTGTGTTGGTGCAGGAAACCACTTTTGCACTTGTATTAGTGTGGAAAAAACACTTTTTGCACTTGTGATAGTGTTGAAAACCCACATTTCACACTTGTGTTAGTGTTGAAAATCCACTTTTCGCACTTGTGTTGGTGCAGGAAACCACTTTTGCACTTGTATTAGTGTGGAAAAAACACTTTTTGCACTTGTGATAGTGTTGAAAAACCACTTTTCGCACTTGTGTTAGTGTTGAAAAACCACTTTTCGCACTTGTGTTGGTGCAGGAAACCACTTTTGCACTTGTATTAGTGTGGAAAAAACTACTTTTCGCACTTGTGTTAGTGTTGAAAAACTACTTTTCGCACTTGTGTTAGTGTTGAAAAACCACTTTTCACACTTGTGTTAGTGAAGCAAACCACTTTTCGCACTTGTGTTAGTGTTGAAAACCCACTTTTCGCACTTGTGTTAGTGTTGAAAATCCACTTTTCGCACTTGTGTTGGTGCAGGAAACCACTTTTGCACTTGTATTGGTGTGGAAAAAAAAAAAAATTCGCACTTGTGTTGTTGCAGGAAACCACTTTTGCACTTGTATTAGTGTGGAAAAACCACTTTTCGCACTTGTGTTAGTGTTGAAAAACCACTTTTCGCACTTGTGTTAGTGTTGAAAAACCACTTTTCGCACTTGTGTTAGTGTTGAAAATCCACTTTTCCCACTTGTGTTGGTGCAGGAAACCACTTTTGCACTTGTATTAGTGTGGAAAAAACACTTTTTGCACTTGTGATAGTGTTGAAAAACCACTTTTCGCACTTGTGTTAGGGTTGAAAAACCACTTTTCGCACTGGTGTTCATGAAGGAAACCACTCTTCGCATTTGTGTTAGTGTTGAAAACCCACTTTTCGCACTTGTGTTAGTGTTGAAAATCCACTTTTCCCACTTGTGTTGGTGCAGTAAACCACTTTTGCACTTGTATTAGTGTGGAAAAAACACTTTTTGCACTTGTGATAGTGTTGAAAAACCACTTTTCGCACTTGTGTTAGTGTTGAAAATCCACTTTTCCCACTTGTGTTGGTGCAGTAAACCACTTTTGCACTTGTATTAGTGTGTAAAAAACACTTTTTGCACTTGTGATAGTGTTGAAAAACCACTTTTCGCACTTGTGTTAGTGTTTGGAAAACCACTTTTCGCACTTGTGTTGGTGCAGGAAACCACTTTTGCACTTGTATTAGTGTGGAAAAAACACTTTTTGCACTTGTGGTAGTGTTGAAAAACCACTTTTCGCACTTGTGTTAGTGTTGAAAAACCACTTTTCGCACTTGTGTTGGTGCAGGAAACCACTTTTGCACTTGTATTAGTGTGGAAAAAACACTTTTTGCACTTGTGATATTGTTGAAAAAAAACTATTTGCACTTGTGTTAGTGTTCAAAAACCACTTTTCACACTTGTGTTGGTGCAGGAAACCACTTTTGCACTTGTATTAGTGTGGAAAAAACACTTTTTGCACTTGTGATAGTGTTGAAAATCCACTTTTCGCACTTGTGTTAGTGTTGAAAACCCACTTTTCGCACTTGTGTTAGTGTTGAAAAGCCACTTTTCAGGAAACCACTTTTGCACTTGTATTAGTGTGGAAAAAACACTTTTTGCACTTGTGATAGTGTTGAAAAACCACTTTTCGCACTTGTGTTAGTGTTGAAAAACCACTTTTCGCACTTGTGTTGGTGCAGGAAACCACTTTTGCACTTGTATTAGTGTGGAAAAAACTACTTTTCGCACTTGTGTTAGTGTTGAAAAACTACTTTTCGCACTTGTGTTAGTGTTGAAAAACCACTTTTCACACTTGTGTTAGTGAAGCAAACCACTTTTCGCACTTGTGTTAGTGTTGAAAACCCACTTTTCGCACTTGTGTTAGTGTTGAAAATCCACTTTTCGCACTTGTGTTGGTGCAGGAAACCACTTTTGCACTTGTATTGGTGTGGAAAAAAAAAAAATTCGCACTTGTGTTGTTGCAGGAAACCACTTTTGCACTTGTATTAGTGTGGAAAAACCACTTTTCGCACTTGTGTTAGTGTTGAAAAACCACTTTTCGCACTTGTGTTAGTGTTGAAAAACCACTTTTCGCACTTGTGTTAGTGTTGAAAAACCACTTTTCGCACTTGTGTTAGTGAAGGAAACCACTTTTGCACTTGTATTAGTGTCGAAAAACCACTTTTCGCACTTGTGTTAGTGTTGAAAAACCACTTTTCGCTCTTGTGTTAGTGTTGAAAAACCACTTTTCGCACTTGTGTTAGTGAAGGAAACCACTTTTCGCACTTGTGTTAGTCTTGAAAACCCACTTTTCGCACTTGTGTTAGTGTTGAAAATCCACATTTCGCACTTGTGTTGGTGCAGGAAACCACTTTTGCACTTGTATTAGTGTGGAAAAAACACTTTTCGCACTTGTGATAGTGTTGAAAAACCACTTTTCGCACTTGGGTTAGTGTTGAAAAACCACTTTTCGCACTTGTGTTGGTGCAGGAAACCACTTTTGCACTTGTATTACTGTGGAAAATCCACTTTTCGCACTTGTGATAGTGTTGAAAAACCACTTTTTGCACTTGTGTTAGTGTTGAAAAACCACTTTTCGCACTTGTGTTGGTGCAGGAAACCACTTTTGCACTTGTATTAGTGTGGAAAAAACACTTTTTGCACTTGTGATAGTGTTGAAAAACCACTTTTCGCACTTGTGTTAGTGTTGAAAAACCACTTTTCGCACTTGTGTGAGTGAAGGAAACCACTTTTCGCACTTGTGTTAGTGTTGAAAACCCACTTTTCGCACTTGTGGGTAGTGTTGAAAAACCACTTTTCGCACTTGTGTTGGTGCAGGAAACCACTTTTGCACTTGTATTAGTGTGGAAAAACCACTTTTCGCACTTGTGTTAGTGTTGAAAAACCACTTTCGCACTTGTGTTGGTGCAGGAAACCACTTTTGCACTTGTATTAGTGTGGAAAAAACACTTTTTGCACTTGTGGTAGTGTTGAAAAACCACTTTTCGCACTTGTGTTAGTGTTGAAAAACCACTTTTCGCACTTGTGTTGGTGGAGGAAACCACTTTTGCACTTGTATTAGTGTGGAAAAAACACTTTTTGCACTTGTGATATTGTTGAAAAACCACTATTCGCACTTGTGTTAGTGTTGAAAAACCACTTTTCGCACTTGTGTTGGTGCAGGAAACCACTTTTGCACTTGTATTAGTGTGGAAAAAACACTTTTTGCACTTATGATAGTGTTGGAAAACCACTTTTCGCACTTGTGTTAGTGTTGAAAACCCACTTTTCGCACTTGTGTTACTGTTGAAAAGCCACTTTTCCCAATTGTGTTGCTGCCGGAAACCACTTTTGCACTTGTATTCGTGTGGAAAAAACACTTTTTGCACTTGTGATAGTGTTGAAAAACCACTTTTCGCACTTGTGTTAGTGTTGAAAATCCACATTTCGCACTTGTGTTGGTGCAGGAAACCACTTTTGCACTTGTATTAGTGTGGAAAAAACACTTTTCGCACTTGTGATAGTGTTGAAAAACCACTTTTCGCACTTGGGTTAGTGTTGAAAAACCACTTTTCGCACTTGTGTTGGTGCAGGAAACCACTTTTGCACTTGTATTACTGTGGAAAATCCACTTTTCGCACTTGTGATAGTGTTGAAAAACCACTTTTTGCACTTGTGTTAGTGTTGAAAAACCACTTTTCGCACTTGTGTTGGTGCAGGAAACCACTTTTGCACTTGTATTAGTGTGGAAAAAACACTTTTTGCACTTGTGATAGTGTTGAAAAACCACTTTTCGCACTTGTGTTAGTGTTGAAAAACCACTTTTCGCACTTGTGTGAGTGAAGGAAACCACTTTTCGCACTTGTGTTAGTGTTGAAAACCCACTTTTCGCACTTGTGGGTAGTGTTGAAAAACCACTTTTCGCACTTGTGTTGGTGCAGGAAACCACTTTTGCACTTGTATTAGTGTGGAAAAACCACTTTTCGCACTTGTGTTAGTGTTGAAAAACCACTTTTCGCACTTGTGTTGGTGCAGGAAACCACTTTTGCACTTGTATTAGTGTGGAAAAAACACTTTTTGCACTTGTGGTAGTGTTGAAAAACCACTTTTCGCACTTGTGTTAGTGTTGAAAAACCACTTTTCACACTTGTGTTGGTGCAG
The DNA here is from genome assembly GCF_964187855.1 of Myxine glutinosa. Classification (NCBI taxonomy): domain Eukaryota; kingdom Metazoa; phylum Chordata; class Myxini; order Myxiniformes; family Myxinidae; genus Myxine; species Myxine glutinosa. Next base: position 156,648 of record NW_027616394.1, read on the forward strand.
GAAACCACTTTTGCACTTGTATTAGTGTGGAAAAAACACTTTTTGCACTTGTGATATTGTTGAAAAACCACTATTCGCACTTGTGTTAGTGTTGAAAAACCACTTTTCGCACTTGTGTTGGTGCAGGAAACCACTTTTGCACTTGTATTAGTGTGGAAAAAACACTTTTTGCACTTATGATAGTGTTGGAAAACCACTTTTCGCACTTGTGTTAGTGTTGAAAACCCACTTTTCGCACTTGTGTTAGTGTTGAAAAGCCACTTTTCCCAATTGTGTTGCTGCAGGAAACCACTTTTGCACTTGTATTCGTGTGGAAAAAACACTTTTTGCACTTGTGATAGTGTTGAAAAACCACTTTTCGCACTTGTGTTAGTGTTGAAAAACCACTTTTTGCACTTGTGTTGGTGCAGGAAACCACTTTTGCACTTGTATTAGTGTGGAAAAAACACTTTTTGCACTTGTGATAGTGTTGAAAAACCACTTTTCGCACTTGTGTTAGTGTTGAAAAACCACTTTTCGCACTTGTGTTGGTGCAGGAAACCACTTTTGCACTTGTATTAGTGTGGAAAAAACACTTTTTGCACTTGTGATAGTGTTGAAAAACCACTTTTCGCACTTGTGTTAGTGTTGAAAAACCACTTTTCGCACTTGTGTTGGTGCAGGAAACCACTTTTGCACTTGTATTAGTGTGGAAAAAACACTTTTTGCACTTGTGATAGTGTTGAAAAAACACTTTTTGCACTTGTGTTAGTGTTGAAAAACCACTTTTCGCACTTGTGTTGGTGCAGGAAACCACTTTTGCACTTGTATTAGTGTGGAAAAAACACTTTTTGCACTTGTGATAGTGTTGAAAAAACACTTTTTGCACTTGTGTTAGTGTTGAAAAACCACTTTTCGCACTTGTGTTGGTGCAGGAAACCACTTTTGCACTTGTATTAGTGTGGAAAAACCACTTTTCGCACTTGTGTTAGTGTTGAAAAACCACTTTTCGCACTTGAGTTAGTGTTGAAAAACCACTTTTCGCACTTGTGGTGGTGCAGGAAACCACTTTTGCACTTGTATTAGTGTGGAAAAAACACTTTTTGCACTTGTGATAGTGTTGAAAAACCACTTTTCGCACTTGTCTAAGTGTTGAAAAACCACTTTTCGCACTTGTGTTGGTGCAGGAAACCACTTTTGCACTTGTATTAGTGTGGAAAAAACACTTTTTGCACTTGTGATAGTGTTGAAAAACCACTTTTCGCACTTGTGTTAGGGTTGAAAAACCACTTTTCGCACTGGTGTTCATGAAGGAAACCACTCTTCGCATTTGTGTTAGTGTTGAAAACCCACTTTTCGCACTTGTGTTAGTGTTGAAAATCCACTTTTCCCACTTGTGTTGGTGCAGTAAACCACTTTTGCACTTGTATTAGTGTGGAAAAAACACTTTTTGCACTTGTGATAGTGTTGAAAAACCACTTTTCGCACTTGTGTTAGTGTTGAAAATCCACTTTTCCCACTTGTGTTGGTGCAGTAAACCACTTTTGCACTTGTATTAGTGTGGAAAAAACACTTTTTGCACTTGTGATAGTGTTGAAAAACCACTTTTCGCACTTGTGTTAGTGTTTGGAAAACCACTTTTCGCACTTGTGTTGGTGCAGGAAACCACTTTTGCACTTGTATTAGTGTGGAAAAAACACTTTTTGCACTTGTGGTAGTGTTGAAAAACCACTTTTCGCACTTGTGTTAGTGTTGAAAAACCACTTTTCGCACTTGTGTTGGTGCAGGAAACCACTTTTGCACTTGTATTAGTGTGGAAAAAACACTTTTTGCACTTGTGATATTGTTGAAAAACCACTATTTGCACTTGTGTTAGTGTTCAAAAACCACTTTTCACACTTGTGTTGGTGCAGGAAACCACTTTTGCACTTGTATTAGTGTGGAAAAAACACTTTTTGCACTTGTGATAGTGTTGAAAATCCACTTTTCGCACTTGTGTTAGTGTTGAAAACCCACTTTTCGCACTTGTGTTAGTGTTGAAAAGCCACTTTTCCCAATTGTGTTGGTGCAGGAAACCACTTTTGCACTTGTATTAGTGTGGAAAAAACACTTATTGCACTTGTGATAGTGTTGAAAACCCACATTTCACACTTGTGTTAGTGTTGAAAATCCACTTTTCGCACTTGTGTTGGTGCAGGAAACCACTTTTGCACTTGTATTAGTGTGGAAAAAACACTTTTTGCACTTGTGATAGTGTTGAAAAACCACTTTTCGCACTTGTGTTAGTGTTGAAAAACCACTTTTCGCACTTGTGTTGGTGCAGGAAACCACTTTTGCACTTGTATTAGTGTGGAAAAAACTACTTTTCGCACTTGTGTTAGTGTTGAAAAACTACTTTTCGCACTTGTGTTAGTGTTGAAAAACCACTTTTCACACTTGTGTTAGTGAAGCAAACCACTTTTCGCACTTGTGTTAGTGTTGAAAACCCACTTTTCGCACTTGTGTTAGTGTTGAAAATCCACTTTTCGCACTTGTGTTGGTGCAGGAAACCACTTTTGCACTTGTATTGGTGTGGCAAAAAAAAAAAAATTCGCACTTGTGTTGTTGCAGGAAACCACTTTTGCACTTGTATTAGTGTGGAAAAACCACTTTTCGCACTTGTGTTAGTGTTGAAAAACCACTTTTCGCAATTGTGTTAGTGTTGAAAAGCCACTTTTCCCAATTGTGTTGGTGCAGGAAACCACTTTTGCACTTGTATTAGTGTGGAAAAAACACTTTTTGCACTTGTGATAGTGTTGAAAACCCACATTTCACACTTGTGTTAGTGTTGAAAATCCACTTTTCGCACTTGTGTTGGTGCAGGAAACCACTTTTGCACTTGTATTAGTGTGGAAAAAACACTTTTTGCACTTGTGATAGTGTTGAAAAACCACTTTTCGCACTTGTGTTAGTGTTGAAAAACCACTTTTCGCACTTGTGTGAGTGAAGGAAACCACTTTTCGCACTTGTGTTAGTGTTGAAAACCCACTTTTCGCACTTGTGGATAGTGTTGAAAAACCACTTTTCGCACTTGTGTTGGTGCAGGAAACCACTTTTGCACTTGTATTAGTGTGGAAAAACCACTTTTCGCACTTGTGTTAGTGTTGAAAAACCACTTTTCGCACTTGTGTTGGTGCAGGAAACCACTTTTGCACTTGTATTAGTGTGGAAAAAACACTTTTTGCACTTGTGGTAGTGTTGAAAAACCACTTTTCGCACTTGTGTTAGTGTTGAAAAACCACTTTTCGCACTTGTGTTGGTGCAGGAAACCACTTTTGCACTTGTATTAGTGTGGAAAAAACACTTTTTGCACTTGTGATATTGTTGAAAACCCACTATTCGCACTTGTGTTAGTGTTGAAAAGCCACTTTTCCCAATTGTGTTGCTGCAGGAAACCACTTTTGCACTTGTATTCGTGTGGAAAAAACACTTTTTGCACTTGTGATAGTGTTGAAAAACCACTTTTCGCACTTGTGTTAGTGTTGAAAAACCACTTTTTGCACTTGTGTTGGTGCAGGAAACCACTTTTGCACTTGTATTAGTGTGGAAAAAACACTTTTTGCACTTGTGATAGTGTTGAAAAACCACTTTTCGCACTTGTGTTAGTGTTGAAAAACCACTTTTCGCACTTGTGTTGGTGCAGGAAACCACTTTTGCACTTGTATTAGTGTGGAAAAAACACTTTTTGCACTTGTGATAGTGTTGAAAAACCACTTTTCGCACTTGTGTTAGTGTTGAAAAACCACTTTTCGCACTTGTGTTGGTGCAGGAAACCACTTTTGCACTTGTATTAGTGTGGAAAAAACACTTTTTGCACTTGTGATAGTGTTGAAAAAACACTTTTTGCACTTGTGTTAGTGTTGAAAAACCACTTTTCGCACTTGTGTTGGTGCAGGAAACCACTTTTGCACTTGTATTAGTGTGGAAAAAACACTTTTTGCACTTGTGATAGTGTTGAAAAAACACTTTTTGCACTTGTGTTAGTGTTGAAAAACCACTTTTCGCACTTGTGTTGGTGCAGGAAACCACTTTTGCACTTGTATTAGTGTGGAAAAACCACTTTTCGCACTTGTGTTAGTGTTGAAAAACCACTTTTCGCACTTGAGTTAGTGTTGAAAAACCACTTTTCGCACTTGTGGTGGTGCAGGAAACCACTTTTGCACTTGTATTAGTGTGGAAAAAACACTTTTTGCACTTGTGATAGTGTTGAAAAACCACTTTTCGCACTTGTCTAAGTGTTGAAAAACCACTTTTCGCACTTGTGTTGGTGCAGGAAACCACTTTTGCACTTGTATTAGTGTGGAAAAAACACTTTTTGCACTTGTGATAGTGTTGAAAAACCACTTTTCGCACTTGTGTTAGGGTTGAAAAACCACTTTTCGCACTGGTGTTCATGAAGGAAACCACTCTTCGCATTTGTGTTAGTGTTGAAAACCCACTTTTCGCACTTGTGTTAGTGTTGAAAATCCACTTTTCCCACTTGTGTTGGTGCAGTAAACCACTTTTGCACTTGTATTAGTGTGGAAAAAACACTTTTTGCACTTGTGATAGTGTTGAAAAACCACTTTTCGCACTTGTGTTAGTGTTGAAAATCCACTTTTCCCACTTGTGTTGGTGCAGTAAACCACTTTTGCACTTGTATTAGTGTGTAAAAAACACTTTTTGCACTTGTGATAGTGTTGAAAAACCACTTTTCGCACTTGTGTTAGTGTTTGGAAAACCACTTTTCGCACTTGTGTTGGTGCAGGAAACCACTTTTGCACTTGTATTAGTGTGGAAAAAACACTTTTTGCACTTGTGGTAGTGTTGAAAAACCACTTTTCGCACTTGTGTTAGTGTTGAAAAACCACTTTTCGCACTTGTGTTGGTGCAGGAAACCACTTTTGCACTTGTATTAGTGTGGAAAAAACACTTTTTGCACTTGTGATATTGTTGAAAAAAAACTATTTGCACTTGTGTTAGTGTTCAAAAACCACTTTTCACACTTGTGTTGGTGCAGGAAACCACTTTTGCACTTGTATTAGTGTGGAAAAAACACTTTTTGCACTTGTGATAGTGTTGAAAATCCACTTTTCGCACTTGTGTTAGTGTTGAAAACCCACTTTTCGCACTTGTGTTAGTGTTGAAAAGCCACTTTTCCCAATTGTGTTGGTGCAGGAAACCACTTTTGCACTTGTATTAGTGTGGAAAAAACACTTTTTGCACTTGTGATAGTGTTGAAAACCCACATTTCACACTTGTGTTAGTGTTGAAAATCCACTTTTCGCACTTGTGTTGGTGCAGGAAACCACTTTTGCACTTGTATTAGTGTGGAAAAAACACTTTTTGCACTTGTGATAGTGTTGAAAAACCACTTTTCGCACTTGTGTTAGTGTTGAAAAACCACTTTTCGCACTTGTGTTGGTGCAGGAAACCACTTTTGCACTTGTATTAGTGTGGAAAAAACTACTTTTCGCACTTGTGTTAGTGTTGAAAAACTACTTTTCGCACTTGTGTTAGTGTTGAAAAACCACTTTTCACACTTGTGTTAGTGAAGCAAACCACTTTTCGCACTTGTGTTAGTGTTGAAAACCCACTTTTCGCACTTGTGTTAGTGTTGAAAATCCACTTTTCGCACTTGTGTTGGTGCAGGAAACCACTTTTGCACTTGTATTGGTGTGGAAAAAAAAAAAAAATTCGCACTTGTGTTGTTGCAGGAAACCACTTTTGCACTTGTATTAGTGTGGAAAAACCACTTTTCGCACTTGTGTTAGTGTTGAAAAACCACTTTTCGCACTTGTGTTAGTGTTGAAAAACCACTTTTCGCACTTGTGTTAGTGTTGAAAATCCACTTTTCCCACTTGTGTTGGTGCAGGAAACCACTTTTGCACTTGTATTAGTGTGGAAAAAACACTTTTTGCACTTGTGATAGTGTTGAAAAACCACTTTTCGCACTTGTGTTAGGGTTGAAAAACCACTTTTCGCACTGGTGTTCATGAAGGAAACCACTCTTCGCATTTGTGTTAGTGTTGAAAACCCACTTTTCGCACTTGTGTTAGTGTTGAAAATCCACTTTTCCCACTTGTGTTGGTGCAGTAAACCACTTTTGCACTTGTATTAGTGTGGAAAAAACACTTTTTGCACTTGTGATAGTGTTGAAAAACCACTTTTCGCACTTGTGTTAGTGTTGAAAATCCACTTTTCCCACTTGTGTTGGTGCAGTAAACCACTTTTGCACTTGTATTAGTGTGTAAAAAACACTTTTTGCACTTGTGATAGTGTTGAAAAACCACTTTTCGCACTTGTGTTAGTGTTTGGAAAACCACTTTTCGCACTTGTGTTGGTGCAGGAAACCACTTTTGCACTTGTATTAGTGTGGAAAAAACACTTTTTGCACTTGTGGTAGTGTTGAAAAACCACTTTTCGCACTTGTGTTAGTGTTGAAAAACCACTTTTCGCACTTGTGTTGGTGCAGGAAACCACTTTTGCACTTGTATTAGTGTGGAAAAAACACTTTTTGCACTTGTGATATTGTTGAAAAAAAACTATTTGCACTTGTGTTAGTGTTCAAAAACCACTTTTCACACTTGTGTTGGTGCAGGAAACCACTTTTGCACTTGTATTAGTGTGGAAAAAACACTTTTTGCACTTGTGATAGTGTTGAAAATCCACTTTTCGCACTTGTGTTAGTGTTGAAAACCCACTTTTCGCACTTGTGTTAGTGTTGAAAAGCCACTTTTCCCAATTGTGTTGGTGCAGGAAACCACTTTTGCACTTGTATTAGTGTGGAAAAAACACTTTTTGCACTTGTGATAGTGTTGAAAACCCACATTTCACACTTGTGTTAGTGTTGAAAATCCACTTTTCGCACTTGTGTTGGTGCAGGAAACCACTTTTGCACTTGTATTAGTGTGGAAAAAACACTTTTTGCACTTGTGATAGTGTTGAAAAACCACTTTTCGCACTTGTGTTAGTGTTGAAAAACCACTTTTCGCACTTGTGTTGGTGCAGGAAACCACTTTTGCACTTGTATTAGTGTGGAAAAAACTACTTTTCGCACTTGTGTTAGTGTTGAAAAACTACTTTTCGCACTTGTGTTAGTGTTGAAAAACCACTTTTCACACTTGTGTTAGTGAAGCAAACCACTTTTCGCACTTGTGTTAGTGTTGAAAACCCACTTTTCGCACTTGTGTTAGTGTTGAAAATCCACTTTTCGCACTTGTGTTGGTGCAGGAAACCACTTTTGCACTTGTATTGGTGTGGAAAAAAAAAAAATTCGCACTTGTGTTGTTGCAGGAAACCACTTTTGCACTTGTATTAGTGTGGAAAAACCACTTTTCGCACTTGTGTTAGTGTTGAAAAACCACTTTTCGCACTTGTGTTAGTGTTGAAAAACCACTTTTCGCACTTGTGTTAGTGTTGAAAAACCACTTTTCGCACTTGTGTTAGTGAAGGAAACCACTTTTGCACTTGTATTAGTGTCGAAAAACCACTTTTCGCACTTGTGTTAGTGTTGAAAAACCACTTTTCGCTCTTGTGTTAGTGTTGAAAAACCACTTTTCGCACTTGTGTTAGTGAAGGAAACCACTTTTCGCACTTGTGTTAGTCTTGAAAACCCACTTTTCGCACTTGTGTTAGTGTTGAAAATCCACATTTCGCACTTGTGTTGGTGCAGGAAACCACTTTTGCACTTGTATTAGTGTGGAAAAAACACTTTTCGCACTTGTGATAGTGTTGAAAAACCACTTTTCGCACTTGGGTTAGTGTTGAAAAACCACTTTTCGCACTTGTGTTGGTGCAGGAAACCACTTTTGCACTTGTATTACTGTGGAAAATCCACTTTTCGCACTTGTGATAGTGTTGAAAAACCACTTTTTGCACTTGTGTTAGTGTTGAAAAACCACTTTTCGCACTTGTGTTGGTGCAGGAAACCACTTTTGCACTTGTATTAGTGTGGAAAAAACACTTTTTGCACTTGTGATAGTGTTGAAAAACCACTTTTCGCACTTGTGTTAGTGTTGAAAAACCACTTTTCGCACTTGTGTGAGTGAAGGAAACCACTTTTCGCACTTGTGTTAGTGTTGAAAACCCACTTTTCGCACTTGTGGGTAGTGTTGAAAAACCACTTTTCGCACTTGTGTTGGTGCAGGAAACCACTTTTGCACTTGTATTAGTGTGGAAAAACCACTTTTCGCACTTGTGTTAGTGTTGAAAAACCACTTTCGCACTTGTGTTGGTGCAGGAAACCACTTTTGCACTTGTATTAGTGTGGAAAAAACACTTTTTGCACTTGTGGTAGTGTTGAAAAACCACTTTTCGCACTTGTGTTAGTGTTGAAAAACCACTTTTCGCACTTGTGTTGGTGGAGGAAACCACTTTTGCACTTGTATTAGTGTGGAAAAAACACTTTTTGCACTTGTGATATTGTTGAAAAACCACTATTCGCACTTGTGTTAGTGTTGAAAAACCACTTTTCGCACTTGTGTTGGTGCAGGAAACCACTTTTGCACTTGTATTAGTGTGGAAAAAACACTTTTTGCACTTATGATAGTGTTGGAAAACCACTTTTCGCACTTGTGTTAGTGTTGAAAACCCACTTTTCGCACTTGTGTTACTGTTGAAAAGCCACTTTTCCCAATTGTGTTGCTGCAGGAAACCACTTTTGCACTTGTATTCGTGTGGAAAAAACACTTTTTGCACTTGTGATAGTGTTGAAAAACCACTTTTCGCACTTGTGTTAGTGTTGAAAATCCACATTTCGCACTTGTGTTGGTGCAGGAAACCACTTTTGCACTTGTATTAGTGTGGAAAAAACACTTTTCGCACTTGTGATAGTGTTGAAAAACCACTTTTCGCACTTGGGTTAGTGTTGAAAAACCACTTTTCGCACTTGTGTTGGTGCAGGAAACCACTTTTGCACTTGTATTACTGTGGAAAATCCACTTTTCGCACTTGTGATAGTGTTGAAAAACCACTTTTTGCACTTGTGTTAGTGTTGAAAAACCACTTTTCGCACTTGTGTTGGTGCAGGAAACCACTTTTGCACTTGTATTAGTGTGGAAAAAACACTTTTTGCACTTGTGATAGTGTTGAAAAACCACTTTTCGCACTTGTGTTAGTGTTGAAAAACCACTTTTCGCACTTGTGTGAGTGAAGGAAACCACTTTTCGCACTTGTGTTAGTGTTGAAAACCCACTTTTCGCACTTGTGGGTAGTGTTGAAAAACCACTTTTCGCACTTGTGTTGGTGCAGGAAACCACTTTTGCACTTGTATTAGTGTGGAAAAACCACTTTTCGCACTTGTGTTAGTGTTGAAAAACCACTTTTCGCACTTGTGTTGGTGCAGGAAACCACTTTTGCACTTGTATTAGTGTGGAAAAAACACTTTTTGCACTTGTGGTAGTGTTGAAAAACCACTTTTCGCACTTGTGTTAGTGTTGAAAAACCACTTTTCACACTTGTGTTGGTGCAGGAAACCACTTTTGCACTTGTATTAGTGTGGAAAAAACACTTTTTGCACTTGTGATATTGTTGAAAAACCACTATTCGCACTTGTGTTAGTGTTGAAAAACCACTTTTCGCACTTGTGTTGGTGCAGGAAACCACTTTTGCACTTGTATTAGTGTGGAAAAAACACTTTTTGCACTTATGATAGTGTTGGAAAACCACTTTTCGCACTTGTGTTAGTGTTGAAAACCCACTTTTCGCACTTGTGTTAGTGTTGAAAAGCCACTTTTCCCAATTGTGTTGCTGCAGGAAACCACTTTTGCACTTGTATTCGTGTGGAAAAAACACTTTTTGCACTTGTGATAGTGTTGAAAAACCACTTTTCGCACTTGTGTTAGTGTTGAAAAACCACTTTTTGCACTTGTGTTGGTGCAGGAAACCACTTTTGCACTTGTATTAGTGTGGAAAAAACACTTTTTGCACTTGTGATAGTGTTGAAAAACCACTTTTCGCACTTGTGTTAGTGTTGAAAAACCACTTTTCGCACTTGTGTTGGTGCAGGAAACCACTTTTGCACTTGTATTAGTGTGGAAAAAACACTTTTTGCACTTGTGATAGTGTTGAAAAACCACTTTTCGCACTTGTGTTAGTGTTGAAAAACCACTTTTCGCACTTGTGTTGGTGCAGGAAACCACTTTTGCACTTGTATTAGTGTGGAAAAAACACTTTTTGCACTTGTGATAGTGTTGAAAAAACACTTTTTGCACTTGTGTTAGTGTTGAAAAACCACTTTTCGCACTTGTGTTGGTGCAGGAAACCACTTTTGCACTTGTATTAGTGTGGAAAAAACACTTTTTGCACTTGTGATAGTGTTGAAAAAACACTTTTTGCACTTGTGTTAGTGTTGAAAAACCACTTTTCGCACTTGTGTTGGTGCAGGAAACCACTTTTGCACTTGTATTAGTGTGGAAAAACCACTTTTCGCACTTGTGTTAGTGTTGAAAAACCACTTTTCGCACTTGAGTTAGTGTTGAAAAACCACTTTTCGCACTTGTGGTGGTGCAGGAAACCACTTTTGCACTTGTATTAGTGTGGAAAAAACACTTTTTGCACTTGTGATAGTGTTGAAAAACCACTTTTCGCACTTGTCTAAGTGTTGAAAAACCACTTTTCGCACTTGTGTTGGTGCAGGAAACCACTTTTGCACTTGTATTAGTGTGGAAAAAACACTTTTTGCACTTGTGATAGTGTTGAAAAACCACTTTTCGCACTTGTGTTAGGGTTGAAAAACCACTTTTCGCACTGGTGTTCATGAAGGAAACCACTCTTCGCATTTGTGTTAGTGTTGAAAACCCACTTTTCGCACTTGTGTTAGTGTTGAAAATCCACTTTTCCCACTTGTGTTGGTGCAGTAAACCACTTTTGCACTTGTATTAGTGTGGAAAAAACACTTTTTGCACTTGTGATAGTGTTGAAAAACCACTTTTCGCACTTGTGTTAGTGTTGAAAATCCACTTTTCCCACTTGTGTTGGTGCAGTAAACCACTTTTGCACTTGTATTAGTGTGGAAAAAACACTTTTTGCACTTGTGATAGTGTTGAAAAACCACTTTTCGCACTTGTGTTAGTGTTTGGAAAACCACTTTTCGCACTTGTGTTGGTGCAGGAAACCACTTTTGCACTTGTATTAGTGTGGAAAAAACACTTTTTGCACTTGTGGTAGTGTTGAAAAACCACTTTTCGCACTTGTGTTAGTGTTGAAAAACCACTTTTCGCACTTGTGTTGGTGCAGGAAACCACTTTTGCACTTGTATTAGTGTGGAAAAAACACTTTTTGCACTTGTGATATTGTTGAAAAACCACTATTTGCACTTGTGTTAGTGTTCAAAAACCACTTTTCACACTTGTGTTGGTGCAGGAAACCACTTTTGCACTTGTATTAGTGTGGAAAAAACACTTTTTGCACTTGTGATAGTGTTGAAAATCCACTTTTCGCACTTGTGTTAGTGTTGAAAACCCACTTTTCGCACTTGTGTTAGTGTTGAAAAGCCACTTTTCCCAATTGTGTTGGTGCAGGAAACCACTTTTGCACTTGTATTAGTGTGGAAAAAACACTTATTGCACTTGTGATAGTGTTGAAAACCCACATTTCACACTTGTGTTAGTGTTGAAAATCCACTTTTCGCACTTGTGTTGGTGCAGGAAACCACTTTTGCACTTGTATTAGTGTGGAAAAAACACTTTTTGCACTTGTGATAGTGTTGAAAAACCACTTTTCGCACTTGTGTTAGTGTTGAAAAACCACTTTTCGCACTTGTGTTGGTGCAGGAAACCACTTTTGCACTTGTATTAGTGTGGAAAAAACTACTTTTCGCACTTGTGTTAGTGTTGAAAAACTACTTTTCGCACTTGTGTTAGTGTTGAAAAACCACTTTTCACACTTGTGTTAGTGAAGCAAACCACTTTTCGCACTTGTGTTAGTGTTGAAAACCCACTTTTCGCACTTGTGTTAGTGTTGAAAATCCACTTTTCGCACTTGTGTTGGTGCAGGAAACCACTTTTGCACTTGTATTGGTGTGGCAAAAAAAAAAAATTTCGCACTTGTGTTGTTGCAGGAAACCACTTTTGCACTTGTATTAGTGTGGAAAAACCACTTTTCGCACTTGTGTTAGTGTTGAAAAACCACTTTTCGCAATTGTGTTAGTGTTGAAAAACCACTTTTCGCACTTGTGTTAGTGTTGAAAAACCACTTTTCGCACTTGTGTTAGTGAAGGAAACCACTTTTGCACTTGTATTAGTGTCGAAAAACCACTTTTCGCACTTGTGTTAGTGTTGAAAAACCACTTTTCGCTCTTGTGTTAGTGTTGAAAAACCACTTTTCGCACTTGTGTTAGTGAAGGAAACCACTTTTCGCACTTGTGTTAGTCTTGAAAACCCACTTTTCGCACTTGTGTTAGTGTTGAAAATCCACATTTCGCACTTGTGTTGGTGCAGGAAACCACTTTTGCACTTGTATTAGTGTGGAAAAAACACTTTTCGCACTTGTGATAGTGTTGAAAAACCACTTTTCGCACTTGGGTTAGTGTTGAAAAACCACTTTTCGCACTTGTGTTGGTGCAGGAAACCACTTTTGCACTTGTATTACTGTGGAAAATCCACTTTTCGCACTTGTGATAGTGTTGAAAAACCACTTTTTGCACTTGTGTTAGTGTTGAAAAACCACTTTTCGCACTTGTGTTGGTGCAGGAAACCACTTTTGCACTTGTATTAGTGTGGAAAAAACACTTTTTGCACTTGTGATAGTGTTGAAAAACCACTTTTCGCACTTGTGTTAGTGTTCAAAAACCACTTTTCGCACTTGTGTTGGTGCAGGAAACCACTTTTGCACTTGTATTAGTGTGGAAAAAACACTTTTTGCACTTGTGATAGTGTTGAAAAAACACTTTTTGCACTTGTGTTAGTGTTGAAAACCCACTTTTCGCACTTGTGTTGGTGCAGGAAACCACTTTTGCACTTGTATTAGTGTGGAAAAAACACTTTTTGCACTTGTGATAGTGTTGAAAAAACACTTTTTGCACTTGTGTTAGTGTTGAAAAACCACTTTTCGCACTTGTGTTGGTGCAGGAAACCACTTTTGCACTTGTATTAGTGTGGAAAAACCACTTTTCGCACTTGTGTTAGTGTTGAAAAACCACTTTTCGCACTTGAGTTAGTGTTGAAAAACCACTTTTCGCACTTGTGGTGGTGCAGGAAACCACTTTTGCACTTGTATTAGTGTGGAAAAAACACTTTTTGCACTTGTGATAGTGTTGAAAAACCACTTTTCGCACTTGTCTAAGTGTTGAAAAACCACTTTTCGCACTTGTGTTGGTGCAGGAAACCACTTTTGCACTTGTATTAGTGTGGAAAAAACACTTTTTGCACTTGTGATAGTGTTGAAAAACCACTTTTCGCACTTGTGTTAGGGTTGAAAAACCACTTTTCGCACTGGTGTTCATGAAGGAAACCACTCTTCGCATTTGTGTTAGTGTTGAAAACCCACTTTTCGCACTTGTGTTAGTGTTGAAAAACCACTTTTCGCTCTTGTGTTGGTGCAGGAAACCACTTTTGCACTTGTATTAGTGTGGAAAAAACACTTTTTGCACTTGTGATATTGTTGAAAAACCACTATTTGCACTTGTGTTAGTGTTCAAAAACCACTTTTCACACTTGTGTTGGTGCAGGAAACCACTTTTGCACTTGTATTAGTGTGGAAAAAACACTTTTTGCACTTGTGATAGTGTTGAAAATCCACTTTTCGCACTTGTGTTAGTGTTGAAAACCCACTTTTCGCACTTGTGTTAGTGTTGAAAAGCCACTTTTCCCAATTGTGTTGGTGCAGGAAACCACTTTTGCACTTGTATTAGTGTGGAAAAAACACTTTTTGCACTTGTGATAGTGTTGAAAACCCACATTTCACACTTGTGTTAGTGTTGAAAATCCACTTTTCGCACTTGTGTTGGTGCAGGAAACCACTTTTGCACTTGTATTAGTGTGGAAAAAACACTTTTTGCACTTGTGATAGTGTTGAAAAACCACTTTTCGCACTTGTGTTAGTGTTGAAAAACCACTTTTCGCACTTGTGTTGGTGCAGGAAACCACTTTTGCACTTGTATTAGTGTGGAAAAAACTACTTTTCGCACTTGTGTTAGTGTTGAAAAACTACTTTTCGCACTTGTGTTAGTGTTGAAAAACCACTTTTCACACTTGTGTTAGTGAAGCAAACCACTTTTCGCACTTGTGTTAGTGTTGAAAACCCACTTTTCGCACTTGTGTTAGTGTTGAAAATCCACTTTTCGCACTTGTGTTGGTGCAGGAAACCACTTTTGCACTTGTATTGGTGTGGAAAAAAAAAAAAAATTCGCACTTGTGTTGTTGCAGGAAACCACTTTTGCACTTGTATTAGTGTGGAAAAACCACTTTTCGCACTTGTGTTAGTGTTGAAAAACCACTTTTCGCACTTGTGTTAGTGTTGAAAAACCACTTTTCGCACTTGTGTTAGTGTTGAAAAACCACTTTTCGCACTTGTGTTAGTGAAGGAAACCACTTTTGCACTTGTATTAGTGTCGAAAAACCACTTTTCGCACTTGTGTTAGTGTTGAAAAACCACTTTTCGCTCTTGTGTTAGTGTTGAAAAACCACTTTTCGCACTTGTGTTAGTGAAGGAAACCACTTTTCGCACTTGTGTTAGTCTTGAAAACCCACTTTTCGCACTTGTGTTAGTGTTGAAAATCCACATTTCGCACTTGTGTTGGTGCAGGAAACCACTTTTGCACTTGTATTAGTGTGGAAAAAACACTTTTCGCACTTGTGATAGTGTTGAAAAACCACTTTTCGCACTTGGGTTAGTGTTGAAAAACCACTTTTCGCACTTGTGTTGGTGCAGGAAACCACTTTTGCACTTGTATTACTGTGGAAAATCCACTTTTCGCACTTGTGATAGTGTTGAAAAACCACTTTTTGCACTTGTGTTAGTGTTGAAAAAACACTTTTCGCACTTGTGTTGGTGCAGGAAACCACTTTTGCACTTGTATTAGTGTGGAAAAACCACTTTTCGCACTTGTGTTAGTGTTGAAAAACCACTTTTCGCACTTGTGTTAGTTTTGAAAAACCACTTTTCGCACTTGTGTTAGTGAAGGAAACCACTTTTCGCACTTGTGTTAGTGTTGAAAACCCACTTTTCGCACTTGTGTTAGTGTTGAAAATCCACTTTTCGCACTTGTGTTGGTGCAGGAAACCACTTTTGCACTTATATTAGTGTGGAAAAAACACTTTTTGCACTTGTGATAGTGTTGAAAAACCACTTTTCGCACTTGTGTTAGTGTTGAAAAACCACTTTTCGCACTTATGTGAGTGAAGGAAACCACTTTTCGCACTTGTGTTAGTGTTGAAAACCCACTTTTCGCACTTGTGTTAGTGTTGAAAAACCACTTTTCGCACTTGTGTTGGTGCAGGAAACCACTTTTGCACTTGTATTAGTGTGGAAAAACCACTTTTCGCACTTGTGTTAATGTTGAAAAACCACTTTTCGCACTTGTGTTGGTGCAGGAAACCACTTTTGCACTTGTATTAGTGTGGAAAAATCACTTTTTGCACTTGTGGTAGTGTTGAAAAACCACTTTTCGCACTTGTGTTAGTGTTGAAAAACCACTTTTCGCACTTGTGTTGGTGCAGGAAACCACTTTTGCACTTGTATTAGTGTGGAAAAAACACTTTTTGCACTTGTGATATTGTTGAAAAACCACTATTCGCACTTGTGTTAGTGTTGAAAAACCACTTTTCGCACTTGTGTTGGTGCAGGAAACCACTTTTGCACTTGTATTAGTGTGGAAAAAACACTTTTTGCACTTATGATAGTGTTGGAAAACCACTTTTCGCACTTGTGTTAGTGTTGAAAACCCACTTTTCGCACTTGTGTTAGTGTTGAAAAGCCACTTTTCCCAATTGTGTTGCTGCAGGAAACCACTTTTGCACTTGTATTAGTGTGGAAAAAACACTTTTTGCACTTGTGATAGTGTTGAAAAACCACTTTTCGCACTTGTGTTAGTGTTGAAAAACCACTTTTTGCACTTGTGTTGGTGCAGGAAACCACTTTTGCACTTGTATTAGTGTGGAAAAAACACTTTTTGCACTTGTGATAGTGTTGAAAAACCACTTTTCGCACTTGTGTTAGTGTTGAAAAACCACTTTTCACACTTGTGTTGGTGCAGGAAACCACTTTTGCACTTGTATTAGTGTGGAAAAAACACTTTTTGCACTTGTGATAGTGTTGAAAAACCACTTTTCGCACTTGTGTTAGTGTTGAAAAACCACTTTTCGCACTTGTGTTGGTGCAGGAAACCACTTTTGCACTTGTATTAGTGTGGAAAAAACACTTTTTGCACTTGTGATAGTGTTGAAAAAACACTTTTTGCACTTGTGTTAGTGTTGAAAAACCACTTTTCGCACTTGTGTTGGTGCAGGAAACCACTTTTGCACTTGTATTAGTGTGGAAAAAACACTTTTTGCACTTGTGATAGTGTTGAAAAAACACTTTTTGCACTTGTGTTAGTGTTGAAAAACCACTTTTCGCACTTGTGTTAGTGTTGAAAAACCACTTTTCGCACTTGTGTTAGTGTTGAAAAACCACTTTTCGCACTTGTGTTAGTGAAGGAAACCACTTTTGCACTTGTATTAGTGTCGAAAAACCACTTTTCGCACTTGTGTTAGTGTTGTAAAACCACTTTTCGCTCTTGTGTTAGTGTTGAAAAACCACTTTTCGCACTTGTGTTAGTGAAGGAAACCACTTTTCGCACTTGTGTTAGTCTTGAAAACCCACTTTTCGCACTTGTGTTAGTGTTGAAAATCCACATTTCGCACTTGTGTTGGTGCAGGAAACCACTTTTGCACTTGTATTAGTGTGGAAAAAACACTTTTCGCACTTGTGATAGTGTTGAAAAACCACTTTTCGCACTTGGGTTAGTGTTGAAAAACCACTTTTCGCACTTGTGTTGGTGCAGGAAACCACTTTTGCACTTGTATTACTGTGGAAAATCCACTTTTCGCACTTGTGATAGTGTTGAAAAACCACTTTTTGCACTTGTGTTAGTGTTGAAAAACCACTTTTCGCACTTGTGTTGGTGCAGGAAACCACTTTTGCACTTGTATTAGTGTGGAAAAACCACTTTTCGCACTTGTGTTAGTGTTGAAAAACCACTTTTCGCACTTGTGTTAGTTTTGAAAAACCACTTTTCGCACTTGTGTTAGTGAAGGAAACCACTTTTCGCACTTGTGTTAGTGTTGAAAACCCACTTTTCGCACTTGTGTTAGTGTTGAAAATCCACTTTTCGCACTTGTGTTGGTGCAGGAAACCACTTTTGCACTTGTATTAGTGTGGAAAAAACACTTTTTGCACTTGTGATAGTGTTGAAAAACCACTTTTCGCACTTGTGTTAGTGTTGAAAAACCACTTTTCGCACTTGTGTGAGTGAAGGAAACCACTTTTCGCACTTGTGTTAGTGTTGAAAACCCACTTTTCGCACTTGTGTTAGTGTTGAAAAACCACTTTTCGCACTTGTGTTGGTGCAGGAAACCACTTTTGCACTTGTATTAGTGTGGAAAAACCACTTTTCGCACTTGTGTTAGTGTTGAAAAACCACTTTTCGCACTTGTGTTGGTGCAGGAAACCACTTTTGCACTTGTATTAGTGTGGAAAAAACACTTTTTGCACTTGTGGTAGTGTTGAAAAACCACTTTTCGCACTTGTGTTAGTGTTGAAAAACCACTTTTCGCACTTGTGTTGGTGCAGGAAACCACTTTTGCACTTGTATTAGTGTGGAAAAAACACTTTTTGCACTTGTGATATTGTTGAAAAACCACTATTCGCACTTGTGTTAGTGTTGAAAAACCACTTTTCGCACTTGTGTTGGTGCAGGAAACCACTTTTGCACTTGTATTAGTGTGGAAAAAACACTTTTTGCACTTATGATAGTGTTGGAAAACCACTTTTCGCACTTGTGTTAGTGTTGAAAACCCACTTTTCGCACTTGTGTTAGTGTTGAAAAGCCACTTTTCCCAATTGTGTTGCTGCAGGAAACCACTTTTGCACTTGTATTAGTGTGGAAAAAACACTTTTTGCACTTGTGATAGTGTTGAAAAACCACTTTTCGCACTTGTGTTAGTGTTGAAAAACCACTTTTTGCACTTGTGTTGGTGCAGGAAACCACTTTTGCACTTGTATTAGTGTGGAAAAAACACTTTTTGCACTTGTGATAGTGTTGAAAAACCACTTTTCGCACTTGTGTTAGTGTTGAAAAACCACTTTTCGCACTTGTGTTGGTGCAGGAAACCACTTTTGCACTTGTATTAGTGTGGAAAAAACACTTTTTGCACTTGTGATAGTGTTGAAAAACCACTTTTCGCACTTGTGTTAGTGTTGAAAAACCACTTTTCGCACTTGTGTTGGTGCAGGAAACCACTTTTGCACTTGTATTAGTGTGGAAAAAACACTTTTTGCACTTGTGATAGTGTTGAAAAAACACTTTTTGCACTTGTGTTAGTGTTGAAAAACCACTTTTCGCACTTGTGTTGGTGCAGGAAACCACTTTTGCACTTGTATTAGTGTGGAAAAAACACTTTTTGCACTTGTGATAGTGTTGAAAAAACACTTTTTGCACTTGTGTTAGTGTTGAAAAACCACTTTTCGCACTTGTGTTGGTGCAGGAAACCACTTTTGCACTTGTATTAGTGTGGAAAAACCACTTTTCGCACTTGTGTTAGTGTTGAAAAACCACTTTTCGCACTTGAGTTAGTGTTGAAAAACCACTTTTCGCACTTGTGTTGGTGCAGGAAACCACTTTTGCACTTGTATTAGTGTGGAAAAAACACTTTTTGCACTTGTGATAGTGTTGAAAAACCACTTTTCGCACTTGTCTAAGTGTTGAAAAACCACTTTTCGCACTTGTGTTGGTGCAGGAAACCACTTTTGCACTTGTATTAGTGTGGAAAAAACACTTTTTGCACTTGTGATAGTGTTGAAAAACCACTTTTCGCACTTGTGTTAGGGTTGAAAAACCACTTTTCGCACTGGTGTTCATGAAGGAAACCACTCTTTGCATTTGTGTTAGTGTTGAAAACCCACTTTTCGCACTTGTGTTAGTGTTGAAAATCCACTTTTCCCACTTGTGTTGGTGCAGTAAACCACTTTTGCACTTGTATTAGTGTGGAAAAAACACTTTTTGCACTTGTGATAGTGTTGAAAAACCACTTTTTGCACTTGTGTTAGTGTTTGGAAAACCACTTTTCGCACTTGTGTTGGTGCAGGAAACCACTTTTGCACTTGTATTAGTGTGGAAAAAACACTTTTTGCATTTGTGATAGTGTTGAAAAACCACTTTTCGCACTTGTGTTAGTGTTGAAAAACCACATTTCGCACCTGTGTTGGTGCAGGAAACCACTTTTGCACTTGTATTAGTGTGGAAAAAACACTTTTTGCACTTGTGATAGTGTTGAAAACCCACATTTCACACTCGTGTTAGTGTTGAAAATCCACTTTTCGCACTTGTGTTGGTGCAGGAAACCACTTTTGCACTTGTATTAGTGTGGAAAAAACACTTTTTGCACTTGTGATAGTGTTGAAAAACCACTTTTCGCACTTGTGTTAGTGTTGAAAAACGACTTTTCGCACTTGTGTTGGTGAAGGAAACCACTTTGCGAACTTCTGTTAGTGTTGAAAAACCACTTTTCGCACTTGTGTTAGTGTTGAAAAACTACTTTTCGCACTTGTGTTAGTGAAGGAAACCACTTTTCGCACTTGTGTTAGTGTTGAAAAACCACTTTTCGCACTTGTGTTAGTGTTGAAAAACCACTTTTCGCACTTGTGTTAGTGAAGGAAACCACTTTTCGAACTTGTGTTAGTGTTGAAAAACCACTTTTCGCACTTGTGTTAGTGTTGAAAAACTACTTTTCGCACTTGTGTTAGTGAAGGAAACCACTTTTCGCACTTGTGTTGGTGCAGGAAACCACTTTTGCACTTGTATTAGTGTTGAAAAACCACTTTTCGCACTTGTGTTAGTGTTGAAAAACCACTTTTCGCACTTGTGTTGGTGCAGGAAACCACTTTTGCACTTGTATTAGTGTGGAAAAAAACACTTTTTGCACTTGTGATAGTGTTGAAAAACCACTTTTCGCACTTGTGTTAGTGTTCAAAAACCACTTTTCGCACTTGTGTTGGTGCAGGAAACCACTTTTGCACTTGTATTAGTGTGGAAAAACCACTTTTCGCACTTGTGTTAGTGTTGAAAAACCACTTTTCGCACTTGTGTTGGTGCAGGAAACCACTTTTGCACTTGTATTAGTGTGGAAAAAACACTTTTTGCACTTGTGATAGTGTTGAAAAACCACTTTTCGCACTTGTGTTAGTGTTGAAAAACCACTTTTCGCACTTGTGTTGGTGCAGGAAACCACTTTTGCACTTGTATTAGTGTGGAAAAAACACTTTTTGCACTTGTGATACTTGTTGAAAAACCACTTTTCGCACTTGTGTTAGTGTTGAAAACCCACTTTTCGCACTTGTGTTAGTGTTGAAAAGCCACTTTTCCCAATTGTGTTGCTGCAGGAAACCACTTTTGCACTTGTATTAGTGTGGAAAAAACACTTTTTGCACTTGTGATAGTGTTGAAAAACCACTTTTCGCACTTGTGTTAGTGTTGAAAAACCACTTTTTGCACTTGTGTTGGTGCAGGAAACCACTTTTGCACTTGTATTAGTGTGGAAAAAACACTTTTTGCACTTGTGATAGTGTTGAAAAACCACTTTTCGCACTTGTGTTAGTGTTGAAAAACCACTTTTCACACTTGTGTTGGTGCAGGAAACCACTTTTGCACTTGTATTAGTGTGGAAAAAACACTTTTTGCACTTGTGATAGTGTTGAAAAACCACTTTTCGCACTTGTGTTAGTGTTGAAAAACCACTTTTCGCACTTGTGTTGGTGCAGGAAACCACTTTTGCACTTGTATTAGTGTGGAAAAAACACTTTTTGCACTTGTGATAGTGTTGAAAAAACACTTTTTGCACTTGTGTTAGTGTTGAAAAACCACTTTTCGCACTTGTGTTGGTGCAGGAAACCACTTTTGCACTTGTATTAGTGTGGAAAAAACACTTTTTGCACTTGTGATAGTGTTGAAAAAACACTTTTTGCACTTGTGTTAGTGTTGAAAAACCACTTTTCGCACTTGTGTTAGTGTTGAAAAACCACTTTTCGCACTTGTGTTAGTGTTGAAAAACCACTTTTCGCACTTGTGTTAGTGAAGGAAACCACTTTTGCACTTGTATTAGTGTCGAAAAACCACTTTTCGCACTTGTGTTAGTGTTGTAAAACCACTTTTCGCTCTTGTGTTAGTGTTGAAAAACCACTTTTCGCACTTGTGTTAGTGAAGGAAACCACTTTTCGCACTTGTGTTAGTCTTGAAAACCCACTTTTCGCACTTGTGTTAGTGTTGAAAATCCACATTTCGCACTTGTGTTGGTGCAGGAAACCACTTTTGCACTTGTATTAGTGTGGAAAAAACACTTTTCGCACTTGTGATAGTGTTGAAAAACCACTTTTCGCACTTGGGTTAGTGTTGAAAAACCACTTTTCGCACTTGTGTTGGTGCAGGAAACCACTTTTGCACTTGTATTACTGTGGAAAATCCACTTTTCGCACTTGTGATAGTGTTGAAAAACCACTTTTTGCACTTGTGTTAGTGTTGAAAAACCACTTTTCGCACTTGTGTTGGTGCAGGAAACCACTTTTGCACTTGTATTAGTGTGGAAAAACCACTTTTCGCACTTGTGTTAGTGTTGAAAAACCACTTTTCGCACTTGTGTTAGTTTTGAAAAACCACTTTTCGCACTTGTGTTAGTGAAGGAAACCACTTTTCGCACTTGTGTTAGTGTTGAAAACCCACTTTTCGCACTTGTGTTAGTGTTGAAAATCCACTTTTCGCACTTGTGTTGGTGCAGGAAACCACTTTTGCACTTGTATTAGTGTGGAAAAAACACTTTTTGCACTTGTGATAGTGTTGAAAAACCACTTTTCGCACTTGTGTTAGTGTTGAAAAACCACTTTTCGCACTTGTGTGAGTGAAGGAAACCACTTTTCGCACTTGTGTTAGTGTTGAAAACCCACTTTTCGCACTTGTGTTAGTGTTGAAAAACCACTTTTCGCACTTGTGTTGGTGCAGGAAACCACTTTTGCACTTGTATTAGTGTGGAAAAACCACTTTTCGCACTTGTGTTAGTGTTGAAAAACCACTTTTCGCACTTGTGTTGGTGCAGGAAACCACTTTTGCACTTGTATTAGTGTGGAAAAAACACTTTTTGCACTTGTGGTAGTGTTGAAAAACCACTTTTCGCACTTGTGTTAGTGTTGAAAAACCACTTTTCGCACTTGTGTTGGTGCAGGAAACCACTTTTGCACTTGTATTAGTGTGGAAAAAACACTTTTTGCACTTGTGATATTGTTGAAAAACCACTATTCGCACTTGTGTTAGTGTTGAAAAACCACTTTTCGCACTTGTGTTGGTGCAGGAAACCACTTTTGCACTTGTATTAGTGTGGAAAAAACACTTTTTGCACTTATGATAGTGTTGGAAAACCACTTTTCGCACTTGTGTTAGTGTTGAAAACCCACTTTTCGCACTTGTGTTAGTGTTGAAAAGCCACTTTTCCCAATTGTGTTGCTGCAGGAAACCACTTTTGCACTTGTATTAGTGTGGAAAAAACACTTTTTGCACTTGTGATAGTGTTGAAAAACCACTTTTCGCACTTGTGTTAGTGTTGAAAAACCACTTTTTGCACTTGTGTTGGTGCAGGAAACCACTTTTGCACTTGTATTAGTGTGGAAAAAACACTTTTTGCACTTGTGATAGTGTTGAAAAACCACTTTTCGCACTTGTGTTAGTGTTGAAAAACCACTTTTCGCACTTGTGTTGGTGCAGGAAACCACTTTTGCACTTGTATTAGTGTGGAAAAAACACTTTTTGCACTTGTGATAGTGTTGAAAAACCACTTTTCGCACTTGTGTTAGTGTTGAAAAACCACTTTTCGCACTTGTGTTGGTGCAGGAAACCACTTTTGCACTTGTATTAGTGTGGAAAAAACACTTTTTGCACTTGTGATAGTGTTGAAAAAACACTTTTTGCACTTGTGTTAGTGTTGAAAAACCACTTTTCGCACTTGTGTTGGTGCAGGAAACCACTTTTGCACTTGTATTAGTGTGGAAAAAACACTTTTTGCACTTGTGATAGTGTTGAAAAAACACTTTTTGCACTTGTGTTAGTGTTGAAAAACCACTTTTCGCACTTGTGTTGGTGCAGGAAACCACTTTTGCACTTGTATTAGTGTGGAAAAACCACTTTTCGCACTTGTGTTAGTGTTGAAAAACCACTTTTCGCACTTGAGTTAGTGTTGAAAAACCACTTTTCGCACTTGTGTTGGTGCAGGAAACCACTTTTGCACTTGTATTAGTGTGGA
Source organism: Myxine glutinosa (assembly GCF_964187855.1). NCBI lineage: Eukaryota > Metazoa > Chordata > Myxini > Myxiniformes > Myxinidae > Myxine > Myxine glutinosa. The sequence goes on from NW_027616394.1 coordinate 180,125, forward strand.
AAAAACACTTTTTGCACTTGTGATAGTGTTGAAAAACCACTTTTCGCACTTGTCTAAGTGTTGAAAAACCACTTTTCGCACTTGTGTTGGTGCAGGAAACCACTTTTGCACTTGTATTAGTGTGGAAAAAACACTTTTTGCACTTGTGATAGTGTTGAAAAACCACTTTTCGCACTTGTGTTAGGGTTGAAAAACCACTTTTCGCACTGGTGTTCATGAAGGAAACCACTCTTTGCATTTGTGTTAGTGTTGAAAACCCACTTTTCGCACTTGTGTTAGTGTTGAAAATCCACTTTTCCCACTTGTGTTGGTGCAGTAAACCACTTTTGCACTTGTATTAGTGTGGAAAAAACACTTTTTGCACTTGTGATAGTGTTGAAAAACCACTTTTTGCACTTGTGTTAGTGTTTGGAAAACCACTTTTCGCACTTGTGTTGGTGCAGGAAACCACTTTTGCACTTGTATTAGTGTGGAAAAAACACTTTTTGCATTTGTGATAGTGTTGAAAAACCACTTTTCGCACTTGTGTTAGTGTTGAAAAACCACATTTCGCACCTGTGTTGGTGCAGGAAACCACTTTTGCACTTGTATTAGTGTGGAAAAAACACTTTTTGCACTTGTGATAGTGTTGAAAACCCACATTTCACACTCGTGTTAGTGTTGAAAATCCACTTTTCGCACTTGTGTTGGTGCAGGAAACCACTTTTGCACTTGTATTAGTGTGGAAAAAACACTTTTTGCACTTGTGATAGTGTTGAAAAACCACTTTTCGCACTTGTGTTAGTGTTGAAAAACGACTTTTCGCACTTGTGTTGGTGAAGGAAACCACTTTGCGAACTTCTGTTAGTGTTGAAAAACCACTTTTCGCACTTGTGTTAGTGTTGAAAAACTACTTTTCGCACTTGTGTTAGTGAAGGAAACCACTTTTCGCACTTGTGTTAGTGTTGAAAAACCACTTTTCGCACTTGTGTTAGTGTTGAAAAACCACTTTTCGCACTTGTGTTAGTGAAGGAAACCACTTTTCGAACTTGTGTTAGTGTTGAAAAACCACTTTTCGCACTTGTGTTAGTGTTGAAAAACTACTTTTCGCACTTGTGTTAGTGAAGGAAACCACTTTTCGCACTTGTGTTGGTGCAGGAAACCACTTTTGCACTTGTATTAGTGTTGAAAAACCACTTTTCGCACTTGTGTTAGTGTTGAAAAACCACTTTTCGCACTTGTGTTGGTGCAGGAAACCACTTTTGCACTTGTATTAGTGTGGAAAAAAACACTTTTTGCACTTGTGATAGTGTTGAAAAACCACTTTTCGCACTTGTGTTAGTGTTCAAAAACCACTTTTCGCACTTGTGTTGGTGCAGGAAACCACTTTTGCACTTGTATTAGTGTGGAAAAACCACTTTTCGCACTTGTGTTAGTGTTGAAAAACCACTTTTCGCACTTGTGTTGGTGCAGGAAACCACTTTTGCACTTGTATTAGTGTGGAAAAAACACTTTTTGCACTTGTGATAGTGTTGAAAAACCACTTTTCGCACTTGTGTTAGTGTTGAAAAACCACTTTTCGCACTTGTGTTGGTGCAGGAAACCACTTTTGCACTTGTATTAGTGTGGAAAAAACACTTTTTGCACTTGTGATACTTGTTGAAAAACCACTTTTCGCACTTGTGTTAGGGTTGAAAAACCACTTTTCGCACTGGTGTTCGTGAAGGAAACCACTTTTCGCATTTGTGTTAGTGTTGAAAACCCACTTTTCGCACTTGTGTTAGTGTTGAAAATCCACTTTTCCCACTTGTGTTGGTGCAGGAAACCACTTTTGCACTTGTATTAGTGTGGAAAAAACACTTTTTGCACTTGTGATAGTGTTGAAAAACCACTTTTCGCACTTGTGTTAGTGTTGAAAAACCACTTTTCGCACTTGTATTGGTGCAGGAAACCACTTTTGCACTTGTATTAGTGTGGAAAAACCACTTTTCGCACTTGTGTTAGTGTTGAAAAACTACTTTTCGCACTTGTGTTAGTGTTGAAAAACCACTTTTCACACTTGTGTTAGTGAAGGAAACCACTTTTCGCACTTGTGTTAGTGTTGAAAACCCACTTTTCGCACTTGTGTTAGTGTTGAAAATCCACTTTTCGCACTTGTGTTGGTGCAGGAAACCACTTTTGCACTTGTATTAGTGTGGAAAAACCACTTTTCGCACTTGTGTTGGTGCAGGAAACCACTTTTGCACTTGTATTAGTGTGGCAAAACCACTTTTCGCACTTGTGTTAGTGTTGAAGAACCACTTTTCGCACTTGTGTTAGTGTTGAAAAACCACTTTTCGCACTTGTGTTAGTGTTGAAAAACCACTTTTCGCACTTGTGTTAGTGTTGAAAAACCACTTTTCGCACTTGTGTTAGTGAAGGAAACCACTTGTGCACTTGTATTAGTGTGGAAAAACCACTTTTCGCACTTGTGTTAGTGTTGAAAACCCACTTTTCGCACTTGTGTTAGTGTTGAAAATCCACTTTTCGCACTTGTGTTGGTGCAGGAAACCACTTTTGCACTTGTATTAGTGTGGAAAAAACACTTTTTGCACTTGTGATAGTGTTGAAAAACCACTTTTCGCACTTGTGTTAGTGTTGAAAAACCACTTTCCGCACTTATGTTGGTGCAGGAAACCACTTTTGCACTTGTATTAGTGTGGAAAAAACACTTTTTGCACTTGTGATAGTGTTGAAAAACCACTTTTCGCACTTGTGTTAGGGTTGAAAAACCACTTTTCGCACTGGTGTTCATGAAGGAAACCACTTTTCGCATTTGTGTTAGTGTTGAAAACCCACTTTTCGCACTTGTGTTAGTGTTGAAAATCCACTTTTCCCACTTGTGTTGGTGCAGGAAACCACTTTTGCACTTGTATTAGTGTGGAAAAAACACTTTTTGCACTTGTGATAGTGTTGAAAAACCACTTTTTGCACTTGTGTTAGTGTTTGGAAAACCACTTTTCGCACTTGTGTTGGTGCAGGAAACCACTTTTGCACTTGTATTAGTGTGGAAAAAACACTTTTTGCACTTGTGATAGTGTTGAAAAACCACTTTTCGCACTTGTGTTAGTGTTGAAAAACCACTTTTCGCACCTGTGTTGGTGCAGGAAACCACTTTTGCACTTGTATTAGTGTGGAAAAAACACTTTTTGCAATTGTGATAGTGTTGAAAACCCACATTTCACACTTGTGTTAGTGTTGAAAATCCACTTTTCGCACTTGTGTTGGTGCAGGAAACCACTTTTGCACTAGTATTAGTGTGGAAAAACCACTTTTCGCACTTGTGTTAGTGTTGAAAAACCACTTTTCGCACTTGTGTTAGTGTTGAAAAACCACTTTTCGCACTTGTGTTGGTGCAGGAAACCACTTTTGCACTTGTATTAGTGTGGAAAAAACACTTTTTGCACTTCTGATAGTGTTGAAAAACCACTTTTCGCACTTGTGTTAGTGTTCAAAAACCACTTTTCGCACTTGTGTTGGTGCAGGAAACCACTTTTGCACTTGTATTAGTGTGGAAAAACCACTTTTCGCACTTCTGTTAGTGTTGAAAAACCACTTTTTGCACTTGTGTTAGTGTTGAAAAACCACTTTTCGCACTTGTGTTGGTGCAGGAAACCACTTTTGCACTTGTATTAGTGTGGAAAAAACACTTTTTGCACTTGTGATAGTGTTGAAAAACCACTTTTCGCACTTGTGTTAGTGTTGAAAAACCACTTTTCGCACTTGTGTTGGTGCAGGAAACCACTTTTGCACTTGTATTAGTGTGGAAAAAACACTTTTTGCACTTGTGATAGTGTTGAAAAACCACTTTTCGCACTTGTGTTAGGGTTGAAAAACCACTTTTCGCACTGGTGTTCGTGAAGGAAACCACTTTTCGCATTTGTGTTAGTGTTGAAAACCCACTTTTTGAACTTGTGTTAGTGTTGAAAATCCACTTTTCCCACTTGTGTTGGTGCAGGAAACCACTTTTGCACTTGTATTAGTGTGGAAAAAACACTTTTTGCACTTGTGATAGTGTTGAAAAACCACTTTTCGCACTTGTGTTAGTGTTGAAAAACCACTTTTCGCACTTGTGTTGGTGCAGGAAACCACTTTTGCACTTGTATTAGTGTGGAAAAACCACTTTTCGCACTTGTGTTAGTGTTGAAAAACTACTTTTCGCACTTGTGTTAGTGTTGAAAAACCACTTTTCACACTTGTGTTAGTGAAGGAAACCACTTTTCGCACTTGTGTTAGTGTTGAAAACCCACTTTTCGCACTTGTGTTAGTGTTGAAAATCCACTTTTCGCACTTGTGTTGGTGCAGGAAACCACTTTTGCACTTGTATTAGTGTGGAAAAAACACTTTTTGCACTTGTGATAGTGTTGAAAAACTACTTTTCGCACTTGTGTTAGGGTTGAAAAACCACTTTTCGCACTGGTGTTCATGAAGGAAACCACTTTTCGCATTTGTGTTAGTGTTGAAAACCCACTTTTCGCACTTGTGTTAGTGTTGAAAATCCACTTTTCCCACTTGTGTTGGTGCAGGAAACCACTTTTGCACTTGTATTAGTGTGGAAAAAACACTTTTTGCACTTGTGATAGTGTTGAAAAACCACTTTTTGCACTTGTGTTAGTGTTTGGAAAACCACTTTTCGCACTTGTGTTGGTGCAGGAAACCACTTTTGCACTTGTATTAGTGTGGAAAAAACACTTTTTGCACTTGTGATAGTGTTGAAAAACCACTTTTCGCACTTGTGTTAGTGTTGAAAAACCACTTTTCGCACCTGTGTTGGTGCAGGAAACCACTTTTGCACTTGTATTAGTGTGGAAAAAACACTTTTTGCTCTTGTGATAGTGTTGAAAACCCACATTTCACACTTGTGTTAGTGTTGAAAATCCACTTTTCACACTTGTGTTGGTGCAGGAAACCACTTTTGCACTTGTATTAGTGTGGAAAAAACACTTTTTGCACTTGTGATAGTGTTGAAAATCCACTTTTCGCACTTGTGTTGGTGCAGGAAACCACTTTTGCACTTGTATTAGTGTGGAAAAAACACTTTTTACACTTGTGTTAGTGTTGAAAAACCACTTTTCGCACCTGTGTTGGTGCAGGAAACCACTTTTGCACTTGTATTAGTGTGGAAAAAACACTTTTTGCACTTGTGATAGTGTTGAAAACCCACATTTCACACTTGTGTTAGTGTTGAAAATCCACTTTTCGCACTTGTGTTGGTGCAGGAAACCACTTTTGCACTTGTATTAGTGTGGAAAAACCACTTTTCGCACTTGTGTTAGTGTTGAAAAACCACTTTTCGCACTTGTGTTAGTGTTGAAAAACCACTTTTCGCACTTGTGTTGGTGCAGGAAACCACTTTTGCACTTGTATTAGTGTGGAAAAAACACTTTTTGCACTTGTGATAGTGTTGAAAAACCACTTTTCGCACTTGTGTTAGTGTTCAAAAACCACTTTTCGCACTTGTGTTGGTGCAGGAAACCACTTTTGCACTTGTATTAGTGTGGAAAACCACTTTTCGCACTTGTGTTAGTGTTGAAAAACCACTTTTCGCACTTGTGTTAGTGTTGAAAAACCACTTTTCGCACTTGTGTTGGTGCAGGAAACCACTTTTGCACTTGTATTAGTGTGGAAAAAACACTTTTTGCACTTGTGATAGTGTTGAAAAACCACTTTTCGCACTTGTGTTAGTGTTGAAAAACCACTTTTCGCACTTGTGTTGGTGCAGGAAACCACTTTTGCACTTGTATTAGTGTGGAAAAAACACTTTTTGCACTTGTGATAGTGTTGAAAACCCACATTTCACACTTGTGTTAGTGTTGAAAATCCACTTTTCGCACTTGTGTTGGTGCAGGAAACCACTTTTGCACTTGTATTAGTGTGGAAAAAACACTTTTTGCAATTGTGATAGTGTTGAAAAACCACTTTTCGCACTTGTGTTAGTGTTGAAAAACCACTTTTCGCACTTGTGTTGGTGCAGGAAACCACTTTTGCACTTGTATTAGTGTGGAAAACCACTTTTCGCACTTGTGTTAGTGTTGAAAAACCACTTTCCGCACTTGTGTTAGTGTTGAAAAACCACTTTTCACACTTGTGTTAGTGAAGGAAACCACTTTTCGCACTTGTGTTAGTGTTGAAAACCCACTTTTCGCACTTGTGTTAGTGTTGAAAATCCACTTTTCGCACTTGTGTTGGTGCAGGAAACCACTTTTGCACTTGTATTAGTGTGGAAAAAACACTTTTTGCACTTGTGATAGTGTTGAAAAACCACTTTTCGCACTTGTGTTAGTGTTGAAAAACCACTTTTCGCACTTGTGTTAGTGTTGAAAAACCACTTTTCGCACTTGTGTTGGTGAAGGAAACCACTTTTCGCACTTGTGTTATTGTTGAAAATCCACTTTTCGCACTTGTGTTAGTGTTGAAAATCCACTTTTCGCACTTGTGTTGCTGCAGGAAACCACTTTTGCACTTGTATTAGTGTGGAAAAAACACTTTTTGCACTTGTGATAGTGTTGAAAAACCACTTTTCGCACTTGTGTTAGTGTTGAAAAACCACTTTTCGCACTTGTGTTGGTGCAGGAAACCACTTTTGCACTTGTATTAGTGTGGAAAAAACACTTTTTGCACTTGTGATAGTGTTGAAAAACCACTTTTCGCACTTGTGTTAGTGTTGAAAAACCACTTTTCGCACTTGTGTTGGTGCAGGAAACCACTTTTGCACTTGTATTAGTGTGGAAAAACCACTTTTCGCACTTGTGTTAGTGTTGAAAAACTACTTTTCGCACTTGTGTTAGTGTTGAAAAACCACTTTTCACACTTGTGTTAGTGAAGGAAACCACTTTTCGCACTTGTGTTAGTGTTGAAAACCCACTTTTCGCACTTGTGTTAGTGTTGAAAATCCACTTTTCGCACTTGTGTTGGTGCAGGAAACCACTTTTGCACTTGTATTAGTGTGGAAAAAACACTTTTTGCACTTGTGATAGTGTTGAAAAACCACTTTTCGCACTTGTGTTAGGGTTGAAAAACCACTTTTCGCACTGGTGTTCATGAAGGAAACCACTTTTCGCATTTGTGTTAGTGTTGAAAACCCACTTTTCGCACTTGTGTTAGTGTTGAAAATCCACTTTTCCCACTTGTGTTGGTGCAGGAAACCACTTTTGCACTTGTATTAGTGTGGAAAAAACACTTTTTGCACTTGTGATAGTGTTGAAAAACCACTTTTTGCACTTGTGTTAGTGTTTGGAAAACCACTTTTCGCACTTGTGTTGGTGCAGGAAACCACTTTTGCACTTGTATTAGTGTGGAAAAAACACTTTTTGCACTTGTGATAGTGTTGAAAAACCACTTTTCGCACTTGTGTTAGTGTTGAAAAACCACTTTTCGCACCTGTGTTGGTGCAGGAAACCACTTTTGCACTTGTATTAGTGTGGAAAAAACACTTTTTGCACTTGTGATAGTGTTGAAAACCCACATTTCACACTTGTGTTAGTGTTGAAAATCCACTTTTCACACTTGTGTTGGTGCAGGAAACCACTTTTGCACTTGTATTAGTGTGGAAAAAACACTTTTTACACTTGTGTTAGTGTTGAAAAACCACTTTTCGCACCTGTGTTGGTGCAGGAAACCACTTTTGCACTTGTATTAGTGTGGAAAAAACACTTTTTGCACTTGTGATAGTGTTGAAAACCCACTTTCACACTTGTGTTAGTGTTGAAAATCCACTTTTCGCACTTGTGTTGGTGCAGGAAACCACTTTTGCACTTGTATTAGTGTGGAAAAACCACTTTTCGCACTTGTGTTAGTGTTGAAAAACCACTTTTCGCACTTGTGTTGGTGCAGGAAACCACTTTTGCACTTGTATTAGTGTGGAAAAAACACTTTTTGCACTTGTGATAGTGTTGAAAAACCACTTTTCGCACTTGTGTTAGTGTTCAAAAACCACTTTTCGCACTTGTGTTGGTGCAGGAAACCACTTTTGCACTTGTATTAGTGTGGAAAAACCACTTTTCGCACTTGTGTTAGTGTTGAAAAACCACTTTTCGCACTTGTGTTAGTGTTGAAAAACCACTTTTCGCACTTGTGTTGGTGCAGGAAACCACTTTTGCACTTGTATTAGTGTGGAAAAAACACTTTTTGCACTTGTGATAGTGTTGAAAAACCACTTTTCGCACTTGTGTTAGTGTTGAAAAACCACTTTTCGCACTTGTGTTGGTGCAGGAAACCACTTTTGCACTTGTATTAGTGTGGAAAAAACACTTTTTGCACTTGTGATAGTGTTGAAAACCCACATTTCACACTTGTGTTAGTGTTGAAAATCCACTTTTCGCACTTGTGTTGGTGCAGGAAACCACTTTTGCACTTGTATTAGTGTGGAAAAAACACTTTTTGCAATTGTGATAGTGTTGAAAAACCACTTTTCGCACTTGTGTTAGTGTTGAAAAACCACTTTTCGCACTTGTGTTGGTGCAGGAAACCACTTTTGCACTTGTATTAGTGTGGAAAAAACCACTTTTCGCACTTGTGTTAGTGAAGGAAACCACTTTTCGCACTTGTGTTAGTGTTGAAAACCCACTTTTCGCACTTGTGTTAGTGTTGAAAATCCACTTTTCCCACTTGTGTTGGTGCAGGAAACCACTTTTGCACTTGTATTAGTGTGGAAAAAACACTTTTTGCACTTGTGATAGTGTTGAAAAACCACTTTTCGCACTTGTGTTAGTGTTGAAAAACCACTTTTCGCACTTGTGTTAGTGTTGAAAAACCACTTTTCGCACTTGTGTTGGTGAAGGAAACCACTTTTCGCACTTGTGTTATTGTTGAAAATCCACTTTTCGCACTTGTGTTAGTGTTGAAAATCCACTTTTCGCACTTGTGTTGCTGCAGGAAACCACTTTTGCACTTGTATTAGTGTGGAAAAAACACTTTTTGCACTTGTGATAGTGTTGAAAAACCACTTTTCGCACTTGTGTTAGTGTTGAAAAACCACTTTTCGCACTTGTGTTGGTGCAGGAAACCACTTTTGCACTTGTATTAGTGTGGAAAAAACACTTTTTGCACTTGTGATAGTGTTGAAAAACCACTTTTCGCACTTGTGTTAGTGTTGAAAAACCACTTTTCGCACTTGTGTTGGTGCAGGAAACCACTTTTGCACTTGTATTAGTGTGGAAAAAACACTTTTTGCACTTGTGATAGTGTTGAAAAAACACTTTTTGCACTTGTGTTCGTGTTGAAAATCCACTTTTCGCACTTGTGTTGGTGCAGGAAACCACTTTTGCACTTGTAATAGTGTGGAAAAACCACTTTTTGCACTTGTGTTAGTGTTGAAAAACCACTTTTCGCACTTGAGTTAGTGTGGAAAAAACACTTTTCGCACTTGTGTTGGTGCAGGAAACCACTTTTGCCCTTGTATTAGTGTGGAAAAAACACTTTTTGCACTTGTGATAGTGTTGAAAAACCACTTTTCGCACTTGTGTTAGTGTTGAAAAACCACTTTTCGCACTTGTGTTGGTGCAGGAAACCACTTTTGCACTTGTATTAGTGTGGAAAAAACACTTTTTGCACTTGTGATAGTGTTGAAAAACCACTTTTCGCACTTGTGTTAGGGTTGAAAAACCACTTTTCGCACTGGTGTTCATGAAGGAAACCACTTTTCGCATTTGTGTTAGTGTTGAAAACCCACTTTTCGCACTTGTGTTAGTGTTGAAAATCCACTTTTCCCACTTGTGTTGGTGCAGGAAACCACTTTTGCACTTGTATTAGTGTGGAAAAAACACTTTTTGCACTTGTGATAGTGTTGAAAAACCACTTTTTGCACTTGTGTTAGTGTTTGGAAAACCACTTTTCGCACTTGTGTTGGTGCAGGAAACCACTTTTGCACTTGTATTAGTGTGGAAAAAACACTTTTTGCACTTGTGATAGTGTTGAAAAACCACTTTTCGCACTTGTGTTAGTGTTGAAAAACCACTTTTCGCACCTGTGTTGGTGCAGGAAACCACTTTTGCACTTGTATTAGTGTGGAAAAAACACTTTTTGCACTTGTGATAGTGTTGAAAACCCACATTTCACACTTGTGTTAGTGTTGAAAATCCACTTTTCGCACTTGTGTTGGTGCAGGAAACCACTTTTGCACTTGTATTAGTGTGGAAAAACCACTTTTTGCACTTGTGTTAGTGTTGAAAAACCACTTTTCGCACTTGTGTTAGTGTTGAAAAACCACTTTTCGCACTTGTGTTGGTGCAGGAAACCACTTTTGCACTTGTATTAGTGTGGAAAAAACACTTTTTGCACTTGTGGTAGTGTTGAAAAACCACTTTTCGCACTTGTGTTAGTGTTCAAAAACCACTTTTCGCACTTGTGTTGGTGCAGGAAACCACTTTTGCACTTGTATTAGTGTGGAAAAACCACTTTTCGCACTTGTGTTAGTGTTGAAAAACCACTTTTCGCACTTGTGTTAGTGTTGAAAAACCACTTTTCGCACTTGTTTTGGTGCAGGAAACAACTTTTGCACTTGTATTAGTGTGGAAAAAACACTTTTTGCACTTGTGATAGTGTTGAAAAACCACTTTTCGCACTTGTGTTAGTGTTGAAAAACCACTTTTCGCACTTGTGTTGGTGCAGGAAACCACTTTTGCACTTGTATTAGTTTGGAAAAAACACTTTTTGCACTTGTGATAGTGTTGAAAAACCACTTTTCGCACTTGTGTTAGGGTTGAAAAACCACTTTTCGCACTGGTGTTCGTGAAGGAAACCACTTTTCGCATTTGTGTTAGTGTTGAAAACCCACTTTTCGCACTTGTGTTAGTGTTGAAAATCCACTTTTCCCACTTGTGTTGGTGCAGGAAACCACTTTTGCACTTGTATTAGTGTGGAAAAAACACTTTTTGCACTTGTGATAGTGTTGAAAAACCACTTTTCGCACTTGTGTTAGTGTTGAAAAACCACTTTTCGCACTTGTGTTGGTGCAGGAAACCACTTTTGCACTTGTATTAGTGTGGAAAAACCACTTTTCGCACTTGTGTTAGTGTTGAAAAACCACTTTTCGCACTTGAGTTAGTGTTGAAAAACCACTTTTCGCACTTGGGTTGGTGCAGGAAACCACTTTTGCACTTGTATTAGTGTGGAAAAAACACTTTTTGCACTTGTGATAGTGTTGAAAAACCACTTTTTGCACTTGTGTTAGTGTTGAAAAACCACTTTTCGCACTTGTGTTGGTGCAGGAAACCACTTTTGCACTTGTATTAGTGTGGAAAAAACACTTTTTGCACTTGTGATAGTGTTGAAAAACCACTTTTCGCACTTGTGTTAGGGTTGAAAAACCACTTTTCGCACTGGTGTTCATGAAGGAAACCACTTTTCGCATTTGTGTTAGTGTTGAAAACCCACTTTTCGCACTTGTGTTAGTGTTGAAAATCCACTTTTCCCACTTGTGTTGGTGCAGGAAACCACTTTTGCACTTGTATTAGTGTGGAAAAAACACTTTTTGCACTTGTGATAGTGTTGAAAAACCACTTTTTGCACTTGTGTTAGTGTTTGGAAAATCACTTTTCGCACTTGTGTTGGTGCAGGAAACCACTTTTGCACTTGTATTAGTGTGGAAAAAACACTTTTTGCACTTGTGATAGTGTTGAAAAACCACTTTTCGCACTTGTGTTAGTGTTGAAAAACCACTTTTCGCACCTGTGTTGGTGCAGGAAACCACTTTTGCACTTGTATTAGTGTAGAAAAAACACTTTTTGCACTTGTGATAGTGTTGAAAACCCACATTTCACACTTGTGTTAGTGTTGAAAATCCACTTTTCGCACTTGTGTTGGTGCAGGAAACCACTTTTGCACTTGTATTAGTGTGGAAAAACCACTTTTCGCACTTGTGTTAGTGTTGAAAAACCACTTTTCGCACTTGTGTTAGTGTTGAAAAACCACTTTTCGCACTTGTGTTGGTGCAGGAAACCACTTTTGCACTTGTATTAGTGTGGAAAAAACACTTTTTGCACTTGTGATAGTGTTGAAAAACCACTTTTCGCACTTGTGTTAGTGTTCAAAAACCACTTTTCGCACTTGTGTTGGTGCAGGAAACCACTTTTGCACTTGTATTAGTGTGGAAAAAACACTTTTTGCAATTGTGATAGTGTTGAAAAACCACTTTTCACACTTGTGTTAGTGTTGAAAATCCACTTTTCGCACTTGTGTTGGTGCAGGAAACCACTTTTGCACTTGTATTAGTGTGGAAAAAACACTTTTTGCAATTGTGATAGTGTTGAAAAACCACTTTTCGCACTTGTGTTAGTGTTGAAAAACCACTTTTCGCACTTGTGTTGGTGCAGGAAACCACTTTTGCACTTGTATTAGTGTGGAAAAACCACTTTTCGCACTTGTGTTAGTGTTGAAAAACCACTTTTCGCACTTGTGTTAGTGTTGAAAAACCACTTTTCACACTTGTGTTTGTGAAGGAAACCACTTTTCGCACTTGTGTTAGTGTTGAAAAACCACTTTTCGCACTTGTGTTGGTGCAGGAAACCACTTTTGCACTTGTATTAGTGTGGAAAAACCACTTTTCGCACTTGTGTTAGTGTTGAAAAACCACTTTTCGCACTTGAGTTAGTGTTGAAAAACCACTTTTCGCACTTGTGTTGGTGCAGGAAACCACTTTTGCACTTGTATTAGTGTGGAAAAAACACTTTTTGCACTTGTGATAGTGTTGAAAAACCACTTTTTGCACTTGTGTTAGTGTTGAAAAACCACTTTTCGCACTTGTGTTGGTGCAGGAAACCACTTTTGCACTTGTATTAGTGTGGAAAAACACTTTTTGCACTTGTGATAGTGTTGAAAAACCACTTTTCGCACTTGTGTTAGGGTTGAAAAACCACTTTTCGCACTGGTGTTCATGAAGGAAACCACTTTTCGCATTTGTGTTAGTGTTGAAAACCCACTTTTCGCACTTGTGTTAGTGTTGAAAATCCACTTTTCCCACTTGTGTTGGTGCAGGAAACCACTTTTGCACTTGTATTAGTGTGGAAAAAACACTTTTTGCACTTGTGATAGTGTTGAAAAACCACTTTTTGCACTTGTGTTAGTGTTTGGAAAATCACTTTTCGCACTTGTGTTGGTGCAGGAAACCACTTTTGCACTTGTATTAGTGTGGAAAAAACACTTTTTGCACTTGTGATAGTGTTGAAAAACCACTTTTCGCACTTGTGTTAGTGTTGAAAAACCACTTTTCGCACCTGTGTTGGTGCAGGAAACCACTTTTGCACTTGTATTAGTGTGGAAAAAACACTTTTTGCACTTGTGATAGTGTTGAAAACCCACATTTCACACTTGTGTTAGTGTTGAAAATCCACTTTTCGCACTTGTGTTGGTGCAGGAAACCACTTTTGCACTTGTATTAGTGTGGAAAAAAACCACTTTTCGCACTTGTGTTAGTGTTGAAAAACCACTTTTCGCACTTGTGTTAGTGTTGAAAAACCACTTTTCGCACTTGTGTTGGTGCAGGAAACCACTTTTGCACTTGTATTAGTGTGGAAAAAACACTTTTTGCACTTGTGATAGTGTTGAAAAACCACTTTTCGCACTTGTGTTAGTGTTCAAAAACCACTTTTCGCACTTGTGTTGGTGCAGGAAACCACTTTTGCACTTGTATTAGTGTGGAAAAAACACTTTTTGCAATTGTGATAGTGTTGAAAAACCACTTTTCACACTTGTGTTAGTGTTGAAAATCCACTTTTCGCACTTGTGTTGGTGCAGGAAACCACTTTTGCACTTGTATTAGTGTGGAAAAAACACTTTTTGCAAATGTGATAGTGTTGAAAAACCACTTTTCGCACTTGTGTTAGTGTTGAAAAACCACTTTTCGCACTTGTGTTGGTGCAGGAAACCACTTTTGCACTTGTATTAGTGTGGAAAAACCACTTTTCGCACTTGTGTTAGTGTTGAAAAACCACTTTTCGCACTTGTGTTAGTGTTGAAAAACCACTTTTCACACTTGTGTTAGTGAAGGAAACCACTTTTCGCACTTGTGTTAGTGTTGAAAACCCACTTTTCGCACTTGTGTTAGTGTTGAAAATCCACTTTTCGCACTTGTGTTGGTGCAGGAAACCACTTTTGCACTTGTATTAGTGTGGAAAAACCACTTTTGGCACTTGTGTTAGTGTTGAAAAACCACTTTTCGCACTTGTATTAGTGTGGAAAAAACACTTTTTGCACGTGATAGTGTTGAAAAACCACTTTTCGCACTTGTGTTAGTGTTGAAAAACCACTTTTCGCACTTGTGTTAGTGTTGAAAAACCACTTTTCGCACTTGTGTTGGTGAAGGAAACCACTTTTCGCACTTGTGTTATTGTTGAAAATCCACTTTTCGCACTTGTGTTAGTGTTGAAAATCCACTTTTCGCACTTGTGTTGCTGCAGGAAACCACTTTTGCACTTGTATTAGTGTGGAAAAAACACTTTTTGCACTTGTGATAGTGTTGAAAAACCACTTTTCGCACTTGTGTTAGTGTTGAAAAACCACTTTTCGCACTTGTGTTGGTGCAGGAAACCACTTTTGCACTTGTATTAGTGTGGAAAAAACACTTTTTGCACTTGTGATAGTGTTGAAAAACCACTTTTCGCACTTGTGTTAGTGTTGAAAAACCACTTTTCGCACTTGTGTTGGTGCAGGAAACCACTTTTGCACTTGTATTAGTGTGGAAAAACACTTTTTGCACTTGTGATAGTGTTGAAAAAACACTTTTTGCACTTGTGTTAGTGTTGAAAAACCACTTTTCGCACTTGTGTTGGTGCAGGAAACCACTTTTGCACTTGTATTAGTGTGGAAAAACCACTTTTTGCACTTGTGTTAGTGTTGAAAAACCACTTTTTGCACTTGAGTTAGTGTGGAAAAACCACTTTTCGCACTTGTGTTGGTGCAGGAAACCACTTTTGCACTTGTATTAGTGTGGAAAAAACACTTTTTGCACTTGTGATAGTGTTGAAAAACCACTTTTCGCACTTGTGTTAGTGTTGAAAAACCACTTTTCGCACTTGTGTTGGTGCAGGAAACCACTTTTGCACTTGTATTAGTGTGGAAAAAACACTTTTTGCACTTGTGATAGTGTTGAAAAACCACTTTTCGCACTTGTGTTAGGGTTGAAAAACCACTTTTCGCACTGGTGTTCATGAAGGAAACCACTTTTCGCATTTGTGTTAGTGTTGAAAACCCACTTTTCGCACTTGTGTTAGTGTTGAAAATCCACTTTTCCCACTTGTGTTGGTGCAGGAAACCACTTTTGCACTTGTATTAGTGTGGAAAAACACTTTTTGCACTTGTGATAGTGTTGAAAAACCACTTTTTGCACTTGTGTTAGTGTTTGGAAAACCACTTTTCGCACTTGTGTTGGTGCAGGAAACCACTTTTGCACTTGTATTAGTGTGGAAAAACACTTTTTGCACTTGTGATAGTGTTGAAAAACCACTTTTCGCACTTGTGTTAGTGTTGAAAAACCACTTTTCGCACCTGTGTTGGTGCAGGAAACCACTTTTGCACTTGTATTAGTGTGGAAAAAACACTTTTTGCACTTGTGATAGTGTTGAAAAACCACTTTTTGCACTTGTGTTAGTGTTTGGAAAACCACTTTTCGCACTTGTGTTGGTGCAGGAAACCACTTTTGCACTTGTATTAGTGTGGAAAAACACTTTTTGCACTTGTGATAGTGTTGAAAAACCACTTTTTGCACTTGTGTTAGTGTTTGGAAAATCACTTTTCGCACTTGTGTTGGTGCAGGAAACCACTTTTGCACTTGTATTAGTGTGGAAGAAACACTTTTTGCAATTGTGATAGTGTTGAAAAACCACTTTTCGCACTTGTGTTAGTGTTGAAAAACCACTTTTCGCACTTGTGTTGGTGCAGGAAACCACTTTTGCACTTGTATTAGTGTGGAAAAACCACTTTTCGCACTTGTGTTAGTGTTGAAAAACCACTTTTCGCACTTGTGTTAGTGTTGAAAAACCACTTTTCACACTTGTGTTAGTGAAGGAAACCACTTTTCGCACTTGTGTTAGTGTTGAAAAACCACTTTTCGCACTTGTGTTGGTGCAGGAAACCACTTTTGCACTTGTATTAGTGTGGAAAAACCACTTTTCGCACTTGTGTTAGTGTTGAAAAACCACTTTTCGCACTTGAGTTAGTGTTGAAAAACCACTTTTCGCACTTGTGTTGGTGCAGGAAACCACTTTTGCACTTGTATTAGTGTGGAAAAAACACTTTTTGCACTTGTGATAGTGTTGAAAAACCACTTTTTGCACTTGTGTTAGTGTTGAAAAACCACTTTTCGCACTTGTGTTGGTGCAGGAAACCACTTTTGCACTTGTATTAGTGTGGAAAAAACACTTTTTGCACTTGTGATAGTGTTGAAAAACCACTTTTCGCACTTGTGTTAGGGTTGAAAAACCACTTTTCGCACTGGTGTTCATGAAGGAAACCACTTTTCGCATTTGTGTTAGTGTTGAAAACCCACTTTTCGCACTTGTGTTAGTGTTGAAAATCCACTTTTCCCACTTGTGTTGGTGCAGGAAACCACTTTTGCACTTGTATTAGTGTGGAAAAAACACTTTTTGCACTTGTGATAGTGTTGAAAAACCACTTTTTGCACTTGTGTTAGTGTTTGGAAAATCACTTTTCGCACTTGTGTTGGTGCAGGAAACCACTTTTGCACTTGTATTAGTGTGGAAAAAACACTTTTTGCACTTGTGATAGTGTTGAAAAACCACTTTTCGCACTTGTGTTAGTGTTGAAAAACCACTTTTCGCACCTGTGTTGGTGCAGGAAACCACTTTTGCACTTGTATTAGTGTGGAAAAAACACTTTTTGCACTTGTGATAGTGTTGAAAACCCACATTTCACACTTGTGTTAGTGTTGAAAATCCACTTTTCGCACTTGTGTTGGTGCAGGAAACCACTTTTGCACTTGTATTAGTGTGGAAAAACCACTTTTCGCACTTGTGTTAGTGTTGAAAAACCACTTTTCGCACTTGTGTTAGTGTTGAAAAACCACTTTTCGCACTTGTGTTGGTGCAGGAAACCACTTTTGCACTTGTATTAGTGTGGAAAAAACACTTTTTGCACTTGTGATAGTGTTGAAAAACCACTTTTCGCACTTGTGTTAGTGTTCAAAAACCACTTTTCGCACTTGTGTTGGTGCAGGAAACCACTTTTGCACTTGTATTAGTGTGGAAAAAACACTTTTTGCAATTGTGATAGTGTTGAAAAACCACTTTTCACACTTGTGTTAGTGTTGAAAATCCACTTTTCGCACTTGTGTTGGTGCAGGAAACCACTTTTGCACTTGTATTAGTGTGGAAAAAACACTTTTTGCAAATGTGATAGTGTTGAAAAACCACTTTTCGCACTTGTGTTAGTGTTGAAAAACCACTTTTCGCACTTGTGTTGGTGCAGGAAACCACTTTTGCACTTGTATTAGTGTGGAAAAACCACTTTTCGCACTTGTGTTAGTGTTGAAAAACCACTTTTCGCACTTGTGTTAGTGTTGAAAAACCACTTTTCACACTTGTGTTAGTGAAGGAAACCACTTTTCGCACTTGTGTTAGTGTTGAAAACCCACTTTTCGCACTTGTGTTAGTGTTGAAAATCCACTTTTCGCACTTGTGTTGGTGCAGGAAACCACTTTTGCACTTGTATTAGTGTGGAAAAACCACTTTTCGCACTTGTGTTAGTGTTGAAAAACCACTTTTCGCACTTGTATTAGTGTGGAAAAAACACTTTTTGCACGTGATAGTGTTGAAAAACCACTTTTCGCACTTGTGTTAGTGTTGAAAAACCACTTTTCGCACTTGTGTTAGTGTTGAAAAACCACTTTTCGCACTTGTGTTGGTGAAGGAAACCACTTTTCGCACTTGTGTTATTGTTGAAAATCCACTTTTCGCACTTGTGTTAGTGTTGAAAATCCACTTTTCGCACTTGTGTTGCTGCAGGAAACCACTTTTGCACTTGTATTAGTGTGGAAAAAACACTTTTTGCACTTGTGATAGTGTTGAAAAACCACTTTTCGCACTTGTGTTAGTGTTGAAAAACCACTTTTCGCACTTGTGTTGGTGCAGGAAACCACTTTTGCACTTGTATTAGTGTGGAAAAAACACTTTTTGCACTTGTGATAGTGTTGAAAAACCACTTTTCGCACTTGTGTTAGTGTTGAAAAACCACTTTTCGCACTTGTGTTGGTGCAGGAAACCACTTTTGCACTTGTATTAGTGTGGAAAAACACTTTTTGCACTTGTGATAGTGTTGAAAAAACACTTTTTGCACTTGTGTTAGTGTTGAAAAACCACTTTTCGCACTTGTGTTGGTGCAGGAAACCACTTTTGCACTTGTATTAGTGTGGAAAAACCACTTTTTGCACTTGTGTTAGTGTTGAAAAACCACTTTTTGCACTTGAGTTAGTGTGGAAAAACCACTTTTCGCACTTGTGTTGGTGCAGGAAACCACTTTTGCACTTGTATTAGTGTGGAAAAAACACTTTTTGCACTTGTGATAGTGTTGAAAAACCACTTTTCGCACTTGTGTTAGTGTTGAAAAACCACTTTTCGCACTTGTGTTGGTGCAGGAAACCACTTTTGCACTTGTATTAGTGTGGAAAAAACACTTTTTGCACTTGTGATAGTGTTGAAAAACCACTTTTCGCACTTGTGTTAGGGTTGAAAAACCACTTTTCGCACTGGTGTTCATGAAGGAAACCACTTTTCGCATTTGTGTTAGTGTTGAAAACCCACTTTTCGCACTTGTGTTAGTGTTGAAAATCCACTTTTCCCACTTGTGTTGGTGCAGGAAACCACTTTTGCACTTGTATTAGTGTGGAAAAACACTTTTTGCACTTGTGATAGTGTTGAAAAACCACTTTTTGCACTTGTGTTAGTGTTTGGAAAACCACTTTTCGCACTTGTGTTGGTGCAGGAAACCACTTTTGCACTTGTATTAGTGTGGAAAAACACTTTTTGCACTTGTGATAGTGTTGAAAAACCACTTTTCGCACTTGTGTTAGTGTTGAAAAACCACTTTTCGCACCTGTGTTGGTGCAGGAAACCACTTTTGCACTTGTATTAGTGTGGAAAAAACACTTTTTGCACTTGTGATAGTGTTGAAAAACCACTTTTTGCACTTGTGTTAGTGTTTGGAAAACCACTTTTCGCACTTGTGTTGGTGCAGGAAACCACTTTTGCACTTGTATTAGTGTGGAAAAACACTTTTTGCACTTGTGATAGTGTTGAAAAACCACTTTTTGCACTTGTGTTAGTGTTTGGAAAATCACTTTTCGCACTTGTGTTGGTGCAGGAAACCACTTTTGCACTTGTATTAGTGTGGAAAAAACACTTTTTGCACTTGTGATAGTGTTGAAAAACCACTTTTCGCACTTGTGTTAGTGTTGAAAAACCACTTTTCGCACTTGTGTTGGTGCAGGAAACCACTTTTGCACTTGTATTAGTGTGGAAAAAAACACTTTTTGCACTTGTGATAGTGTTGAAAAACCACTTTTCGCACTTGTGTTAGGGTTGAAAAACCACTTTTCGCACTGGTGTTCGTGAAGGAAACCACTTTTCGCATTTGTGTTAGTGTTGAAAACCCACTTTTCGCACTTGTGTTAGTGTTGAAAATCCACTTTTCCCACTTGTGTTGGTGCAGGAAACCACTTTTGCACTTGTATTAGTGTGGAAAAAATACTTTTTGCACTTGTGATAGTGTTGAAAAACCACTTTTCGCACTTGTGTTAGTGTTGAAAAACCACTTTTCGCACTTGTGTTGGTGCAGGAAACCACTTTTGCACTTGTATTAGTGTGGAAAAACCACTTTTCGCACTTGTGTTAGTGTTGAAAAACTACTTTTCGCACTTGTGTTAGTGTTGAAAAACTACTTTTCACACTTGTGTTAGTGAAGGAAACCACTTTTCGCACTTGTGTTAGTGTTGAAAACCCACTTTTCGCACTTGTGTTAGTGTTGAAAATCCACTTTTCGAACTTGTGTTGGTGCAGGAAACCACTTTTGCACTTGTATTAGTGTGGAAAAACCACTTTTCGCACTTGTGTTGGTGCAGGAAACCACTTTTGCACTTGTATTAGTGTGGCAAAACCACTTTTCACACTTGTGTTAGTGTTGAAGAACCACTTTTCGCACTTGTGTTAGTGTTGAAAAACCACTTTTCGCACTTGTGTTAGTGTTGAAAAACCACTTTTCGCACTTGTGTTAGTGTTGAAAAACCACTTTTCGCACTTGTGTTAGTGAAGGAAACCACTTGTGCACTTGTATTAGTGTGGAAAAACCACTTTTCGCACTTGTGTTAGTGTTGAAAACCCACTTTTCGCACTTGTGTTAGTGTTGAAAATCCACTTTTCGCACTTGTGTTGGTGCAGGAAACCACTTTTGCACTTGTATTAGTGTGGAAAAAACACTTTTTGCACTTGTGATAGTGTTGAAAAACCACTTTTCGCACTTGTGTTAGTGTTGAAATACCACTTTTCGCACTTATGTTGGTGCAGGAAACCACTTTTGCACTTGTATTAGTGTGGAAAAAACACTTTTTGCACTTGTGATAGTGTTGAAAAACCACTTTTCGCACTTGTGTTAGGGTTGAAAAACCACTTTTCGCACTGGTGTTCATGAAGGAAACCACTTTTCGCATTTGTGTTAGTGTTGAAAACCCACTTTTCGCACTTGTGTTAGTGTTGAAAATCCACTTTTCCCACTTGTGTTGGTGCAGGAAACCACTTTTGCACTTGTATTAGTGTGGAAAAAACACTTTTTGCACTTGTGATAGTGTTGAAAAACCACTTTTTGCACTTGTGTTAGTGTTTGGAAAACCACTTTTCGCACTTGTGTTGGTGCAGGAAACCACTTTTGCACTTGTATTAGTGTGGAAAAAACACTTTTTGCACTTGTGATAGTGTTGAAAAACCACTTTTCGCACTTGTGTTAGTGTTGAAAAACCACTTTTCGCACCTGTGTTGGTGCAGGAAACCACTTTTGCACTTGTATTAGTGTGGAAAAAACACTTTTTGCACTTGTGATAGTGTTGAAAACCCACATTTCACACTTGTGTTAGTGTTGAAAATCCACTTTTCGCACTTGTGTTGGTGCAGGAAACCACTTTTGCACTTGTATTAGTGTGGAAAAACCACTTTTCGCACTTGTGTTAGTGTTGAAAAACCACTTTTCGCACTTGTGTTAGTGTTGAAAAACCACTTTTTGCACTTGTGTTGGTGCAGGAAACCACTTTTGCACTTGTATTAGTGTGGAAAAAACACTTTTTGCACTTGTGATAGTGTTGAAAAACCACTTTTCGCACTTGTGTTAGGGTTGAAAAACCACTTTTCGCACTGGTGTTCATGAAGGAAACCACTTTTCGCATTTGTGTTAGTGTTGAAAACCCACTTTTCGCACTTGTGTTAGTGTTGAAAATCCACTTTTCCCACTTGTGTTGGTGCAGGAAACCACTTTTGCACTTGTATTAGTGTGGAAAAAACACTTTTTGCACTTGTGATAGTGTTGAAAAACCACTTTTTGCACTTGTGTTAGTGTTTGGAAAATCACTTTTCGCACTTGTGTTGGTGCAGGAAACCACTTTTGCACTTGTATTAGTGTGGAAAAAACACTTTTTGCACTTGTGATAGTGTTGAAAAACCACTTTTCGCACTTGTGTTAGTGTTGAAAAACCACTTTTCGCACCTGTGTTGGTGCAGGAAACCACTTTTGCACTTGTATTAGTGTGGAAAAAACACTTTTTGCACTTGTGATAGTGTTGAAAACCCACATTTCACACTTGTGTTAGTGTTGAAAATCCACTTTTCGCACTTGTGTTGGTGCAGGAAACCACTTTTGCACTTGTATTAGTGTGGAAAAACCACTTTTCGCACTTGTGTTAGTGTTGAAAAACCAATTTCGCACTTGTGTTAGTGTTGAAAAACCACTTTTCGCACTTGTGTTGGTGCAGGAAACCACTTTTGCACTTGTATTAGTGTGGAAAAAACACTTTTTGCACTTGTGATAGTGTTGAAAAACCACTTTTCGCACTTGTGTTAGTGTTCAAAAACCACTTTTCGCACTTGTGTTGGTGCAGGAAACCACTTTTGCACTTGTATTAGTGTGGAAAAACCACTTTTCGCACTTGTGTTAGTGTTGAAAAACCACTTTTCGCACTTGTGTTAGTGTTGAAAAACCACTTTTCGCACTTGTGTTGGTGCAGGAAACCACTTTTGCACTTGTATTAGTGTGGAAAAAACACTTTTTGCACTTGTGATAGTGTTGAAAAACCACTTTTCGCACTTGTGTTAGTGTTGAAAAACCACTTTTCGCACTTGTGTTGGTGCAGGAAACCACTTTTGCACTTGAATTAGTGTGGAAAAAACACTTTTTGCACTTGTGATAGTGTTGAAAACCCACATTTCACACTTGTGTTAGTGTTGAAAATCCACTTTTCGCACTTGTGTTGGTGCAGGAAACCACTTTTGCACTTGTATTAGTGTGGAAAAAACACTTTTTGCAATTGTGATAGTGTTGAAAAACCACTTTTCGCACTTGTGTTAGTGTTGAAAAACCACTTTTCGCACTTGTGTTGGTGCAGGAAACCACTTTTGCACTTGTATTAGTGTGGAAAAACCACTTTTCGCACTTGTGTTAGTGTTGAAAAACCACTTTTTGCACTTGTGTTAGTGTTGAAAAACCACTTTTCACACTTGTGTTAGTGAAGGAAACCACTTTTCGCACTTGTGTTAGTGTTGAAAACCCACTTTTCGCACTTGTGTTAGTGTTGAAAATCCACTTTTCGCACTTGTGTTGGTGCAGGAAACCACTTTTGCACTTGTATTAGTGTGGAAAAAACACTTTTTGCACGTGATAGTGTTGAAAAACCACTTTTCGCACTTGTGTTAGTGTTGAAAAACCACTTTTCGCACTTGTGTTAGTGTTGAAAAACCACTTTTCGCACTTGTGTTGGTGAAGGAAACCACTTTTCGCACTTGTGTTATTGTTGAAAATCCACTTTTCGCACTTGTGTTAGTGTTGAAAATCCACTTTTCGCACTTGTGTTGCTGCAGGAAACCACTTTTGCACTTGTATTAGTGTGGAAAAAACACTTTTTGCAATTGTGATAGTGTTGAAAAACCACTTTTCGCACTTGTGTTAGTGTTGAAAAACCACTTTTCGCACTTGTGTTGGTGCAGGAAACCACTTTTGCACTTGTATTAGTGTGGAAAAACCACTTTTCGCACTTGTGTTAGTGTTGAAAAACCACTTTTCGCACTTGTGTTAGTGTTGAAAAACCACTTTTCACACTTGTATTAGTGTGGAAAAAACACTTTTTGCACGTGATAGTGTTGAAAAACCACATTTCGCACTTGTGTTAGTGTTGAAAACCCACTTTTCGCACTTGTGTTAGTGTTGAAAATCCACTTTTCGCACTTGTGTTGGTGCAGGAAACCACTTTTGCACTTGTATTAGTGTGGAAAAAACACTTTTCGCACTTGTGTTAGTGTTGAAAAACCACTTTTCGCACTTGTATTAGTGTGGAAAAAACACTTTTTGCACGTGATAGTGTTGAAAAACCACTTTTCGCACTTGTGTTAGTGTTGAAAAACCACTTTTCGCACTTGTGTTAGTGTTGAAAAACCACTTTTCGCACTTGTGTTGGTGAAGGAAACCACTTTTCGCACTTGTGTTATTGTTGAAAATCCACTTTTCGCACTTGTGTTATTGTTGAAAATCCACTTTTCGCACTTGTGTTGCTGCAGGAAACCACTTTTGCACTTGTATTAGTGTGGAAAAAACACTTTTTGCACTTGTGATAGTGTTGAAAAACCACTTTTCGCACTTGTGTTAGTGTTGAAAAACCACTTTTCGCACTTGTGTTGGTGCAGGAAACCACTTTTGCACTTGTATTAGTGTGGAAAAAACACTTTTTGCACTTGTGATAGTGTTGAAAAACCACTTTTCGCACTTGTGTTAGTGTTGAAAAACCACTTTTCGCACTTGTGTTGGTGCAGGAAACCACTTTTGCACTTGTATTAGTGTGGAAAAACACTTTTTGCACTTGTGATAGTGTTGAAAAAACACTTTTTGCACTTGTGTTAGTGTTGAAAAACCACTTTTCGCACTTGTGTTGGTGCAGGAAACCACTTTTGCACTTGTATTAGTGTGGAAAAACCACTTTTTGCACTTGTGTTAGTGTTGAAAAACCACTTTTTGCACTTGAGTTAGTGTGGAAAAACCACTTTTCGCACTTGTGTTGGTGCAGGAAACCACTTTTGCACTTGTATTAGTGTGGAAAAAACACTTTTTGCACTTGTGATAGTGTTGAAAAACCACTTTTCGCACTTGTGTTAGTGTTGAAAAACCACTTTTCGCACTTGTGTTGGTGCAGGAAACCACTTTTGCACTTGTATTAGTGTGGAAAAAACACTTTTTGCACTTGTGATAGTGTTGAAAAACCACTTTTCGCACTTGTGTTAGGGTTGAAAAACCACTTTTCGCACTGGTGTTCATGAAGGAAACCACTTTTCGCATTTGTGTTAGTGTTGAAAACCCACTTTTCGCACTTGTGTTAGTGTTGAAAATCCACTTTTCCCACTTGTGTTGGTGCAGGAAACCACTTTTGCACTTGTATTAGTGTGGAAAAAACACTTTTTGCACTTGTGATAGTGTTGAAAAACCACTTTTTGCACTTGTGTTAGTGTTTGGAAAACCACTTTTCGCACTTGTGTTGGTGCAGGAAACCACTTTTGCACTTGTATTAGTGTGGAAAAACACTTTTTGCACTTGTGATAGTGTTGAAAAACCACTTTTCGCACTTGTGTTAGTGTTGAAAAACCACTTTTCGCACCTGTGTTGGTGCAGGAAACCACTTTTGCACTTGTATTAGTGTGGAAAAAACACTTTTTGCACTTGTGATAGTGTTGAAAAACCACTTTTTGCACTTGTGTTAGTGTTTGGAAAACCACTTTTCGCACTTGTGTTGGTGCAGGAAACCACTTTTGCACTTGTATTAGTGTGGAAAAACACTTTTTGCACTTGTGATAGTGTTGAAAAACCACTTTTTGCACTTGTGTTAGTGTTTGGAAAATCACTTTTCGCACTTGTGTTGGTGCAGGAAACCACTTTTGCACTTGTATTAGTGTGGAAAAAACACTTTTTGCACTTGTGATAGTGTTGAAAAACCACTTTTCGCACTTGTGTTAGTGTTGAAAAACCACTTTTCGCACTTGTGTTGGTGCAGGAAACCACTTTTGCACTTGTATTAGTGTGGAAAAAACACTTTTTGCACTTGTGATAGTGTTGAAAAACCACTTTTCGCACTTGTGTTAGGGTTGAAAAACCACTTTTCGCACTGGTGTTCGTGAAGGAAACCACTTTTCGCATTTGTGTTAGTGTTGAAAACCCACTTTTCGCACTTGTGTTAGTGTTGAAAATCCACTTTTCCCACTTGTGTTGGTGCAGGAAACCACTTTTGCACTTGTATTAGTGTGGAAAAAACACTTTTTGCACTTGTGATAGTGTTGAAAAACCACTTTTCGCACTTGTGTTAGTGTTGAAAAACCACTTTTCGCACTTGTGTTGGTGCAGGAAACCACTTTTGCACTTGTATTAGTGTGGAAAAACCACTTTTCGCACTTGTGTTAGTGTTGAAAAACTACTTTTCGCACTTGTGTTAGTGTTGAAAAACTACTTTTCACACTTGTGTTAGTGAAGGAAACCACTTTTCGCACTTGTGTTAGTGTTGAAAACCCACTTTTCGCACTTGTGTTAGTGTTGAAAATCCACTTTTCGAACTTGTGTTGGTGCAGGAAACCACTTTTGCACTTGTATTAGTGTGGAAAAACCACTTTTCGCACTTGTGTTGGTGCAGGAAACCACTTTTGCACTTGTATTAGTGTGGCAAAACCACTTTTCGCACTTGTGTTAGTGTTGAAGAACCACTTTTCGCACTTGTGTTAGTGTTGAAAAACCACTTTTCGCACTTGTGTTAGTGTTGAAAAACCACTTTTCGCACTTGTGTTAGTGTTGAAAAACCACTTTTCGCACTTGTGTTAGTGAAGGAAACCACTTGTGCACTTGTATTAGTGTGGAAAAACCACTTTTCGCACTTGTGTTAGTGTTGAAAACCCACTTTTCGCACTTGTGTTTGTGTTGAAAATCCACTTTTCGCACTTGTGTTGGTGCAGGAAACCACTTTTGCACTTGTATTAGTGTGGAAAAAACACTTTTTGCACTTGTGATAGTGTTGAAAAACCACTTTTCGCACTTGTGTTAGTGTTGAAAAACCACTTTTCGCACTTATGTTGGTGCAGGAAACCACTTTTGCACTTGTATTAGTGTGGAAAAAACACTTTTTGCACTTGTGATAGTGTTGAAAAACCACTTTTCGCACTTGTGTTAGGGTTGAAAAACCACTTTTCG
Source organism: Myxine glutinosa (assembly GCF_964187855.1). Taxonomy (NCBI): domain Eukaryota; kingdom Metazoa; phylum Chordata; class Myxini; order Myxiniformes; family Myxinidae; genus Myxine; species Myxine glutinosa. The sequence continues at coordinate 206,558 of NW_027616394.1, forward strand.
CACTGGTGTTCATGAAGGAAACCACTTTTCGCATTTGTGTTAGTGTTGAAAACCCACTTTTCGCACTAGTGTTAGTGTTGAAAATCCACTTTTCCCACTTGTGTTGGTGCAGGAAACCACTTTTGCACTTGTATTAGTGTGGAAAAAACACTTTTTGCACTTGTGATAGTGTTGAAAAACCACTTTTTGCACTTGTGTTAGTGTTTGGAAAACCACTTTTCGCACTTGTGTTGGTGCAGGAAACCACTTTTGCACTTGTATTAGTGTGGAAAAAACACTTTTTGCACTTGTGATAGTGTTGAAAAACCACTTTTCGCACTTGTGTTAGTGTTGAAAAACCACTTTTCGCACCTGTGTTGGTGCAGGAAACCACTTTTGCACTTGTATTAGTGTGGAAAAAACACTTTTTGCACTTGTGATAGTGTTGAAAACCCACATTTCACACTTGTGTTAGTGTTGAAAATCCACTTTTCGCACTTGTGTTGGTGCAGGAAACCACTTTTGCACTTGTATTAGTGTGGAAAAACCACTTTTCGCACTTGTGTTAGTGTTGAAAAACCACTTTTCGCACTTGTGTTAGTGTTGAAAAACCACTTTTTGCACTTGTGTTGGTGCAGGAAACCACTTTTGCACTTGTATTAGTGTGGAAAAAACACTTTTTGCACTTGTGATAGTGTTGAAAAACCACTTTTCGCACTTGTGTTAGGGTTGAAAAACCACTTTTCGCACTGGTGTTCATGAAGGAAACCACTTTTCGCATTTGTGTTAGTGTTGAAAACCCACTTTTCGCACTTGTGTTAGTGTTGAAAATCCACTTTTCCCACTTGTGTTGGTGCAGGAAACCACTTTTGCACTTGTATTAGTGTGGAAAAAACACTTTTTGCACTTGTGATAGTGTTGAAAAACCACTTTTTGCGCTTGTGTTAGTGTTTGGAAAATCACTTTTCGCACTTGTGTTGGTGCAGGAAACCACTTTTGCACTTGTATTAGTGTGGAAAAAACACTTTTTGCACTTGTGATAGTGTTGAAAAACCACTTTTCGCACTTGTGTTAGTGTTGAAAAACCACTTTTCGCACCTGTGTTGGTGCAGGAAACCACTTTTGCACTTGTATTAGTGTGGAAAAAACACTTTTTGCACTTGTGATAGTGTTGAAAACCCACATTTCACACTTGTGTTAGTGTTGAAAATCCACTTTTCGCACTTGTGTTGGTGCAGGAAACCACTTTTGCACTTGTATTAGTGTGGAAAAAACACTTTTTGCACTTGTGATAGTGTTGAAAAACCACTTTTCGCACTTGTGTTAGTGTTCAAAAACCACTTTTCGCACTTGTGTTGGTGCAGGAAACCACTTTTGCACTTGTATTAGTGTGGAAAAACCACTTTTCGCACTTGTGTTAGTGTTGAAAAACCACTTTTCGCACTTGTGTTAGTGTTGAAAAACCACTTTTCGCACTTGTGTTGGTGCAGGAAACCACTTTTGCACTTGTATTAGTGTGGAAAAAACACTTTTTGCACTTGTGATAGTGTTGAAAAACCACTTTTCGCACTTATGTTAGTGTTGAAAAACCACTTTTCGCACTTGTGTTGGTGCAGGAAACCACTTTTGCACTTGTATTAGTGTGGAAAAAACACTTTTTGCACTTGTGATAGTGTTGAAAACCCACATTTCACACTTGTGTTAGTGTTGAAAATCCACTTTTCGCACTTGTGTTGGTGCAGGAAACCACTTTTGCACTTGTATTAGTGTGGAAAAAACACTTTTTGCAATTGTGATAGTGTTGAAAAACCACTTTTCGCACTTGTGTTAGTGTTGAAAAACCACTTTTCGCACTTGTGTTGGTGCAGGAAACCACTTTTGCACTTGTATTAGTGTGGAAAAACCACTTTTCGCACTTGTGTTAGTGTTGAAAAACCACTTTTCGCACTTGTGTTAGTGTTGAAAAACCACTTTTCACACTTGTGTTAGTGAAGGAAACCACTTTTCGCACTTGTGTTAGTGTTGAAAACCCACTTTTCGCACTTGTGTTAGTGTTGAAAATCCACTTTTCGCACTTGTGTTGGTGCAGGAAACCACTTTTGCACTTGTATTAGTGTGGAAAAAACACTTTTTGCACGTGATAGTGTTGAAAAACCACTTTTCGCACTTGTGTTAGTGTTGAAAAACCACTTTTCGCACTTGTGTTAGTGTTGAAAAACCACTTTTCGCACTTGTGTTGGTGAAGGAAACCACTTTTCGCACTTGTGTTATTGTTGAAAATCCACTTTTCGCACTTGTGTTAGTGTTGAAAATCCACTTTTCGCACTTGTGTTGCTGCAGGAAACCACTTTTGCACTTGTATTAGTGTGGAAAAAACACTTTTTGCAATTGTGATAGTGTTGAAAAACCACTTTTCGCACTTGTGTTAGTGTTGAAAAACCACTTTTCGCACTTGTGTTGGTGCACGAAACCACTTTTGCACTTGTATTAGTGTGGAAAAACCACTTTTCGCACTTGTGTTAGTGTTGAAAAACCACTTTTCGCACTTGTGTTAGTGTTGAAAAACCACTTTTCACACTTGTGTTAGTGAAGGAAACCACTTTTCGCACTTGTGTTAGTGTTGAAAACCCACTTTTCGCACTTGTGTTAGTGTTGAAAATCCACTTTTCGCACTTGTGTTGGTGCAGGAAACCACTTTTGCACTTGTATTAGTGTGGAAAAAACACTTTTTGCACGTGATAGTGTTGAAAAACCACATTTCGCACTTGTGTTAGTGTTGAAAAACCACTTTTCGCACTTGTGTTAGTGTTGAAAAACCACTTTTCGCACTTGTGTTGGTGAAGGAGACCACTTTTCGCACTTGTGTTATTGTTGAAAATCCACTTTTCGCACTTGTGTTAGTGTTGAAAATCCACTTTTCGCACTTGTGTTGCTGCAGGAAACCACTTTTGCACTTGTATTAGTGTGGAAAAAAAACTTTTTGCACTTGTGATAGTGTTGAAAACCACTTTTCGCACTTGTGTTAGTGTTGAAAAACCACTTTTCGCACTTGTGTTGGTGCAGGAAACCACTTTTGCACTTGTATTAGTGTGGAAAAAACACTTTTTGCACTTGTGATAGTGTTGAAAAACCACTTTTCGCACTTGTGTTAGTGTTGAAAAACCACTTTTCGCACTTGTGTTGGTGCAGGAAACCACTTTTGCACTTGTATTAGTGTGGAAAAAACACTTTTTGCACTTGTGATAGTGTTGAAAAACCACTTTTCGCACTTGTGTTAGGGTTGAAAAACCACTTTTCGCACTGGTGTTCATGAAGGAAACCACTTTTCGCATTTGTGTTAGTGTTGAAAACCCACTTTTCGCACTTGTGTTAGTGTTGAAAATCCACTTTTCCCACTTGTGTTGGTGCAGGAAACCACTTTTGCACTTGTATTAGTGTGGAAAAAACACTTTTTGCACTTGTGATAGTGTTGAAAAACCACTTTTTGCACTTGTGTTAGTGTTTGGAAAATCACTTTTCGCACTTGTGTTGGTGCAGGAAACCACTTTTGCACTTGTATTAGTGTGGAAAAAACACTTTTTGCACTTGTGATAGTGTTGAAAAACCACTTTTCGCACTTGTGTTAGTGTTGAAAAACCACTTTTCGCACCTGTGTTGGTGCAGGAAACCACTTTTGCACTTGTATTAGTGTGGAAAAAACACTTTTTGCACTTGTGATAGTGTTGAAAACCCACATTTCACACTTGTGTTAGTGTTGAAAATCCACTTTTCGCACTTGTGTTGGTGCAGGAAACCACTTTTGCACTTGTATTAGTGTGGAAAAACCACTTTTCGCACTTGTGTTAGTGTTGAAAAACCACTTTTCGCACTTGTGTTAGTGTTGAAAAACCACTTTTCGCACTTGTGTTGGTGCAGGAAACCACTTTTGCACTTGTATTAGTGTGGAAAAAACACTTTTTGCACTTGTGATAGTGTTGAAAAACCACTTTTCGCACTTGTGTTAGTGTTCAAAAACCACTTTTCGCACTTGTGTTGGTGCAGGAAACCACTTTTGCACTTGTATTAGTGTGGAAAAACCACTTTTCGCACTTGTGTTAGTGTTGAAAAACCACTTTTCGCACTTGTGTTAGTGTTGAAAAACCACTTTTCGCACTTGTGTTGGTGCAGGAAACCACTTTTGCACTTGTATTAGTGTGGAAAAAACACTTTTTGCACTTGTGATAGTGTTGAAAAACCACTTTTCGCACTTGTGTTAGTGTTGAAAAACCACTTTTCGCACTTGTGTTGGTGCAGGAAACCACTTTTGCACTTGTATTAGTGTGGAAAAAACACTTTTTGCACTTGTGATAGTGTTGAAAACCCACATTTCACACTTGTGTTAGTGTTGAAAATCCACTTTTCGCACTTGTGTTGGTGCAGGAAACCACTTTTGCACTTGTATTAGTGTGGAAAAAACACTTTTTGCAATTGTGATAGTGTTGAAAAACCACTTTTCGCACTTGTGTTAGTGTTGAAAAACCACTTTTCACACTTGTGTTAGTGAAGGAAACCACTTTTCGCACTTGTGTTAGTGTTGAAAACCCACTTTTCGCACTTGTGTTAGTGTTGAAAAACCACTTTTCGCACTTGTGTTGGTGCAGGAAACCACTTTTGCACTTGTATTAGTGTGGAAAAAACACTTTTTGCACTTGTGATAGTGTTGAAAACCCACATTTCACACTTGTGTTAGTGTTGAAAATCCACTTTTCGCACTTGTGTTGGTGCAGGAAACCACTTTTGCACTTGTATTAGTGTGGAAAAACCACTTTTCGCACTTGTGTTAGTGTTGAAAAACCACTTTTCGCACTTGTGTTAGTGTTGAAAAACCACTTTTCACACTTGTGTTAGTGAAGGAAACCACTTTTCGCACTTGTGTTAGTGTTGAAAACCCACTTTTCGCACTTGTGTTAGTGTTGAAAATCCACTTTTCGCACTTGTGTTGGTGCAGGAAACCAGTTTTGCACTTGTATTAGTGTGGAAAAAACACTTTTTGCACGTGATAGTGTTGAAAAACCACTTTTCGCACTTGTGTTAGTGTTGAAAAACCACTTTTCGCACTTGTGTTAGTGTTGAAAAACCACTTTTCGCACTTGTGTTGGTGAAGGAAACCACTTTTCGCACTTGTGTTATTGTTGAAAATCCACTTTTCGCACTTGTGTTAGTGTTGAAAATCCACTTTTCGCACTTGTGTTGCTGCAGGAAACCACTTTTGCACTTGTATTAGTGTGGAAAAAACACTTTTTGCACTTGTGATAGTGTTGAAAAACCACTTTTCGCACTTGTGTTAGTGTTTAAAAACCACTTTTCGCACTTGTGTTGGTGCAGGAAACCACTTTTGCACTTGTATTAGTGTGGAAAAAACACTTTTTGCACTTGTGATAGTGTTGAAAAACCACTTTTCGCACTTGTGTTAGTGTTGAAAAACCACTTTTCGCACTTGTGTTGGTGCAGGAAACCACTTTTGCACTTGTATTAGTGTGGAAAAACCACTTTTCGCACTTGTGTTGGTGCAGGAAACCACTTTTGCACTTGTATTAGTGTGGCAAAACCACTTTTCGCACTTGTGTTAGTGTTGAAGAACCACTTTTCGCACTTGTGTTAGTGTTGAAAAACCACTTTTCGCACTTGTGTTCGTGTTGAAAAACCACTTTTCGCACTTGTGTTAGTGTTGAAAAACCACTTTTCGCACTTGTGTTAGTGAAGGAAACCACTTGTGCACTTGTATTAGTGTGGAAAAACCACTTTTCGCACTTGTGTTAGTGTTGAAAACCCACTTTTCGCACTTGTGTTAGTGTTGAAAATCCACTTTTCGCACTTGTGTTGGTGCAGGAAACCACTTTTGCACTTGTATTAGTGTGGAAAAAACACTTTTTGCACTTGTGATAGTGTTGAAAAACCACTTTTCGCACTTGTGTTAGTGTTGAAAAACCACTTTTCGCACTTATGTTGGTGCAGGAAACCACTTTTGCACTTGTATTAGTGTGGAAAAAACACTTTTTGCACTTGTGATAGTGTTGAAAAACCACTTTTCGCACTTGTGTTAGGGTTGAAAAACCACTTTTCGCACTGGTGTTCATGAAGGAAACCACTTTTCGCATTTGTGTTAGTGTTGAAAACCCACTTTTCGCACTTGTGTTAGTGTTGAAAATCCACTTTTCCCACTTGTGTTGGTGCAGGAAACCACTTTTGCACTTGTATTAGTGTGGAAAAAACACTTTTTGCACTTGTGATAGTGTTGAAAAACCACTTTTTGCACTTGTGTTAGTGTTTGGAAAACCACTTTTCGCACTTGTGTTGGTGCAGGAAACCACTTTTGGACTTGTATTAGTGTGGAAAAAACACTTTTTGCACTTGTGATAGTGTTGAAAAACCACTTTTCGCACTTGTGTTAGTGTTGAAAAACCACTTTTCGCACCTGTGTTGGTGCAGGAAACCACTTTTGCACTTGTATTAGTGTGGAAAAAACACTTTTTGCACTTGTGATAGTGTTGAAAACCCACATTTCACACTTGTGTTAGTGTTGAAAATCCACTTTTCGCACTTGTGTTGGTGCAGGAAACCACTTTTGCACTTGTATTAGTGTGGAAAAACCACTTTTCGCACTTGTGTTAGTGTTGAAAAACCACTTTTCGCACTTGTGTTAGTGTTGAAAAACCACTTTTCGCACTTGTGTTGGTGCAGGAAACCACTTTTGCACTTGTATTAGTGTGGAAAAAACACTTTTTGCACTTCTGATAGTGTTGAAAAACCACTTTTCGCACTTGTGTTAGTGTTCAAAAACCACTTTTCGCACTTGTGTTGGTGCAGGAAACCACTTTTGCACTTGTATTAGTGTGGAAAACCACTTTTCGCACTTCTGTTAGTGTTGAAAAACCACTTTTCGCACTTGTGTTAGTGTTGAAAAACCACTTTTCGCACTTGTGTTGGTGCAGGAAACCACTTTTGCACTTGTATTAGTGTGGAAAAAACACTTTTTGCACTTGTGATAGTGTTGAAAAACCACTTTTCGCACTTGTGTTAGTGTTGAAAAACCACTTTTCGCACTTGTGTTGGTGCAGGAAACCACTTTTACACTTGTATTAGTGTGGAAAAAACACTTTTTGCACTTGTGATAGTGTTGAAAAACCACTTTTCGCACTTGTGTTAGGGTTGAAAAACCACTTTTCGCACTGGTGTTCGTGAAGGAAACCACTTTTCGCATTTGTGTTAGTGTTGAAAACCCACTTTTTGCACTTGTGTTAGTGTTGAAAATCCACTTTTCCCACTTGTGTTGGTGCAGGAAACCACTTTTGCACTTGTATTAGTGTGGAAAAAACACTTTTTGCACTTGTGATAGTGTTGAAAGACCACTTTTCGCACTTGTGTTAGTGTTGAAAAACCACTTTTCGCACTTGTGTTGGTGCAGGAAACCACTTTTGCACTTGTATTACTGTGGAAAAACCACTTTTTGCACTTGTGTTAGTGTTGAAAAACTACTTTTCGCACTTGTGTTAGTGTTGAAAAACCACTTTTCACACTTGTGTTAGTGAAGGAAACCACTTTTCGCACTTGTGTTAGTGTTGAAAACCCACTTTTCGCACTTGTGTTAGTGTTGAAAATCCACTTTTCGCACTTGTGTTGGTGCAGGAAACCACTTTTGCACTTGTATTAGTGTGGAAAAAACACTTTTTGCACTTGTGATAGTGTTGAAAAACCACTTTTCGCACTTGTGTTAGGGTTGAAAAACCACTTTTCGCACTGGTGTTCATGAAGGAAACCACTTTTCGCATTTGTGTTAGTGTTGAAAACCCACTTTTCGCACTTGTGTTAGTGTTGAAAATCCACTTTTCCCACTTGTGTTGGTGCAGGAAACCACTTTTGCACTTGTATTAGTGTGGAAAAAACACTTTTTGCACTTGTGATAGTGTTGAAAAACCACTTTTTGCACTTGTGTTAGTGTTTGGAAAACCACTTTTCGCACTTGTGTTGGTGCAGGAAACCACTTTTGCACTTGTATTAGTGTGGAAAAAACACTTTTTGCACTTGTGATAGTGTTGAAAAACCACTTTTCGCACTTGTGTTAGTGTTGAAAAACCACTTTTCGCACCTGTGTTGGTGCAGGAAACCACTTTTGCACTTGTATTAGTGTGGAAAAAACACTTTTTGCACTTGTGATAGTGTTGAAAACCCACATTTCACACTTGTGTTAGTGTTGAAAATCTACTTTTCACACTTGTGTTGGTGCAGGAAACCACTTTTGCACTTGTATTAGTGTGGAAAAAACACTTTTTGCACTTGTGATAGTGTTGAAAATCCACTTTTCGCACTTGTGTTGGTGCAGGAAACCACTTTTGCACTTGTATTAGTGTGGAAAAAACACTTTTTACACTTGTGATAGTGTTGAAAAACCACTTTTCGCACTTGTGTTAGTGTTGAAAAACCACTTTTCGCACTTGTGTGAGTGAAGGAAACCACTTTTCGCACTTGTGTTAGTGTTGAAAACCCACTTTTCGCACTTGTGTTAGTGTTGAAAAACCACTTTTCGCACTTGTGTTGGTGCAGGAAACCACTTTTGCACTTGTATTAGTGTGGAAAAAACACTTTTTGCACTTGTGGTAGTGTTGAAAAACCACTTTTCGCACTTGTGTTAGTGTTGAAAAACCACTTTTCGCACTTGTGTTGGTGCAGGAAACCACTTTTGCACTTGTATTAGTGTGGAAAAAACACTTTTTGCACTTGTGATATTGTTGAAAAACCACTATTTGCACTTGTGTTAGTGTTCAAAAACCACTTTTCGCACTTGTGTTGGTGCAGGAAACCACTTTTGCACTTGTATTAGTGTGGAAAAAACACTTTTTGCACTTATGATAGTGTTGGAAAACCACTTTTCGCACTTGTGTTAGTGTTGAAAACCCACTTTTCGCACTTGTGTTAGTGTTGAAAAGCCACTTTTCCCAATTGTGTTGGTGCAGGAAACAACTTTTGCACTTGTATTAGTGTGGAAAAAACACTTTTTGCACTTGTGATAGTGTTGAAAACCCACATTTCACACTTGTGTTAGTGTTGAAAAACCACTTTTCGCACTTGTGTTGGTGCAGGAAACCACTTTTGCACTTGTATTAGTGTGGAAAAAACTACTTTTCGCACTTGTGTTAGTGTTGAAAAACTACTTTTCGCACTTGTGTTAGTGTTGAAAAACCACTTTTCACACTTGTGTTAGTGAAGGAAACCACTTTTCGCACTTGTGTTAGTGTTGAAAACCCACTTTTCGCACTTGTGTTAGTGTTGAAAATCCACTTTTCGCACTTGTGTTGGTGCAGGAAACCACTTTTGCACTTGTATTAGTGTGGAAAAACCACTTTTCGCACTTGTGTTGTTGCAGGAAACCACTTTTGCACTTGTATTAGTGTGGAAAAACCACTTTTCGCACTTGTGTTAGTGTTGAAAAACCACTTTTCGCACTTGTGTTAGTGTTGAAAAACCACTTTTCGCACTTGTGTTAGTGTTGAAAAACCACTTTTCGCACTTGTGTTAGTGAAGGACACCACTTTTGCACTTGTATTAGTTTCGAAAAACCACTTTTCGCACTTGTGTTAGTGTTGAAAAACCACTTTTCGCTCTTGTGTTAGTGTTGAAAAACCACTTTTCGCACTTGTGTTAGTGAAGGAAACCACTTTTCGCACTTGTGTTAGTCTTGAAAACCCACTTTTCGCACTTGTGTTAGTGTTGAAAATCCACATTTCGCACTTGTGTTAGTGCAGGAAACCACTTTTGCACTTGTATTAGTGTGGAAAAAACACTTTTCGCACTTGTGATAGTGTTGAAAAACCACTTTTCGCACTTGGGTTAGTGTTGAAAAACCACTTTTCGCACTTGTGTTGGTGCAGGAAACCACTTTTGCACTTGTATTACTGTGGAAAATCCACTTTTCACACTTGTGATAGTGTTGAAAAACTACTTTTTGCACTTGTGTTAGTGTTGAAAAACCACTTTTCGCACTTGTGTTGGTGCAGGAAACCACTTTTGCACTTGTATTAGTGTGGAAAAACCACTTTTCGCACTTGTGTTAGTGTTGAAAAACCACCTTTCGCACTTGTGTTAGTTTTGAAAAACCACTTTTCGCACTTGTGTTAGTGAAGGAAACCACTTTTCGCACTTGTGTTAGTGTTGAAAACCCACTTTTCGCACTTGTGTTAGTGTTGAAAATCCACTTTTCGCACTTGTGTTGGTGCAGGAAACCACTTTTGCACTTGTATTAGTGTGGAAAAAACACTTTTTGCACTTGTGATAGTGTTGAAAAACCACTTTTCGCACTTGTGTTAGTGTTGAAAAACCACTTTTCGCACTTGTGTGAGTGAAGGAAACCACTTTTCGCACTTGTGTTAGTGTTGAAAACCCACTTTTCGCACTTGTGGGTAGTGTTGAAAAACCACTTTTCGCACTTGTGTTGGTGCAGGAAACCACTTTTGCACTTGTATTAGTGTGGAAAAACCACTTTTTCCACTTGTGTTAGTGTTGAAAAACCACTTTTCGCACTTGTGTTGGTGCAGGAAACCACTTTTGCACTTGTATTAGTGTGGAAAAAACACTTTTTGCACTTGTGGTAGTGTTGAAAAACCACTTTTCGCACTTGTGTTAGTGTTGAAAAACCACTTTTCGCACTTGTGTTGGTGCAGGAAACCACTTTTGCACTTGTATTAGTGTGGAAAAAACACTTTTTGCACTTGTGATATTGTTGAAAAACCACTATTCGCACTTGTGTTAGTGTTGGAAAACCACTTTTCGCACTTGTGTTGGTGCAGGAAACCACTTTTGCACTTGTATTAGTGTGGAAAAAACACTTTTTGCACTTATGATAGTGTTGGAAAACCACTTTTCGCACTTGTGTTAGTGTTGAAAACCCACTTTTCGCACTTGTGTTAGTGTTGAAAAGCCACTTTTCCCAATTGTGTTGCTGCAGGAAACCACTTTTGCACTTGTATTCGTGTGGAAAAAACACTTTTTGCACTTGTGATAGTGTTGAAAAACCACTTTTCGCACTTGTGTTAGTGTTGAAAAACCACTTTTTGCACTTGTGTTGGTGCAGGAAACCACTTTTGCACTTGTATTAGTGTGGAAAAAACACTTTTTGCACTTGTGATAGTGTTGAAAAACCACTTTTCGCACTTGTGTTAGTGTTGAAAAACCACTTTTCGCACTTGTGTTGGTGCAGGAAACCACTTTTGCACTTGTATTAGTGTGGAAAAAACACTTTTTGCACTTGTGATAGTGTTGAAAAACCACTTTTCGCACTTGTGTTAGTGTTGAAAAACAACTTTTCGCACTTGTGTTGGTGCAGGAAACCACTTTTGCACTTGTATTAGTGTGGAAAAAACACTTTTTGCACTTGTGATAGTGTTGAAAAAACACTTTTTGCACTTGTGTTAGTGTTGAAAAACCACTTTTCGCACTTGTGTTGGTGCAGGAAACCACTTTTGCACTTGTATTAGTGTGGAAAAAACACTTTTTGCACTTGTGATAGTGTTGAAAAAACACTTTTTGCACTTGTGTTAGTGTTGAAAAACCACTTTTCGCACTTGTGTTGGTGCAGGAAACCACTTTTGCACTTGTATTAGTGTGGAAAAACCACTTTTCGCACTTGTGTTAGTGTTGAAAAACCACTTTTCGCACTTGAGTTAGTGTTGAAAAACCACTTTTCGCACTTGTGGTGGTGCAGGAAACCACTTTTGCACTTGTATTAGTGTGGAAAAAACACTTTTTGCACTTGTGATAGTGTTGAAAAACCACTTTTCGCACTTGTCTAAGTGTTGAAAAACCACTTTTCGCACTTGTGTTGGTGCAGGAAACCACTTTTGCACTTGTATTAGTGTGGAAAAAACACTTTTTGCACTTGTGATAGTGTTGAAAAACCACTTTTCGCACTTGTGTTAGGGTTGAAAAACCACTTTTCGCACTGGTGTTCATGAAGGAAACCACTCTTCGCATTTGTGTTAGTGTTGAAAACCCACTTTTCGCACTTGTGTTAGTGTTGAAAATCCACTTTTCCCACTTGTGTTGGTGCAGTAAACCACTTTTGCACTTGTATTAGTGTGGAAAAAACACTTTTTGCACTTGTGATAGTGTTGAAAAACCACTTTTCGCACTTGTGTTAGTGTTGAAAATCCACTTTTCCCACTTGTGTTGGTGCAGTAAACCACTTTTGCACTTGTATTAGTGTGGAAAAAACACTTTTTGCACTTGTGATAGTGTTGAAAAACCACTTTTCGCACTTGTGTTAGTGTTTGGAAAACCACTTTTCGCACTTGTGTTGGTGCAGGAAACCACTTTTGCACTTGTATTAGTGTGGAAAAAACACTTTTTGCACTTGTGGTAGTGTTGAAAAACCACTTTTCGCACTTGTGTTAGTGTTGAAAAACCACTTTTCGCACTTGTGTTGGTGCAGGAAACCACTTTTGCACTTGTATTAGTGTGGAAAAAACACTTTTTGCACTTGTGATATTGTTGAAAAACCACTATTTGCACTTGTGTTAGTGTTCAAAAACCACTTTTCACACTTGTGTTGGTGCAGGAAACCACTTTTGCACTTGTATTAGTGTGGAAAAAACACTTTTTGCACTTGTGATAGTGTTGAAAATCCACTTTTCGCACTTGTGTTAGTGTTGAAAACCCACTTTTCGCACTTGTGTTAGTGTTGAAAAGCCACTTTTCCCAATTGTGTTGGTGCAGGAAACCACTTTTGCACTTGTATTAGTGTGGAAAAAACACTTTTTGCACTTGTGATAGTGTTGATAACCCACATTTCACACTTGTGTTAATGTTGAAAATCCACTTTTCGCACTTGTGTTGGTGCAGGAAACCACTTTTGCACTTGTATTAGTGTGGAAAAAACACTTTTTGCACTTGTGATAGTGTTGAAAAACCACTTTTCGCACTTGTGTTAGTGTTGAAAAACCACTTTTCGCACTTGTGTTGGTGCAGGAAACCACTTTTGCACTTGTATTAGTGTGGAAAAAACTACTTTTCGCACTTGTGTTAGTGTTGAAAAACTACTTTTCGCACTTGTGTTAGTGTTGAAAAACCACTTTTCACACTTGTGTTAGTGAAGCAAACCACTTTTCGCACTTGTGTTAGTGTTGAAAACCCACTTTTCGCACTTGTGTTAGTGTTGAAAATCCACTTTTCGCACTTGTGTTGGTGCAGGAAACCACTTTTGCACTTGTATTGGTGTGGAAAAAACACTTTTCGCACTTGTGATAGTGTTGAAAAACCACTTTTCGCACTTGGGTTAGTGTTGAAAAACCACTTTTCGCACTTGTGTTGGTGCAGGAAACCACTTTTGCACTTGTATTACTGTGGAAAATCCACTTTTCGCACTTGTGATAGTGTTGAAAAACCACTTTTTGCACTTGTGTTAGTGTTGAAAAACCACTTTTCGCACTTGTGTTGGTGCAGGAAACCACTTTTGCACTTGTATTAGTGTGGAAAAAACACTTTTTGCACTTATGATAGTGTTGGAAAACCACTTTTCGCACTTGTGTTAGTGTTGAAAACCCACTTTTCGCACTTGTGTTAGTGTTGAAAAGCCACTTTTCCCAATTGTGTTGCTGCAGGAAACCACTTTTGCACTTGTATTCGTGTGGAAAAAACACTTTTTGCACTTGTGATAGTGTTGAAAAACCACTTTTCGCACTTGTGTTAGTGTTGAAAAACCACTTTTTGCACTTGTGTTGGTGCAGGAAACCACTTTTGCACTTGTATTAGTGTGGAAAAAACACTTTTTGCACTTGTGATAGTGTTGAAAAACCACTTTTTGCACTTGTGTTAGTGTTGAAAAACCACTTTTCGCACTTGTGTTAGTGTTTGGAAAACCACTTTTCGCACTTGTGTTGGTGCAGGAAACCACTTTTGCACTTGTATTAGTGTGGAAAAAACACTTTTTGCACTTGTGGTAGTGTTGAAAAACCACTTTTCGCACTTGTGTTAGTGTTGAAAAACCACTTTTCGCACTTGTGTTGGTGCAGGAAACCACTTTTGCACTTGTATTAGTGTGGAAAAAACACTTTTTGCACTTGTGATATTGTTGAAAAACCACTATTTGCACTTGTGTTAGTGTTCAAAAACCACTTTTCACACTTGTGTTGGTGCAGGAAACCACTTTTGCACTTGTATTAGTGTGGAAAAAACACTTTTTGCACTTGTGATAGTGTTGAAAATCCACTTTTCGCACTTGTGTTAGTGTTGAAAACCCACTTTTCGCACTTGTGTTAGTGTTGAAAAGCCACTTTTCCCAATTGTGTTGGTGCAGGAAACCACTTTTGCACTTGTATTAGTGTGGAAAAAACACTTTTTGCACTTGTGATAGTGTTGATAACCCACATTTCACACTTGTGTTAATGTTGAAAATCCACTTTTCGCACTTGTGTTGGTGCAGGAAACCACTTTTGCACTTGTATTAGTGTGGAAAAAACACTTTTTGCACTTGTGATAGTGTTGAAAAACCACTTTTCGCACTTGTGTTAGTGTTGAAAAACCACTTTTCGCACTTGTGTTGGTGCAGGAAACCACTTTTGCACTTGTATTAGTGTGGAAAAAACTACTTTTCGCACTTGTGTTAGTGTTGAAAAACTACTTTTCGCACTTGTGTTAGTGTTGAAAAACCACTTTTCACACTTGTGTTAGTGAAGCAAACCACTTTTCGCACTTGTGTTAGTGTTGAAAACCCACTTTTCGCACTTGTGTTAGTGTTGAAAATTCACTTTTCGCACTTGTGTTGGTGCAGGAAACCACTTTTGCACTTGTATTGGTGTGGAAAAAAAAAATTTTTCGCACTTGTGTTGTTGCAGGAAACCACTTTTGCACTTGTATTAGTGTGGAAAAACCACTTTTCGCACTTGTGTTAGTGTTGAAAAACCACTTTTCGCACTTGTGTTAGTGTTGAAAAACCACTTTTCGCACTTGTGTTAGTGTTGAAAAACCACTTTTCGCACTTGTGTTAGTGAAGGAAACCACTTTTGCACTTGTATTAGTGTCGAAAAACCACTTTTCGCACTTGTGTTAGTGTTGAAAAACCACTTTTCGCTCTTGTGTTAGTGTTGAAAAACCACTTTTCGCACTTGTGTTAGTGAAGGAAACCACTTTTCGCACTTGTGTTAGTCTTGAAAACCCACTTTTCGCACTTGTGTTAGTGTTGAAAATCCACATTTCGCACTTGTGTTGGTGCAGGAAACCACTTTTGCACTTGTATTAGTGTGGAAAAAACACTTTTCGCACTTGTGATAGTGTTGAAAAACCACTTTTCGCACATGTGTTGGTGCAGGAAACCACTTTTGCACTTGTATTACTGTGGAAAATCCACTTTTCGCACTTGTGATAGTGTTGAAAAACCACTTTTTGCACTTGTGTTAGTGTTGAAAAACCACTTTTCGCACTTGTGTTGGTGCAGGAAACCACTTTTGCACTTGTATTAGTGTGGAAAAAACACTTTTTGCACTTATGATAGTGTTGGAAAACCACTTTTCGCACTTGTGTTAGTGTTGAAAACCCACTTTTCGCACTTGTGTTAGTGTTGAAAAGCCACTTTTCCCAATTGTGTTGCTGCAGGAAACCACTTTTGCACTTGTATTCGTGTGGAAAAAACACTTTTTGCACTTGTGATAGTGTTGAAAAACCACTTTTCGCACTTGTGTTAGTGTTGAAAAACCACTTTTTGCACTTGTGTTGGTGCAGGAAACCACTTTTGCACTTGTATTAGTGTGGAAAAAACACTTTTTGCACTTGTGATAGTGTTGAAAAACCACTTTTCGCACTTGTGTTAGTGTTGAAAAACCACTTTTCGCACTTGTGTTGGTGCAGGAAACCACTTTTGCACTTGTATTAGTGTGGAAAAAACACTTTTTGCACTTGTGATAGTGTTGAAAAACCACTTTTCGCACTTGTGTTAGTGTTGAAAAACCACTTTTCGCACTTGTGTTGGTGCAGGAAACCACTTTTGCACTTGTATTAGTGTGGAAAAAACACTTTTTGCACTTGTGATAGTGTTGAAAAAACACTTTTTGCACTTGTGTTAGTGTTGAAAAACCACTTTTCGCACTTGTGTTGGTGCAGGAAACCACTTTTGCATTTGTATTAGTGTGGAAAAAACACTTTTTGCACTTGTGATAGTGTTGAAAAAACACTTTTTGCACTTGTGTTAGTGTTGAAAAACCACTTTTCGCACTTGTGTTGGTGCAGCAAACCACTTTTGCACTTGTATTAGTGTGGAAAAACCACTTTTCGCACTTGTGTTAGTGTTGAAAAACCACTTTTCGCACTTGAGTTAGTGTTGAAAAACCACTTTTCGCACATGTGGTGGTGCAGGAAACCACTTTTGCACTTGTATTAGTGTGGAAAAAATACTTTTTGCACTTGTGATAGTGTTGAAAAACCACTTTTCGCACTTGTCTAAGTGTTGAAAAACCACTTTTCGCACTTGTGTTGGTGCAGGAAACCACTTTTGCACTTGTATTAGTGTGGAAAAAACACTTTTTGCACTTGTGATAGTGTTGAAAAACCACTTTTCGCACTTGTGTTAGGGTTGAATAACCACTTTTCGCACTGGTGTTCATGAAGGAAACCACTCTTCGCATTTGTGTTAGTGTTGAAAACCCACTTTTCGCACTTGTGTTGGTGTTGAAAATCCACTTTTCCCACTTGTGTTGGTGCAGTAAACCACTTTTGCACTTGTATTAGTGTGGAAAAAACACTTTTTGCACTTGTGATAGTGTTGAAAAACCACTTTTCACACTTGTGTTAGTGTTGAAAATCCACTTTTCCCACTTGTGTTGGTGCAGTAAACCACTTTTGCACTTGTATTAGTGTGGAAAAAACACTTTTTGCACTTGTGATATTGTTGAAAAACCACTTTTCGCACTTGTGTTAGTGTTTGGAAAACCACTTTTCGCACTTGTGTTGGTGCAGGAAACCACTTTTGCACTTGTATTAGTGTGGAAAAAACACTTTTTGCACTTGTGGTAGTGTTGAAAAACCACTTTTCGCACTTGTGTTAGTGTTGAAAAACCACTTTTCGCACTTGTGTTGGTGCAGGAAACCACTTTTGCACTTGTATTAGTGTGGAAAAAACACTTTTTGCACTTGTGATATTGTTGAAAAACCACTATTTGCACTTGTGTTAGTGTTCAAAAACCACTTTTCACACTTGTGTTGGTGCAGGAAACCACTTTTGCACTTGTATTAGTGTGGAAAAAACACTTTTTGCACTTGTGATAGTGTTGAAAATCCACTTTTCGCACTTGTGTTAGTGTTGAAAACCCACTTTTCGCACTTGTGTTAGTGTTGAAAAGCCACTTTTCCCAATTGTGTTGGTGCAGGAAACCACTTTTGCACTTGTATTAGTGTGGAAAAAACACTTTTTGCACTTGTGATAGTGTTGAAAACCCACATTTCACACTTGTGTTAGTGTTGAAAATCCACTTTTCGCACTTGTGTTGGTGCAGGAAACCACTTTTGCACTTGTATTAGTGTGGAAAAAACACTTTTTGCACTTGTGATAGTGTTGAAAAACCACTTTTCGCACTTGTGTTAGTGTTGAAAAACCACTTTTCGCACTTGTGTTGGTGCAGGAAACCACTTTTGCACTTGTATTAGTGTGGAAAAAACTACTTTTCGCACTTGTGTTAGTGTTGAAAAACTACTTTTCGCACTTGTGTTAGTGTTGAAAAACCACTTTTCACACTTGTGTTAGTGAAGCAAACCACTTTTCGCACTTGTGTTAGTGTTGAAAACCCACTTTTCGCACTTGTGTTAGTGTTGAAAATCCACTTTTCGCACTTGTGTTGGTGCAGGAAACCACTTTTGCACTTGTATTGGTGTGGAAAAAAAAAAAATTTTCGCACTTGTGTTGTTGCAGGAAACCACTTTTGCACTTGTATTAGTGTGGAAAAACCACTTTTCGCACTTGTGTTAGTGTTGAAAAACCACTTTTCGCACTTGTGTTAGTGTTGAAAAACCACTTTTCGCACTTGTGTTAGTGTTGAAAAACCACTTTTCGCACTTGTGTTAGTGAAGGAAACCACTTTTGCACTTGTATTAGTGTCGAAAAACCACTTTTCGCACTTGTGTTAGTGTTGAAAAACCACTTTTCGCTCTTGTGTTAGTGTTGAAAAACCACTTTTCGCACTTGTGTTAGTGAAGGAAACCACTTTTCGCACTTGTGTTAGTCTTGAAAACCCACTTTTCGCACTTGTGTTAGTGTTGAAAATCCACATTTCGCACTTGTGTTGGTGCAGGAAACCACTTTTGCACTTGTATTAGTGTGGAAAAAACACTTTTCGCACTTGTGATAGTGTTGAAAAACCACTTTTCGCACTTGGGTTAGTGTTGAAAAACCACTTTTCGCACTTGTGTTGGTGCAGGAAACCACTTTTGCACTTGTATTACTGTGGAAAATCCACTTTTCGCACTTGTGATAGTGTTGAAAAACCACTTTTTGCACTTGTGTTAGTGTTGAAAAACCACTTTTCGCACTTGTGTTGGTGCAGGAAACCACTTTTGCACTTGTATTAGTGTGGAAAAACCACTTTTCGCACTTGTGTTAGTGTTGAAAAACCACTTTTCGCACTTGTGTTAGTTTTGAAAAACCACTTTTCGCACTTGTGTTAGTGAAGGAAACCACTTTTCGCACTTGTGTTAGTGTTGAAAACCCACTTTTCGCACTTGTGTTAGTGTTGAAAATCCACTTTTCACACTTGTGTTGGTGCAGGAAACCACTTTTGCACTTGTATTAGTGTGGAAAAAACACTTTTTGCACTTGTGATAGTGTTGAAAAACCACTTTTCGCACTTGTGTTAGTGTTGAAAAACCACTTTTCGCACTTGTGTTGGTGCAGGAAACCACTTTTGCACTTGTATTAGTGTGGAAAAAACTACTTTTCGCACTTGTGTTAGTGTTGAAAAACTACTTTTCGCACTTGTGTTAGTGTTGAAAAACCACTTTTCACACTTGTGTTAGTGAAGCAAACCACTTTTCGCACTTGTGTTAGTGTTGAAAACCCACTTTTCGCACTTGTGTTAGTGTTGAAAATCCACTTTTCGCACTTGTGTTGGTGCAGGAAACCACTTTTGCACTTGTATTGGTGTGGAAAAAAAAAAAATTTTCGCACTTGTGTTGTTGCAGGAAACCACTTTTGCACTTGTATTAGTGTGGAAAAACCACTTTTCGCACTTGTGTTAGTGTTGAAAAACCACTTTTCGCACTTGTGTTAGTGTTGAAAAACCACTTTTCGCACTTGTGTTAGTGTTGAAAAACCACTTTTCGCACTTGTGTTAGTGAAGGAAACCACTTTTGCACTTGTATTAGTGTCGAAAAACCACTTTTCGCACTTGTGTTAGTGTTGAAAAACCACTTTTCGCTCTTGTGTTAGTGTTGAAAAACCACTTTTCGCACTTGTGTTAGTGAAGGAAACCACTTTTCGCACTTGTGTTAGTCTTGAAAACCCACTTTTCGCACTTGTGTTAGTGTTGAAAATCCACATTTCGCACTTGTGTTGGTGCAGGAAACCACTTTTGCACTTGTATTAGTGTGGAAAAAACACTTTTCGCACTTGTGATAGTGTTGAAAAACCACTTTTCGCACTTGGGTTAGTGTTGAAAAACCACTTTTCGCACTTGTGTTGGTGCAGGAAACCACTTTTGCACTTGTATTACTGTGGAAAATCCACTTTTCGCACTTGTGATAGTGTTGAAAAACCACTTTTTGCACTTGTGTTAGTGTTGAAAAACCACTTTTCGCACTTGTGTTGGTGCAGGAAACCACTTTTGCACTTGTATTAGTGTGGAAAAACCACTTTTCGCACTTGTGTTAGTGTTGAAAAACCACTTTTCGCACTTGTGTTAGTTTTGAAAAACCACTTTTCGCACTTGTGTTAGTGAAGGAAACCACTTTTCGCACTTGTGTTAGTGTTGAAAACCCACTTTTCGCACTTGTGTTAGTGTTGAAAATCCACTTTTCACACTTGTGTTGGTGCAGGAAACCACTTTTGCACTTGTATTAGTGTGGAAAAAACACTTTTTGCACTTGTGATAGTGTTGAAAAACCACTTTTCGCACTTGTGTTAGTGTTGAAAAACCACTTTTCGCACTTGTGTGAGTGAAGGAAACCACTTTTCGCACTTGTGTTAGTGTTGAAAACCCACTTTTCGCACTTGTGTTAGTGTTGAAAACCCACTTTTCGCACTTGTGTTAGTGTTGAAAAACCACTTTTCGCACTTGTGTTGGTGCAGGAAACCACTTTTGCACTTGTATTAGTGTGGAAAAACCACTTTTCGCACTTGTGTTAGTGTTGAAAAACCACTTTTCGCACTTGAGTTGGTGCAGGAAACCACTTTTGCACTTGTATTAGTGTGGAAAAAACACTTTTTGCACTTGTGGTAGTGTTGAAAAACCACTTTTCGCACTTGTGTTAGTGTTGAAAAACCACTTTTCGCACTTGTGTTGGTGCAGGAAACCACTTTCGCACTTGTGTTAGTGAAGGAAACCACTTTTCGCAATTGTGTTAGTGTTGAAAACCCACTTTTCGCACTTGTGTTAGTGTTGAAAATCCACTTTTCGCACTTGTGTTGGTGCAGGAAACCACTTTTGCACTTGTATTAGTGTGGAAAAAACACTTTTTGCACTTGTGATAGTGTTGAAAAACCACTTTTCGCACTTGTGTTAGTGTTGAAAAACCACTTTTCGCACTTGTGTGAGTGAAGGAAACCACTTTTCGCACTTGTGTTAGTGTTGAAAACCCACTTTTCGCACTTGTGGGTAGTGTTGAAAAACCACTTTTCGCACTTGTGTTGGTGCAGGAAACCACTTTTGCACTTGTATTAGTGTGGAAAAACCACTTTTTGCACTTGTGTTAGTGTTGAAAAACCACTTTTCGCACTTGTGTTGGTGCAGGAAACCACTTTTGCACTTGTATTAGTGTGGAAAAAACACTTTTTGCACTTGTGGTAGTGTTGAAAAACCACTTTTCGCACTTGTGTTAGTGTTGAAAAACCACTTTTCGCACTTGTGTTGGTGCAGGAAACCACTTTTGCACTTGTATTAGTGTGGAAAAAACACTTTTTGCACTTGTGATATTGTTGAAAAACCACTATTCGCACTTGTGTTAGTGTTGGAAAACCACTTTTCGCACTTGTGTTGGTGCAGGAAACCACTTTTGCACTTGTATTAGTGTGGAAAAAACACTTTTTGCACTTATGATAGTGTTGGAAAACCACTTTTCGCACTTGTGTTAGTGTTGAAAACCCACTTTTCGCACTTGTGTTAGTGTTGAAAAGCCACTTTTCCCAATTGTGTTGCTGCAGGAAACCACTTTTGCACTTGTATTCGTGTGGAAAAAACACATTTTGCACTTGTGATAGTGTTGAAAAACCACTTTTCGCACTTGTGTTAGTGTTGAAAAACCACTTTTTGCACTTGTGTTGGTGCAGGAAACCACTTTTGCACTTGTATTAGTGTGGAAAAAACACTTTTTGCACTTGTGATAGTGTTGAAAAACCACTTTTCGCACTTGTGTTAGTGTTGAAAAACCACTTTTCGCACTTGTGTTGGTGCAGGAAACCACTTTTGCACTTGTATTAGTGTGGAAAAAACACTTTTTGCACTTGTGATAGTGTTGAAAAACCACTTTTCGCACTTGTGTTAGTGTTGAAAAACCACTTTTCGCACTTGTGTTGGTGCAGGAAACCACTTTTGCACTTGTATTAGTGTGGAAAAAACACTTTTTGCACTTGTGATAGTGTTGAAAAAACACTTTTTGCACTTGTGTTAGTGTTGAAAAACCACTTTTCGCACTTGTGTTGGTGCAGGAAACCACTTTTGCACTTGTATTAGTGTGGAAAAAACACTTTTTGCACTTGTGTTAGTGTTGAAAAACCACTTTTCGCACTTGTGTTGTTGCAGGAAACCACTTTTGCACTTGTATTAGTGTGGAAAAACCACTTTTCGCACTTGTGTTAGTGTTGAAAAACCACTTTTCGCACTTGTGTTAGTGTTGAAAAACCACTTTTCGCACTTGTGTTAGTGTTGAAAAACCACTTTTCGCACTTGTGTTAGTGAAGGAAACCACTTTTGCACTTGTATTAGTGTCGAAAAACCACTTTTCGCACTTGTGTTAGTGTTGAAAAACCACTTTTCGCTCTTGTGTTAGTGTTGAAAAACCACTTTTCGCACTTGTGTTAGTGAAGGAAACCACTTTTCGCACTTGTGTTAGTCTTGAAAACCCACTTTTCGCACTTGTGTTAGTGTTGAAAATCCACATTTCGCACTTGTGTTGGTGCAGGAAACCACTTTTGCACTTGTATTAGTGTGGAAAAAACACTTTTCGCACTTGTGATAGTGTTGAAAAACCACTTTTCGCACTTGGGTTAGTGTTGAAAAACCACTTTTCGCACTTGTGTTGGTGCAGGAAACCACTTTTGCACTTGTATTACTGTGGAAAATCCACTTTTCGCACTTGTGATAGTGTTGAAAAACCACTTTTTGCACTTGTGTTAGTGTTGAAAAACCACTTTTCGCACTTGTGTTGGTGCAGGAAACCACTTTTGCACTTGTATTAGTGTGGAAAAACCACTTTTCGCACTTGTGTTAGTGTTGAAAAACCACTTTTCGCACTTGTGTTAGTTTTGAAAAACCACTTTTCGCACTTGTGTTAGTGAAGGAAACCACTTTTCGCACTTGTGTTAGTGTTGAAAACCCACTTTTCGCACTTGTGTTAGTGTTGAAAATCCACTTTTCGCACTTGTGTTGGTGCAGGAAACCACTTTTGCACTTGTATTAGTGTGGAAAAAACACTTTTTGCACTTGTGATAGTGTTGAAAAACCACTTTTCGCACTTGTGTTAGTGTTGAAAAACCACTTTTCGCACTTGTGTGAGTGAAGGAAACCACTTTTCGCACTTGTGTTAGTGTTGAAAACCCACTTTTCGCACTTGTGTTAGTGTTGAAAACCCACTTTTCGCACTTGTGTTAGTGTTGAAAAACCACTTTTCGCACTTGTGTTGGTGCAGGAAACCACTTTTGCACTTGTATTAGTGTGGAAAAACCACTTTTCGCACTTGTGTTAGTGTTGAAAAACCACTTTTCGCACTTGTGTTGGTGCAGGAAACCACTTTTGCACTTGTATTAGTGTGGAAAAAACACTTTTTGCACTTGTGGTAGTGTTGAAAAACCACTTTTCGCACTTGTGTTAGTGTTGAAAAACCACTTTTCGCACTTGTGTTGGTGCAGGAAACCACTTTCGCACTTGTGTTAGTGAAGGAAACCACTTTTCGCACTTGTGTTAGTGTTGAAAACCCACTTTTCGCACTTGTGTTAGTGTTGAAAATCCACTTTTCGCACTTGTGTTGGTGCAGGAAACCACTTTTGCACTTGTATTAGTGTGGAAAAAACACTTTTTGCACTTGTGATAGTGTTGAAAAACCACTTTTCGCACTTGTGTTAGTGTTGAAAAACCACTTTTCGCACTTGTGTGAGTGAAGGAAACCACTTTTCGCACTTGTGTTAGTGTTGAAAACCCACTTTTCGCACTTGTGGGTAGTGTTGAAAAACCACTTTTCGCACTTGTGTTGGTGCAGGAAACCACTTTTGCACTTGTATTAGTGTGGAAAAACCACTTTTTGCACTTGTGTTAGTGTTGAAAAACCACTTTTCGCACTTGTGTTGGTGCAGGAAACCACTTTTGCACTTGTATTAGTGTGGAAAAAACACTTTTTGCACTTGTGGTAGTGTTGAAAAACCACTTTTCGCACTTGTGTTAGTGTTGAAAAACCACTTTTCGCACTTGTGTTGGTGCAGGAAACCACTTTTGCACTTGTATTAGTGTGGAAAAAACACTTTTTGCACTTGTGATATTGTTGAAAAACCACTATTCGCACTTGTGTTAGTGTTGGAAAACCACTTTTCGCACTTGTGTTGGTGCAGGAAACCACTTTTGCACTTGTATTAGTGTGGAAAAAACACTTTTTGCACTTATGATAGTGTTGGAAAACCACTTTTCGCACTTGTGTTAGTGTTGAAAACCCACTTTTCGCACTTGTGTTAGTGTTGAAAAGCCACTTTTCCCAATTGTGTTGCTGCAGGAAACCACTTTAGCACTTGTATTCGTGTGGAAAAAACACTTTTTGCACTTGTGATAGTGTTGAAAAACCACTTTTCGCACTTGTGTTAGTGTTGAAAAACCACTTTTTGCACTTGTGTTGGTGCAGGAAACCACTTTTGCACTTGTATTAGTGTGGAAAAAACACTTTTTGCACTTGTGATAGTGTTGAAAAACCACTTTTCGCACTTGTGTTAGTGTTGAAAAACCACTTTTCGCACTTGTGTTGGTGCAGGAAACCACTTTTGCACTTGTATTAGTGTGGAAAAAACACTTTTTGCACTTGTGATAGTGTTGAAAAACCACTTTTCGCACTTGTGTTAGTGTTGAAAAACCACTTTTCGCACTTGTGTTGGTGCAGGAAACCACTTTTGCACTTGTATTAGTGTGGAAAAAACACTTTTTGCACTTGTGATAGTGTTGAAAAAACACTTTTTGCACTTGTGTTAGTGTTGAAAAACCACTTTTCGCACTTGTGTTGGTGCAGGAAACCACTTTTGCACTTGTATTAGTGTGGAAAAAACACTTTTTGCACTTGTGATAGTGTTGAAAAAACACTTTTTGCACTTGTGTTAGTGTTGAAAAACCACTTTTCGCACTTGTGTTGGTGCAGGAAACCACTTTTGCACTTGTATTAGTGTGGAAAAACCACTTTTCGCACTTGTGTTAGTGTTGAAAAACCACTTTTCGCACTTGAGTTAGTGTTGAAAAACCACTTTTCGCACTTGTGGTGGTGCAGGAAACCACTTTTGCACTTGTATTAGTGTGGAAAAAACACTTTTTGCACTTGTGATAGTGTTGAAAAACCACTTTTCGCACTTGTCTAAGTGTTGAAAAACCACTTTTCGCACTTGTGTTGGTGCAGGAAACCACTTTTGCACTTGTATTAGTGTGGAAAAAACACTTTTTGCACTTGTGATAGTGTTGAAAAACCACTTTTCGCACTTGTGTTAGGGTTGAAAAACCACTTTTCGCACTGGTGTTCATGAAGGAAACCACTCTTCGCATTTGTGTTAGTGTTGAAAACCCACTTTTCGCACTTGTGTTAGTGTTGAAAATCCACTTTTCCCACTTGTGTTGGTGCAGTAAACCACTTTTGCACTTGTATTAGTGTGGAAAAAACACTTTTTGCACTTGTGATAGTGTTGAAAAACCACTTTTCGCACTTGTGTTAGTGTTGAAAATCCACTTTTCCCACTTGTGTTGGTGCAGTAAACCACTTTTGCACTTGTATTAGTGTGGAAAAAACACTTTTTGCACTTGTGATAGTGTTGAAAAACCACTTTTCGCACTTGTGTTAGTGTTTGGAAAACCACTTTTCGCACTTGTGTTGGTGCAGGAAACCACTTTTGCACTTGTATTAGTGTGGAAAAAACACTTTTTGCACTTGTGGTAGTGTTGAAAAACCACTTTTCGCACTTGTGTTAGTGTTGAAAAACCACTTTTCGCACTTGTGTTGGTGCAGGAAACCACTTTTGCACTTGTATTAGTGTGGAAAAAACACTTTTTGCACTTGTGATATTGTTGAAAAACCACTATTTGCACTTGTGTTAGTGTTCAAAAACCACTTTTCACACTTGTGTTGGTGCAGGAAACCACTTTTGCACTTGTATTAGTGTGGAAAAAACACTTTTTGCACTTGTGATAGTGTTGAAAATCCACTTTTCGCACTTGTGTTAGTGTTGAAAACCCACTTTTCGCACTTGTGTTAGTGTTGAAAAGCCACTTTTCCCAATTGTGTTGGTGCAGGAAACCACTTTTGCACTTGTATTAGTGTGGAAAAAACACTTTTTGCACTTGTGATAGTGTTGATAACCCACATTTCACACTTGTGTTAATGTTGAAAATCCACTTTTCGCACTTGTGTTGGTGCAGGAAACCACTTTTGCACTTGTATTAGTGTGGAAAAAACACTTTTTGCACTTGTGATAGTGTTGAAAAACCACTTTTCGCACTTGTGTTAGTGTTGAAAAACCACTTTTCGCACTTGTGTTGGTGCAGGAAACCACTTTTGCACTTGTATTAGTGTGGAAAAAACTACTTTTCGCACTTGTGTTAGTGTTGAAAAACTACTTTTCGCACTTGTGTTAGTGTTGAAAAACCACTTTTCACACTTGTGTTAGTGAAGCAAACCACTTTTCGCACTTGTGTTAGTGTTGAAAACCCACTTTTCGCACTTGTGTTAGTGTTGAAAATCCACTTTTCGCACTTGTGTTGGTGCAGGAAACCACTTTTGCACTTGTATTGGTGTGGAAAAAAAAAAATTTTCGCACTTGTGTTGTTGCAGGAAACCACTTTTGCACTTGTATTAGTGTGGAAAAACCACTTTTCGCACTTGTGTTAGTGTTTAAAAACCACTTTTCGCACTTGTGTTAGTGTTGAAAAACCACTTTTCGCACTTGTGTTAGTGTTGAAAAACCACTTTTCGCACTTGTGTTAGTGAAGGAAACCACTTTTGCACTTGTATTAGTGTCGAAAAACCACTTTTCGCACTTGTGTTAGTGTTGAAAAACCACTTTTCGCTCTTGTGTTAGTGTTGAAAAACCACTTTTCGCACTTGTGTTAGTGAAGGAAACCACTTTTCGCACTTGTGTTAGTCTTGAAAACCCACTTTTCGCACTTGTGTTAGTGTTGAAAATCCACATTTCGCACTTGTGTTGGTGCAGGAAACCACTTTTGCACTTGTATTAGTGTGGAAAAAACACTTTTCGCACTTGTGATAGTGTTGAAAAACCACTTTTCGCACTTGGGTTAGTGTTGAAAAACCACTTTTCGCACTTGTGTTGGTGCAGGAAACCACTTTTGCACTTGTATTACTGTGGAAAATCCACTTTTCGCACTTGTGATAGTGTTGAAAAACCACTTTTTGCACTTGTGTTAGTGTTGAAAAACCACTTTTCGCACTTGTGTTGGTGCAGGAAACCACTTTTGCACTTGTATTAGTGTGGAAAAAACACTTTTTGCACTTATGATAGTGTTGGAAAACCACTTTTCGCACTTGTGTTAGTGTTGAAAACCCACTTTTCGCACTTGTGTTAGTGTTGAAAAGCCACTTTTCCCAATTGTGTTGCTGCAGGAAACCACTTTTGCACTTGTATTCGTGTGGAAAAAACACTTTTTGCACTTGTGATAGTGTTGAAAAACCACTTTTCGCACTTGTGTTAGTGTTGAAAAACCACTTTTTGCACTTGTGTTGGTGCAGGAAACCACTTTTGCACTTGTATTAGTGTGGAAAAAACACTTTTTGCACTTGTGATAGTGTTGAAAAACCACTTTTCGCACTTGTGTTAGTGTTGAAAAACCACTTTTCGCACTTGTGTTGGTGCAGGAAACCACTTTTGCACTTGTATTAGTGTGGAAAAAACACTTTTTGCACTTGTGATAGTGTTGAAAAACCACTTTTCGCACTTGTGTTAGTGTTGAAAAACCACTTTTCGCACTTGTGTTGGTGCAGGAAACCACTTTTGCACTTGTATTAGTGTGGAAAAAACACTTTTTGCACTTGTGATAGTGTTGAAAAAACACTTTTTGCACTTGTGTTAGTGTTGAAAAACCACTTTTCGCACTTGTGTTGGTGCAGGAAACCACTTTTGCATTTGTATTAGTGTGGAAAAAACACTTTTTGCACTTGTGATAGTGTTGAAAACCCACTTTTCGCACTTGTGGGTAGTGTTGAAAAACCACTTTTCGCACTTGTGTTGGTGCAGGAAACCACTTTTGCACTTGTATTAGTGTGGAAAAACCACTTTTTGCACTTGTGTTAGTGTTGAAAAACCACTTTTCGCACTTGTGTTGGTGCAGGAAACCACTTTTGCACTTGTATTAGTGTGGAAAAAACACTTTTTGCACTTGTGGTAGTGTTGAAAAACCACTTTTCGCACTTGTGTTAGTGTTGAAAAACCACTTTTCGCACTTGTGTTGGTGCAGGAAACCACTTTTGCACTTGTATTAGTGTGGAAAAAACACTTTTTGCACTTGTGATATTGTTGAAAAACCACTATTCGCACTTGTGTTAGTGTTGGAAAACCACTTTTCGCACTTGTGTTGGTGCAGGAAACCACTTTTGCACTTGTATTAGTGTGGAAAAAACACTTTTTGCACTTATGATAGTGTTGGAAAACCACTTTTCGCACTTGTGTTAGTGTTGAAAACCCACTTTTCGCACTTGTGTTAGTGTTGAAAAGCCACTTTTCCCAATTGTGTTGCTGCAGGAAACCACTTTAGCACTTGTATTCGTGTGGAAAAAACACTTTTTGCACTTGTGATAGTGTTGAAAAACCACTTTTCGCACTTGTGTTAGTGTTGAAAAACCACTTTTTGCACTTGTGTTGGTGCAGGAAACCACTTTTGCACTTGTATTAGTGTGGAAAAAACACTTTTTGCACTTGTGATAGTGTTGAAAAACCACTTTTCGCACTTGTGTTAGTGTTGAAAAACCACTTTTCGCACTTGTGTTGGTGCAGGAAACCACTTTTGCACTTGTATTAGTGTGGAAAAAACACTTTTTGCACTTGTGATAGTGTTGAAAAACCACTTTTCGCACTTGTGTTAGTGTTGAAAAACCACTTTTCGCACTTGTGTTGGTGCAGGAAACCACTTTTGCACTTGTATTAGTGTGGAAAAAACACTTTTTGCACTTGTGATAGTGTTGAAAAAACACTTTTTGCACTTGTGTTAGTGTTGAAAAACCACTTTTCGCACTTGTGTTGGTGCAGGAAACCACTTTTGCACTTGTATTAGTGTGGAAAAAACACTTTTTGCACTTGTGATAGTGTTGAAAAAACACTTTTTGCACTTGTGTTAGTGTTGAAAAACCACTTTTCGCACTTGTGTTGGTGCAGGAAACCACTTTTGCACTTGTATTAGTGTGGAAAAACCACTTTTCGCACTTGTGTTAGTGTTGAAAAACCACTTTTCGCACTTGAGTTAGTGTTGAAAAACCACTTTTCGCACTTGTGGTGGTGCAGGAAACCACTTTTGCACTTGTATTAGTGTGGAAAAAACACTTTTTGCACTTGTGATAGTGTTGAAAAACCACTTTTCGCACTTGTCTAAGTGTTGAAAAACCACTTTTCGCACTTGTGTTGGTGCAGGAAACCACTTTTGCACTTGTATTAGTGTGGAAAAAACACTTTTTGCACTTGTGATAGTGTTGAAAAACCACTTTTCGCACTTGTGTTAGGGTTGAAAAACCACTTTTCGCACTGGTGTTCATGAAGGAAACCACTCTTCGCATTTGTGTTAGTGTTGAAAACCCACTTTTCGCACTTGTGTTAGTGTTGAAAATCCACTTTTCCCACTTGTGTTGGTGCAGTAAACCACTTTTGCACTTGTATTAGTGTGGAAAAAACACTTTTTGCACTTGTGATAGTGTTGAAAAACCACTTTTCGCACTTGTGTTAGTGTTGAAAATCCACTTTTCCTACTTGTGTTGGTGCAGTAAACCACTTTTGCACTTGTATTAGTGTGGAAAAAACACTTTTTGCACTTGTGATAGTGTTGAAAAACCACTTTTCGCACTTGTGTTAGTGTTTGGAAAACCACTTTTCGCACTTGTGTTGGTGCAGGAAACCACTTTTGCACTTGTATTAGTGTGGAAAAAACACTTTTTGCACTTGTGGTAGTGTTGAAAAACCACTTTTCGCACTTGTGTTAGTGTTGAAAAACCACTTTTCGCACTTGTGTTGGTGCAGGAAACCACTTTTGCACTTGTATTAGTGTGGAAAAAACACTTTTTGCACTTGTGATATTGTTGAAAAACCACTATTTGCACTTGTGTTAGTGTTCAAAAACCACTTTTCACACTTGTGTTGGTGCAGGAAACCACTTTTGCACTTGTATTAGTGTGGAAAAAACACTTTTTGCACTTGTGATAGTGTTGAAAATCCACTTTTCGCACTTGTGTTAGTGTTGAAAACCCACTTTTCGCACTTGTGTTAGTGTTGAAAAGCCACTTTTCCCAATTGTGTTGGTGCAGGAAACCACTTTTGCACTTGTATTAGTGTGGAAAAAACACTTTTTGCACTTGTGATAGTGTTGATAACCCACATTTCACACTTGTGTTAATGTTGAAAATCCACTTTTCGCACTTGTGTTGGTGCAGGAAACCACTTTTGCACTTGTATTAGTGTGGAAAAAACACTTTTTGCACTTGTGATAGTGTTGAAAAACCACTTTTCGCACTTGTGTTAGTGTTGAAAAACCACTTTTCGCACTTGTGTTGGTGCAGGAAACCACTTTTGCACTTGTATTAGTGTGGAAAAAACTACTTTTCGCACTTGTGTTAGTGTTGAAAAACTACTTTTCGCACTTGTGTTAGTGTTGAAAAACCACTTTTCACACTTGTGTTAGTGAAGCAAACCACTTTTCGCACTTGTGTTAGTGTTGAAAACCCACTTTTCGCACTTGTGTTAGTGTTGAAAATCCACTTTTCGCACTTGTGTTGGTGCAGGAAACCACTTTTGCACTTGTATTGGTGTGGAAAAAAAAAAATTTTCGCACTTGTGTTGTTGCAGGAAACCACTTTTGCACTTGTATTAGTGTGGAAAAACCACTTTTCGCACTTGTGTTAGTGTTGAAAAACCACTTTTCGCACTTGTGTTAGTGTTGAAAAACCACTTTTCGCACTTGTGTTAGTGTTGAAAAACCACTTTTCGCACTTGTGTTAGTGAAGGAAACCACTTTTGCACTTGTATTAGTGTCGAAAAACCACTTTTCGCACTTGTGTTAGTGTTGAAAAACCACTTTTCGCTCTTGTGTTAGTGTTGAAAAACCACTTTTCGCACTTGTGTTAGTGAAGGAAACCACTTTTCGCACTTGTGTTAGTCTTGAAAACCCACTTTTCGCACTTGTGTTAGTGTTGAAAATCCACATTTCGCACTTGTGTTGGTGCAGGAAACCACTTTTGCACTTGTATTAGTGTGGAAAAAACACTTTTCGCACTTGTGATAGTGTTGAAAAACCACTTTTCGCACTTGGGTTAGTGTTGAAAAACCACTTTTCGCACTTGTGTTGGTGCAGGAAACCACTTTTGCACTTGTATTACTGTGGAAAATCCACTTTTCGCACTTGTGATAGTGTTGAAAAACCACTTTTTGCACTTGTGTTAGTGTTGAAAAACCACTTTTCGCACTTGTGTTGGTGCAGGAAACCACTTTTGCACTTGTATTAGTGTGGAAAAAACACTTTTTGCACTTATGATAGTGTTGGAAAACCACTTTTCGCACTTGTGTTAGTGTTGAAAACCCACTTTTCGCACTTGTGTTAGTGTTGAAAAGCCACTTTTCCCAATTGTGTTGCTGCAGGAAACCACTTTTGCACTTGTATTCGTGTGGAAAAAACACTTTTTGCACTTGTGATAGTGTTGAAAAACCACTTTTCGCACTTGTGTTAGTGTTGAAAAACCACTTTTTGCACTTGTGTTGGTGCAGGAAACCACTTTTGCACTTGTATTAGTGTGGAAAAAACACTTTTTGCACTTGTGATAGTGTTGAAAAACCACTTTTCGCACTTGTGTTAGTGTTGAAAAACCACTTTTCGCACTTGTGTTGGTGCAGGAAACCACTTTTGCACTTGTATTAGTGTGGAAAAAACACTTTTTGCACTTGTGATAGTGTTGAAAAACCACTTTTCGCACTTGTGTTAGTGTTGAAAAACCACTTTTCGCACTTGTGTTGGTGCAGGAAACCACTTTTGCACTTGTATTAGTGTGGAAAAAACACTTTTTGCACTTGTGATAGTGTTGAAAAAACACTTTTTGCACTTGTGTTAGTGTTGAAAAACCACTTTTCGCACTTGTGTTGGTGCAGGAAACCACTTTTGCATTTGTATTAGTGTGGAAAAAACACTTTTTGCACTTGTGATAGTGTTGAAAAAACACTTTTTGCACTTGTGTTAGTGTTGAAAAACCACTTTTCGCACTTGTGTTGGTGCAGGAAACCACTTTTGCACTTGTATTAGTGTGGAAAAACCACTTTTCGCACTTGTGTTAGTGTTGAAAAACCACTTTTCGCACTTGAGTTAGTGTTGAAAAACCACTTTTCGCACTTGTGGTGGTGCAGGAAACCACTTTTGCACTTGTATTAGTGTGGAAAAAATACTTTTTGCACTTGTGATAGTGTTGAAAAACCACTTTTCGCACTTGTCTAAGTGTTGAAAAACCACTTTTCGCACTTGTGTTGGTGCAGGAAACCACTTTTGCACTTGTATTAGTGTGGAAAAAACACTTTTTGCACTTGTGATAGTGTTGAAAAACCACTTTTCGCACTTGTGTTAGGGTTGAAAAACCACTTTTCGCACTGGTGTTCATGAAGGAAACCACTCTTCGCATTTGTGTTAGTGTTGAAAACCCACTTTTCGCACTTGTGTTAGTGTTGAAAATCCACTTTTCCCACTTGTGTTGGTGCAGTAAACCACTTTTGCACTTGTATTAGTGTGGAAAAAACACTTTTTGCACTTGTGATAGTGTTGAAAAACCACTTTTCGCACTTGTGTTAGTGTTGAAAATCCACTTTTCCCACTTGTGTTGGTGCAGTAAACCACTTTTGCACTTGTATTAGTGTGGAAAAAACACTTTTTGCACTTGTGATAGTGTTGAAAAACCACTTTTCGCACTTGTGTTAGTGTTTGGAAAACCACTTTTCGCACTTGTGTTGGTGCAGGAAACCACTTTTGCACTTGTATTAGTGTGGAAAAAACACTTTTTGCACTTGTGGTAGTGTTGAAAAACCACTTTTCGCACTTGTGTTAGTGTTGAAAAACCACTTTTCGCACTTGTGTTGGTGCAGGAAACCACTTTTGCACTTGTATTAGTGTGGAAAAAACACTTTTTGCACTTGTGATATTGTTGAAAAACCACTATTTGCACTTGTGTTAGTGTTCAAAAACCACTTTTCACACTTGTGTTGGTGCAGGAAACCACTTTTGCACTTGTATTAGTGTGGAAAAAACACTTTTTGCACTTGTGATAGTGTTGAAAATCCACTTTTCGCACTTGTGTTAGTGTTGAAAACCCACTTTTCGCACTTGTGTTAGTGTTGAAAAGCCACTTTTCCCAATTGTGTTGGTGCAGGAAACCACTTTTGCACTTGTATTAGTGTGGAAAAAACACTTTTTGCACTTGTGATAGTGTTGAAAACCCACATTTCACACTTGTGTTAGTGTTGAAAATCCACTTTTCGCACTTGTGTTGGTGCAGGAAACCACTTTTGCACTTGTATTAGTGTGGAAAAAACACTTTTTGCACTTGTGATAGTGTTGAAAAACCACTTTTCGCACTTGTGTTAGTGTTGAAAAACCACTTTTCGCACTTGTGTTGGTGCAGGAAACCACTTTTGCACTTGTATTAGTGTGGAAAAAACTACTTTTCGCACTTGTGTTAGTGTTGAAAAACTACTTTTCGCACTTGTGTTAGTGTTGAAAAACCACTTTTCACACTTGTGTTAGTGAAGCAAACCACTTTTCGCACTTGTGTTAGTGTTGAAAACCCACTTTTCACACTTGTGTTAGTGTTGAAAATCCACTTTTCGCACTTGTGTTGGTGCAGGAAACCACTTTTGCACTTGTATTGGTGTGGAAAAAAAAAAAATTTTCGCACTTGTGTTGTTGCAGGAAACCACTTTTGCACTTGTATTAGTGTGGAAAAACCACTTTTCGCACTTGTGTTAGTGTTGAAAAACCACTTTTCGCACTTGTGTTAGTGTTGAAAAACCACTTTTCGCACTTGTGTTAGTGTTGAAAAACCACTTTTCGCACTTGTGTTAGTGAAGGAAACCACTTTTGCACTTGTATTAGTGTCGAAAAACCACTTTTCGCACTTGTGTTAGTGTTGAAAAACCACTTTTCGCTCTTGTGTTAGTGTTGAAAAACCACTTTTCGCACTTGTGTTAGTGAAGGAAACCACTTTTCGCACTTGTGTTAGTCTTGAAAACCCACTTTTCGCACTTGTGTTAGTGTTGAAAATCCACATTTCGCACTTGTGTTGGTGCAGGAAACCACTTTTGCACTTGTATTAGTGTGGGAAAAACACTTTTCGCACTTGTGATAGTGTTGAAAAACCACTTTTCGCACTTGGGTTAGTGTTGAAAAACCACTTTTCGCACTTGTGTTGGAGCAGGAAACCACTTTTGCACTTGTATTACTGTGGAAAATCCACTTTTCGCACTTGTGATAGTGTTGAAAAACCACTTTTTGCACTTGTGTTAGTGTTGAAAAACCACTTTTCGCACTTGTGTTGGTGCAGGAAACCACTTTTGCACTTGTATTAGTGTGGAAAAACCACTTTTCGCACTTGTGTTAGTGTTGAAAAACCACTTTTCGCACTTGTGTTAGTTTTGAAAAACCACTTTTCGCACTTGTGTTAGTGAAGGAAACCACTTTTCGCACTTGTGTTAGTGTTGAAAACCCACTTTTCGCACTTGTGTTAGTGTTGAAAATCCACTTTTCGCACTTGTGTTGGTGCAGGAAACCACTTTTGCACTTGTATTAGTGTGGAAAAAACACTTTTTGCACTTGTGATAGTGTTGAAAAACCACTTTTCGCACTTGTGTTAGTGTTGAAAAACCACTTTTCGCACTTGTGTGAGTGAAGGAAACCACTTTTCGCACTTGTGTTAGTGTTGAAAACCCACTTTTCGCACTTGTGTTAGTGTTGAAAAACCACTTTTCGCACTTGTGTTGGTGCAGGAAACCACTTTTGCACTTGTATTAGTGTGGAAAAACCACTTTTCGCACTTGTGTTAGTGTTGAAAAACCACTTTTCGCACTTGTGTTGGTGCAGGAAACCACTTTTGCACTTGTATTAGTGTGGAAAAAACACTTTTTGCACTTTTGGTAGTGTTGAAAAACCACTTTTCGCACTTGTGTTAGTGTTGAAAAACCACTTTTCGCACTTGTGTTGGTGCAGGAAACCACTTTTGCACTTGTATTAGTGTGGAAAAAACACTTTTTGCACTTGTGATATTGTTGAAAAACCACTATTCGCACTTGTGTTAGTGTTGAAAAACCACTTTTCGCACTTGTGTTAGTGAAGGAAACCACTTTTCGCACTTGTGTTAGTCTTGAAAACCCACTTTTCGCACTTGTGTTAGTGTTGAAAATCCACATTTCGCACTTGTGTTGGTGCAGGAAACCACTTTTGCACTTGTATTAGTGTGGAAAAAACACTTTTCGCACTTGTGATAGTGTTGAAAAACCACTTTTCGCACTTGGGTTGGTGTTGAAAAACCACTTTTCGCACTTGTGTTGGTGCAGCAAACCACTTTTGCACTTGTATTACTGTGGAAAATCCACTTTTCGCACTTGTGATAGTGTTGAAAAACCACTTTTTGCACTTGTGTTAGTGTTGAAAAACCACTTTTCGCACTTGTGTTGGTGCAGGAAACCACTTTTGCACTTGTATTAGTGTGGAAAAACCACTTTTCGCACTTGTGTTAGTGTTGAAAAACCACTTTTCGCACTTGTGTTAGTTTTGAAAAACCACTTTTTGCACCTGTGTTAGTGAAGGAAACCACTTTTCGCACTTGTGTTAGTGTTGAAAACCCACTTTTCGCACTTGTGTTAGTGTTGAAAATCCACTTTTCGCACTTGTGTTGGTGCAGGAAACCACTTTTGCACTTGTATTAGTGTGGAAAAAACACTTTTTGCACTTGTGATAGTGTTGAAAAACCACTTTCCGCACTTGTGTTAGTGTTGAAAAACCACTTTTCGCACTTGTGTGAGTGAAGGAAACCACTTTTCGCACTTGTGTTAGTGTTGAAAACCCACTTTTCGCACTTGTGTTAGTGTTGAAAAACCACTTTTCGCACTTGTGTTGGTGCAGGAAACCACTTTTGCACTTGTATTAGTGTGGAAAAAACACTTTTTGCACTTGTGGTAGTGTTGAAAAACCACTTTTCGCACTTGTGTTAGTGTTGAAAAACCACTTTTCGCACTTGTGTTGGTGCAGGAAACCACTTTTGCACTTGTATTAGTGTGGAAAAAACACTTTTTGCACTTGTGGTAGTGTTGAAAAACCACTTTTCGCACTTGTGTTAGTGTTGAAAAACCACTTTTCGCACTTGTGTTGGTGCAGGAAACCACTTTTGCACTTGTATTAGTGTGGAAAAAACACTTTTTGCACTTGTGATATTGTTGAAAAACCACTATTCGCACTTGTGTTAGTGTTGAAAAACCACTTTTCGCACTTGTGTTGGTGCAGGAAACCACTTTTGCACTTGTATTAGTGTGGAAAAAACACTTTTTGCACTTATGATAGTGTTGGAAAACCACTTTTCGCACTTGTGTTAGTGTTGAAAACCCACTTTTCGCACTTGTGTTAGTGTTGAAAAGCCACTTTTCCCAATTGTGTTGCTGCAGGAAACCACTTTTGCACTTGTATTAGTGTGGAAAAAACACTTTTTGCACTTGTGATAGTGTTGAAAAACCACTTTTCGCACTTGTGTTAGTGTTGAAAAACCACTTTTTGCACTTGTGTTGGTGCAGGAAACCACTTTTGCACTTGTATTAGTGTGGAAAAAACACTTTTTGCACTTGTGATAGTGTTGAAAAACCACTTTTCGCACTTGTGTTAGTGTTGAAAAACCACTTTTCGCACTTGTATTGGTGCAGGAAACCACTTTTGCACTTGTATTAGTGTGGAAAAAACACTTTTTGCACTTGTGATAGTGTTGAAAAACCACTTTTCGCACTTGTGTTAGTGTTGAAAAACCACTTTTCGCACTTGTGTTGGTGCAGGAAACCACTTTTGCACTTGTATTAGTGTGGAAAAAACACTTTTTGCACTTGTGATAGTGTTGAAAAAACACTTTTTGCACTTGTGTTAGTGTTGAAAAACCACTTTTCGCACTTGTGTTGGTGCAGGAAACCACTTTTGCACTTGTATTAGTGTGGAAAAAACACTTTTTGCACTTGTGATAGTGTTGAAAAAACACTTTTTGCACTTGTGTTAGTGTTGAAAAACCACTTTTCGCACTTGTGTTAGTGTTGAAAAACCACTTTTCGCACTTGTGTTAGTGTTGAAAAACCACTTTTCGCACTTGTGTTAGTGAAGGAAACCACTTTTGCACTTGTATTAGTGTCGAAAAACCACTTTTCGCACTTGTGTTAGTGTTGAAAAACCACTTTTCGCTCTTGTGTTAGTGTTGAAAAACCACTTTTCGCACTTGTGTTAGTGAAGGAAACCACTTTTCGCACTTGTGTTAGTCTTGAAAACCCACTTTTCGCACTTGTGTTAGTGTTGAAAATCCACATTTCGCACTTGTGTTGGTGCAGGAAACCACTTTTGCACTTGTATTAGTGTGGAAAAAACACTTTTCGCACTTGTGATAGTGTTGAAAAACCACTTTTCGCACTTGGGTTAGTGTTGAAAAACCACTTTTCGCACTTGTGTTGGTGCAGGAAACCACTTTTGCACTTGTATTACTGTGGAAAATCCACTTTTCGCACTTGTGATAGTGTTGAAAAACCACTTTTCGCACTTGTGTTGGTGCAGGAAACCACTTTTGCACTTGTATTAGTGTGGAAAAACCACTTTTCGCACTTGTGTTAGTGTTGAAAACCACTTTTCGCACTTGTGTTAGTTTTGAAAAACCACTTTTCGCACTTGTGTTGGTGCAGGAAACCACTTTTGCACTTGTATTAGTGTGGAAAAAACATTTTTTGCACTTGTGATAGTGTTGAAAAACCACTTTTCGCACTTGTGTTGGTGCAGGAACCACTTTTGCACTTGTATTAGTGTGGAAAAACCACTTTTCGCACTTGTGTTAGTGTTGAAAAACCACTTTTCGCACTTGTGTTAGTTTTGAAAAACCACTTTTCGCACTTGTGTTGGTGCAGGAAACCACTTTTGCACTTGTATTAGTGTGGAAAAAACATTTTTTGCACTTGTGATAGTGTTGAAAAACCACTTTTCGCACTTGTGTTGGTGCAGGAACCACTTTTGCACTTGTATTAGTGTGGAAAAAAACACTTTTTGCACTTGTGATAGTGTTGAAAAACCACTTTTCGCACTTGTGTTGGTGCAGGAAACCACTTTTGCACTTGTATTAGTGTGGAAAAACCACTTTTCGCACTTGTGTTAGTGTTGAAAAACCACTTTTCGCACTTGTGTTGGTGCAGGAAACCACTTTTGCACTTGTATTAGTGTGGAAAAACACTTTTTGCACTTGTGATAGTGTTGAAAAACCACTTTTCGCACTTGTGTTAGTGTTGAAAAACCACTTTTCGCACTTGTGTTGGTGCAGGAAACCACTTTTGCACTTGTATTAGTGTGGAAAAACCACTTTTCGCACTTGTGTTAGTGTTGAAAAACCACTTTTCGCACTTGTGTTAGTGTTGAAAAACCACTTTTCACACTTGTGTTGGTGCAGGAAACCACTTTTGCACTTGTATTAGTGTGGAAAAAACACTTTTTGCACTTGTGATAGTGTTGGAAAACCACTTTTCGCACTTGTGTTAGTGTTGAAAAACCACTTTTCGCACTTGTGTTGGTGCAGGAAACCACTTTTGCACTTGTATTAGTGTGGAAAAAACACTTTTTGCACTTGTGATAGTGTTGAAAAACCACTTTTCGCACTTGTGTTAGGGTTGAAAAACCACTTTTCGCACTGGTGTTCGTGAAGGAAACCACTTTTCGCATTTGTGTTAGTGTTGAAAACCCACTTTTCGCACTTGTGTTAGTGTTGAAAATCGACTTTTCCCACTTGTGTTGGTGCAGGAAACCACTTTTGCACTTGTATTAGTGTGGAAAAAACACTTTTTGCACTTGAGATAGTGTTGAAAAACCACTTTTCGCACTTGTGTTAGTGTTGAAAAACCACTTTTCGCACTTGTGTTGGTGCAGGAAACCACTTTTGCACTTGTATTAGTGTGGAAAAAAACACTTTTTGCACTTGTGATAGTGTTGAAAAACCTTTTTGCACTTGTGTTAGTGTTGAAAAACCACTTTTCGCACTTGTGTTGGTGCAGGAAACCACTTTTGCACTTGTATTAGTGTGGAAAAAACACTTTTTGCACTTGTGATAGTGTTGAAAACCCACATTTCACACTTGTGTTAGTGTTGAAAATCCACTTTTCGCACTTGTGTTGGTGCAGGAAACCACTTTTGCACTTGTATTAGTGTGGAAAAAACACTTTTTGCACTTGTGATAGTGTTGAAAAACCACTTTTCGCACTTGTGTTAGTGTTGAAAAACCACTTTTCGCACTTGTGTTGGTGCAGGAAACCACTTTTGCACTTGTATTAGTGTGGAAAAAACCACTTTTCGCACTTGTGTTAGTGTTGAAAAACTACTTTTCGCACTTGTGTTAGTGTTGAAAAACCACTTTTCACACTTGTGTTAGTGAAGGAAACCACTTTTCGCACTTGTGTTAGTGTTGAAAACCCACTTTTCGCACTTGTGATAGTGTTGAAAATCCACTTTTCGCACTTGTGTTGGTGCAGGAAACCACTTTTGCACTTGTATTAGTGTGGAAAAACCACTTTTCGCACTTGTGTTGGTGCAGGAAACCACTTTTGCACTTGTATTAGTGTGGAAAAACCACTTTTCGCACTTGTGTTAGTGTTGAAAAACCACTTTTCGCACGTGTGTTAGTGTTGAAAAACCACTTTTCGCACTTGTGTTAGTGTTGAAAAACCACTTTTCGCACTTGTGTTAGTGAAGGAAACCACTTTTGCACTTGTATTAGTGTGGAAAAACCACTTTTCGCACTTGTGTTAGTGTTGAAAAACCACTTTTCGCACTTGTATTAGTGAAGGAAACCACTTTTCGCACTTGTGTTAGTCTTGAAAACCCACTTTTCGCACTTGTGTTAGTGTTGAAAATCCACATTTCGCACTTGTGTTGGTGCAGGAAACCACTTTTGCACTTGTATTAGTGTGGAAAAAACACTTTTTGCACTTGTGATAGTGTTGAAAAACCACTTTTCGCACTTGGGTTAGTGTTGAAAAACCACTTTTCACACTTGTGTTGGTGCAGGAAACCACTTTTGCACTTGTATTACTGTGGAAAATCCACTTTTCGCACTTGTGATAGTGTTGAAAAACCACTTTTTGCACTTGTGTTAGTGTTGAAAAACCACTTTTCGCACTTGTGTTGGTGCAGGAAACCACTTTTGCACTTGTATTAGTGTGGAAAAAACCACTTTTCGCACTTGTGTTAGTGTTGAAAAACCACTTTTCGCACTTGTGTTAGTTTTGAAAAACCACTTTTCGCACTTGTGTTAGTGAAGGAAACCACTTTTCGCACTTGTGTTAGTGTTGAAAACCCACTTTTCGCACTTGTGTTAGTGTTGAAAATCCACTTTTCGCACTTGTGTTGGTGCAGAAAACCACTTTTGCACTTGTATTAGTGTGGAAAAAACACTTTTTGCACTTGTGATAGTGTTGAAAAACCACTTTTCGCACTTGTGTTAGTGTTGAAAAACCACTTTTCGCACTTGTGTGAGTGAAGGAAACCACTTTTCGCACTTGTGTTAGTGTTGAAAACCCACTTTTCGCACTTGTGTTAGTGTTGAAAAACACTTTTCGCACTTGTGTTGGTGCAGGAAACCACTTTTGCACTTGTATTAGTGTGGAAAAACCACTTTTCGCACTTGTGTTAGTGTTGAAAAACCACTTTTTGCACTTGTGTTGGTGCAGGAAACCACTTTTGCACTTGTATTAGTGTGGAAAAAACACTTTTTGCACTTGTGGTAGTGTTGAAAAACCACTTTTCGCGCTTGCGTTAGTGTTGAAAAACCACTTTTCGCACTTGTGTTGGTGCAGGAAACCACTTTTGCACTTGTATTAGTGTGGAAAAAACACTTTTTGCACTTGTGATATTGTTGAAAAACCACTATTCGCACTTGTGTTAGTGTTGAAAAACCACTTTTCGCACTTGTGTTGGTGCAGGAAACCACTTTTGCACTTGTATTAGTGTGGAAAAAACACTTTTTGCACTTATGATAGTGTTGGAAAACCACTCTTCGCACTTGTGTTAGTGTTGAAAACCCACTTTTCGCACTTGTGTTAGTGTTGAAAAGCCACTTTTCCCAATTGTGTTGGTGCAGGAAACCACTTTTGCACTTGTATTAGTGTGGAAAAAACACTTTTTGCACTTGTGATAGTGTTGAAAAACCACTTTTCGCACTTGTGTTAGTGTTGAAAAACCACTTTTTGCACTTGTGTTGGTGCAGGAAACCACTTTTGCACTTGTACTAGTGTGGAAAAAACACTTTTTGCACTTGTGATAGTGTTGAAAAACCACTTTTCGCACATGTGTTAGTGTTGAAAAACCACTTTTCGCACTTGTGTTGGTGCAGGAAACCACTTTTGCACTTGTATTAGTGTGGAAAAAACACTTTTTGCACTTGTGATAGTGTTGAAAAACCACTTTTCGCACTTGTGTTAGTGTTGAAAAACCACTTTTCGCACTTGTGTTGGTGCAGGAAACCACTTTTGCACTTGTATTAGTGTGGAAAAAAACACTTTTTGCACTTGTGATAGTGTTGAGAAAACACTTTTTGTACTTGTGTTAGTGTTGAAAAACCACTTTTCGCACTTGTGTTGGTGCAGGAAACCACTTTTGCACTTGTATTAGTGTGGAAAAACCACTTTTCGCACTTGTGTTAGTGTTGAAAAACCACTTTTCGCACTTGAGTTAGTGTTGAAAAACCACTTTTCACACTTGTGTTGGTGCAGGAAACCACTTTTGCACTTGTATTAGTGTGGAAAAAACACTTTTTGCACTTGTGATAGTGTTGAAAAACCACTTTTCGCACTTGTGTTAGTGTTGAAAAACCACTTTTCGCACTTGTGTTGGTGCAGGAAACCACTTTTGCACTTGTATTAGTGTGGAAAAAACACTTTTTGCACTTGTGATAGTGTTGAAAAACCACTTTTCGCACTTGTGTTAGGGTTGAAAAACCACTTTTCGCACTGGTGTTCATGAAGGAAACCACTTTTCGCATTTGTGTTAGTGTTGAAAACCCACTTTTCGCACTTGTGTTAGTGTTGAAAATCCACTTTTCCCACTTGTGTTGGTGCAGGAAACCACTTTTGCACTTGTATTAGTGTGGAAAAAACACTTTTTGCACTTGTGATAGTGTTGAAAAACCACTTTTTGCACTTGTGTTAGTGTTTGGAAAACCACTTTTCGCACTTGTGTTGGTGCAGGAAACCACTTTTGCACTTGTATTAGTGTGGAAAAACCCTTTTTGCACTTGTGATAGTGTTGAAAAACCACTTTTCGCACTTGTGTTAGTGTTGAAAAACCACTTTTCGCACCTGTGTTGGTGCAGGAAACCACTTTTGCACTTGTATTACTGTGGAAAATCCACTTTTCGCACTTGTGATAGTGTTGAAAAACCACTTTTTGCACTTGTGTTAGTGTTGAAAAACCACTTTTCGCACTTGTGTTGGTGCAGGAAACCACTTTTGCACTTGTATTAGTGTGGAAAAACCACTTTTCGCACTTGTGTTAGTGTTGAAAAACCACTTTTCGCACTTGTGTTAGTTTTGAAAAACCACTTTTCGCACTTGTGTTAGTGAAGGAAACCACTTTTCGCACTTGTGTTAGTGTTGAAAACCCACTTTTCGCACTTGTGTTAGTGTTGAAAATCCACTTTTCGCACTTGTGTTGGTGCAGAAAACCACTTTTGCACTTGTATTAGTGTGGAAAAAACACTTTTTGCACTTGTGATAGTGTTGAAAAACCACTTTTCGCACTTGTGTTAGTGTTGAAAACCCACTTTTCGCACTTGTGTGAGTGAAGGAAACCACTTTTCGCACTTGTGTTAGTGTTGAAAACCCACTTTTCGCACTTGTGTTAGTGTTGAAAAACCACTTTTCGCACTTGTGTTGGTGCAGGAAACCACTTTTGCACTTGTATTAGTGTGGAAAAACCACTTTTCGCACTTGTGTTAGTGTTGAAAAACCACTTTTTGCACTTGTGTTGGTGCAGGAAACCACTTTTGCACTTGTATTAGTGTGGAAAAAACACTTTTT
Organism: Myxine glutinosa; assembly: GCF_964187855.1. Lineage (NCBI taxonomy): Eukaryota > Metazoa > Chordata > Myxini > Myxiniformes > Myxinidae > Myxine > Myxine glutinosa. Next base: position 249,672 of record NW_027616394.1, read on the forward strand.
GCACTTGTGGTAGTGTTGAAAAACCACTTTTCGCGCTTGTGTTAGTGTTGAAAAACCACTTTTCGCACTTGTGTTGGTGCAGGAAACCACTTTTGCACTTGTATTAGTGTGGAAAAAACACTTTTTGCACTTGTGATATTGTTGAAAAACCACTATTCGCACTTGTGTTAGTGTTGAAAAACCACTTTTCGCACTTGTGTTGGTGCAGGAAACCACTTTTGCACTTGTATTAGTGTGGAAAAAACACTTTTTGCACTTGTGATAGTGTTGAAAAACCACTTTTCGCACTTGTGTTAGTGTTGAAAAACCACTTTTTGCACTTGTGTTGGTGCAGGAAACCACTTTTGCACTTGTACTAGTGTGGAAAAAACACTTTTTGCACTTGTGATAGTGTTGAAAAACCACTTTTCGCACATGTGTTAGTGTTGAAAAACCACTTTTCGCACTTGTGTTGGTGCAGGAAACCACTTTTGCACTTGTATTAGTGTGGAAAAAAACACTTTTTGCACTTGTGATAGTGTTGAAAAACCACTTTTCGCACTTGTGTTAGTGTTGAAAAACCACTTTTCGCACTTGTGTTGGTGCAGGAAACCACTTTTGCACTTGTATTAGTGTGGAAAAAAACACTTTTTGCACTTGTGATAGTGTTGAGAAAACACTTTTTGTACTTGTGTTAGTGTTGAAAAACCACTTTTCGCACTTGTGTTGGTGCAGGAAACCACTTTTGCACTTGTATTAGTGTGGAAAAACCACTTTTCGCACTTGTGTTAGTGTTGAAAAACCACTTTTCGCACTTGAGTTAGTGTTGAAAAACCACTTTTCACACTTGTGTTGGTGCAGGAAACCACTTTTGCACTTGTATTAGTGTGGAAAAAACACTTTTTGCACTTGTGATAGTGTTGAAAAACCACTTTTCGCACTTGTGTTAGTGTTGAAAAACCACTTTTCGCACTTGTGTTGGTGCAGGAAACCACTTTTGCACTTGTATTAGTGTGGAAAAAACACTTTTTGCACTTGTGATAGTGTTGAAAAACCACTTTTCGCACTTGTGTTAGGGTTGAAAAACCACTTTTCGCACTGGTGTTCATGAAGGAAACCACTTTTCGCATTTGTGTTAGTGTTGAAAACCCACTTTTCGCACTTGTGTTAGTGTTGAAAATCCACTTTTCCCACTTGTGTTGGTGCAGGAAACCACTTTTGCACTTGTATTAGTGTGGAAAAAACACTTTTTGCACTTGTGATAGTGTTGAAAAACCACTTTTTGCACTTGTGTTAGTGTTTGGAAAACCACTTTTCGCACTTGTGTTGGTGCAGGAAACCACTTTTGCACTTGTATTAGTGTGGAAAAACCCTTTTTGCACTTGTGATAGTGTTGAAAAACCACTTTTCGCACTTGTGTTAGTGTTGAAAAACCACTTTTCGCACCTGTGTTGGTGCAGGAAACCACTTTTGCACTTGTATTACTGTGGAAAATCCACTTTTCGCACTTGTGATAGTGTTGAAAAACCACTTTTTGCACTTGTGTTAGTGTTGAAAAACCACTTTTCGCACTTGTGTTGGTGCAGGAAACCACTTTTGCACTTGTATTAGTGTGGAAAAACCACTTTTCGCACTTGTGTTAGTGTTGAAAAACCACTTTTCGCACTTGTGTTAGTTTTGAAAAACCACTTTTCGCACTTGTGTTAGTGAAGGAAACCACTTTTCGCACTTGTGTTAGTGTTGAAAACCCACTTTTCGCACTTGTGTTAGTGTTGAAAATCCACTTTTCGCACTTGTGTTGGTGCAGAAAACCACTTTTGCACTTGTATTAGTGTGGAAAAAACACTTTTTGCACTTGTGATAGTGTTGAAAAACCACTTTTCGCACTTGTGTTAGTGTTGAAAACCCACTTTTCGCACTTGTGTGAGTGAAGGAAACCACTTTTCGCACTTGTGTTAGTGTTGAAAACCCACTTTTCGCACTTGTGTTAGTGTTGAAAAACCACTTTTCGCACTTGTGTTGGTGCAGGAAACCACTTTTGCACTTGTATTAGTGTGGAAAAACCACTTTTCGCACTTGTGTTAGTGTTGAAAAACCACTTTTTGCACTTGTGTTGGTGCAGGAAACCACTTTTGCACTTGTATTAGTGTGGAAAAAACACTTTTTGCACTTGTGGTAGTGTTGAAAAACCACTTTTCGCGCTTGTGTTAGTGTTGAAAAACCACTTTTCGCACTTGTGTTGGTGCAGGAAACCACTTTTGCACTTGTATTAGTGTGGAAAAAACACTTTTTGCACTTGTGATATTGTTGAAAAACCACTATTCGCACTTGTGTTAGTGTTGAAAAACCACTTTTCGCACTTGTGTTGGTGCAGGAAACCACTTTTGCACTTGTATTAGTGTGGAAAAAACACTTTTTGCACTTATGATAGTGTTGGAAAACCACTTTTCGCACTTGTGTTAGTGTTGAAAACCCACTTTTCGCACTTGTGTTAGTGTTGAAAAGCCACTTTTCCCAATTGTGTTGGTGCAGGAAACCACTTTTGCACTTGTATTAGTGTGGAAAAAACACTTTTTGCACTTGTGATAGTGTTGAAAAACCACTTTTCGCACTTGTGTTAGTGTTGAAAAACCACTTTTTGCACTTGTGTTGGTGCAGGAAACCACTTTTGCACTTGTACTAGTGTGGAAAAAACACTTTTTGCACTTGTGATAGAGTTGAAAAACCACTTTTCGCACTTGTGTTAGTGTTGAAAAAACACTTTTCGCACTTGTGTTGGTGCAGGAAACCACTTTTGCACTTGTATTAGTGTGGAAAAAACACTTTTTGCACTTGTGATAGTGTTGAAAAACCACTTTTCGCACTTGTGTTAGTGTTGAAAAACCACTTTTCGCACTTGTGTTGGTGCAGGAAACCACTTTTGCACTTGTATTAGTGTGGAAAAAAACACTTTTTGCACTTGTGATAGTGTTGAGAAAACACTTTTTGTACTTGTGTTAGTGTTGAAAAACCACTTTTCGCACTTGTGTTGGTGCAGGAAACCACTTTTGCACTTGTATTAGTGTGGAAAAACCACTTTTCGCACTTGTGTTAGTGTTGAAAAACCACTTTTCGCACTTGAGTTAGTGTTGAAAAACCACTTTTCGCACTTGTGTTGGTGCAGGAAACCACTTTTGCACTTGTATTAGTGTGGAAAAAACACTTTTTGCACTTGTGATAGTGTTGAAAAACCACTTTTCGCACTTGTGTTAGTGTTGAAAAACCACTTTTCGCACTTGTGTTGGTGCAGGAAACCACTTTTGCACTTGTATTAGTGTGGAAAAAACACTTTTTGCACTTGTGATAGTGTTGAAAAACCACTTTTCGCACTTGTGTTAGGGTTGAAAAACCACTTTTCGCACTGGTGTTCATGAAGGAAACCACTTTTCGCATTTGTGTTAGTGTTGAAAACCCACTTTTCGCACTTGTGTTAGTGTTGAAAATCCACTTTTCCCACTTGTGTTGGTGCAGGAAACCACTTTTGCACTTGTATTAGTGTGGAAAAAACACTTTTTGCACTTGTGATAGTGTTGAAAAACCACTTTTTGCACTTGTGTTAGTGTTTGGAAAACCACTTTTCGCACTTGTGTTGGTGCAGGAAACCACTTTTGCACTTGTATTAGTGTGGAAAAAACACTTTTTGCACTTGTGATAGTGTTGAAAAACCACTTTTCGCACTTGTGTTAGTGTTGAAAAACCACTTTTCGCACCTGTGTTGGTGCAGGAAACCACTTTTGCACTTGTATTAGTGTGGAAAAAACACTTTTTGCACTTGTGATAGTGTTGAAAACCCACATTTCACACTTGTGTTAGTGTTGAAAATCCACTTTTCACACTTGTGTTGGTGCAGGAAACCACTTTTGCACTTGTATTAGTGTGGAAAAAACACTTTTTGCACTTGTGATAGTGTTAAAAATCCACTTTTCGCACTTGTGTTGGTGCAGGAAACCACTTTTGCACTTGTACTAGTGTGGAAAAAACACTTTTTGCACTTGTGATAGTGTTGAAAAACCACTTTTCGCACTTGTGTTAGTGTTGAAAAACCACTTTTCGCACTTGTGTGAGTGAAGGAAACCACTTTTCGCACTTGTGTTAGTGTTGAAAACCCACTTTTCGCACTTGTGTTAGTGTTGAAAAACCACTTTTCGCACTTGTGTTGGTGCAGGAAACCACTTTTGCACTTGTATTAGTGTGGAAAAAACACTTTTTGCACTTGTGGTAGTGTTGAAAAACCACTTTTCGCACTTGTGTTAGTGTTGAAAAACCACTTTTCGCACTTGTGTTGGTGCAGGAAACCACTTTTGCACTTGTATTAGTGTGGAAAAAACACTTTTTGCACTTGTGATATTGTTGAAAAACCACTATTTGCACTTGTGTTAGTGTTGAAAAACCACTTTTCGCACTTGTGTTGGTGCAGGAAACCACTTTTGCACTTGTATTAGTGTGGAAAAAACACTTTTTGCACTTATGATAGTGTTGGAAAACCACTTTTCGCACTTGTGTTAGTGTTGAAAACCCACTTTTCGCACTTGTGTTAGTGTTGAAAAGCCACTTTTCCCAATTGTGTTGGTGCAGGAAACCACTTTTGCACTTGTATTAGTGTGGAAAAAACACTTTTTGCACTTGTGATAGTGTTGAAAATCCACATTTCACACTTGTGTTAGTGTTGAAAATCCACTTTTCGCACTTGTGTTGGTGCAGGAAACCACTTTTGCACTTGTATTAGTGTGGAAAAAACACTTTTTGCACTTGTGATAGTGTTGAAAAACCACTTTTCGCACTTGTGTTAGTGTTGAAAAACCACTTTTCGCACTTGTGTTGGTGCAGGAAACCACTTTTGCACTTGTATTAGTGTGGAAAAAACTACTTTTCGCACTTGTGTTAGTGTTGAAAAACTACTTTTCGCACTTGTGTTAGTGTTGAAAAACCACTTTTCACACTTGTGTTAGTGAAGGAAACCACTTTTCGCACTTGTGTTAGTGTTGAAAACCCACTTTTCGCACTTGTGTTAGTGTTGAAAATCCACTTTTCGCACTTGTGTTGGTGCAGGAAACCACTTTTGCACTTGTATTAGTGTGGAAAAACCACTTTTCGCACTTGTGTTGTTGCAGGAAACCACTTTTGCACTTGTATTAGTGTGGAAAAACCACTTTTCGCACTTGTGTTAGTGTTGAAAAACCACTTTTCGCACTTGTGTTAGTGTTGAAAAACCACTTTTCGCACTTGTGTTAGTGTTGAAAAACCACTTTTTGCACTTGTGTTAGTGAAGGAAACCACTTTTGCACTTGTATTAGTGTCGAAAAACCACTTTTCGCACTTGTGTTAGTGTTGAAAAACCACTTTTCGCTCTTGTGTTAGTGTTGAAAAACCACTTTTCGCACTTGTGTTAGTGAAGGAAACCACTTTTCGCACTTGTGTTAGTCTTGAAAACCCACTTTTCGCACTTGTGTTAGTGTTGAAAATCCACATTTCGCACTTGTGTTGGTGCAGGAAACCACTTTTGCACTTGTATTAGTGTGGAAAAAACACTTTTCGCACTTGTGATAGTGTTGAAAAACCACTTTTCGCACTTGGGTTAGTGTTGAAAAACCACTTTTCGCACTTGTGTTGGTGCAGGAAACCACTTTTGCACTTGTATTACTGTGGAAAATCCACTTTTCGCACTTGTGATAGTGTTGAAAAACCACTTTTTGCACTTGTGTTAGTGTTGAAAAACCACTTTTCGCACTTGTGTTGGTGCAGGAAACCACTTTTGCACTTGTATTAGTGTGGAAAAACCACTTTTCGCACTTGTGTTAGTGTTGAAAAACCACTTTTCGCACTTGTGTTAGTTTTGAAAAACCACTTTTCGCACTTGTGTTAGTGAAGGAAACCACTTTTCGCACTTGTGTTAGTGTTGAAAACCCACTTTTCGCACTTGTGTTAGTGTTGAAAATCCACTTTTCGCACTTGTGTTGGTGCAGGAAACCACTTTTGCACTTGTATTAGTGTGGACAAAACACTTTTTGCACTTGTGATAGTGTTGAAAAACCACTTTTCGCAATTGTGTTAGTGTTGAAAAACCACTTTTCGCACTTGTGTTAGTGTTGAAAACCACTTTTCGCACTTGTGTTAGTGTTGAAAAACCACTTTTTGCACTTGTGTTAGTGAAGGAAACCACTTTTGCACTTGTATTAGTGTCGAAAAACCACTTTTCGCACTTGTGTTAGTGTTGAAAAACCACTTTTCGCACTTGTGTTAGTGTTGAAAAACCACTTTTCGCACTTGTGTTGGTGCAGGAAACCACTTTTGCACTTGTATTAGTGTGGAAAAAACACTTTTTGCACTTGTGGTAGTGTTGAAAAACCACTTTTCGCACTTGTGTTAGTGTTGAAAAACCACTTTTCGCACTTGTGTTGGTGCAGGAAACCACTTTTGCACTTGTATTAGTGTGGAAAAAACACTTTTTGCACTTGTGATATTGTTGAAAAACCACTATTTGCACTTGTGTTAGTGTTGAAAAACCACTTTTCGCACTTGTGTTGGTGCAGGAAACCACTTTTGCACTTGTATTAGTGTGGAAAAAACACTTTTTGCACTTATGATAGTGTTGGAAAACCACTTTTCGCACTTGTGTTAGTGTTGAAAACCCACTTTTCGCACTTGTGTTAGTGTTGAAAAGCCACTTTTCCCAATTGTGTTGGTGCAGGAAACCACTTTTGCACTTGTATTAGTGTGGAAAAAACACTTTTTGCACTTGTGATAGTGTTGAAAATCCACATTTCACACTTGTGTTAGTGTTGAAAATCCACTTTTCGCACTTGTGTTGGTGCAGGAAACCACTTTTGCACTTGTATTAGTGTGGAAAAAACACTTTTTGCACTTGTGATAGTGTTGAAAAACCACTTTTCGCACTTGTGTTAGTGTTGAAAAACCACTTTTCGCACTTGTGTTGGTGCAGGAAACCACTTTTGCACTTGTATTAGTGTGGAAAAAACTACTTTTCGCACTTGTGTTAGTGTTGAAAAACTACTTTTCGCACTTGTGTTAGTGTTGAAAAACCACTTTTCACACTTGTGTTAGTGAAGGAAACCACTTTTCGCACTTGTGTTAGTGTTGAAAACCCACTTTTCGCACTTGTGTTAGTGTTGAAAATCCACTTTTCGCACTTGTGTTGGTGCAGGAAACCACTTTTGCACTTGTATTAGTGTGGAAAAACCACTTTTCGCACTTGTGTTGTTGCAGGAAACCACTTTTGCACTTGTATTAGTGTGGAAAAACCACTTTTCGCACTTGTGTTAGTGTTGAAAAACCACTTTTCGCACTTGTGTTAGTGTTGAAAAACCACTTTTCGCACTTGTGTTAGTGTTGAAAAACCACTTTTTGCACTTGTGTTAGTGAAGGAAACCACTTTTGCACTTGTATTAGTGTCGAAAAACCACTTTTCGCACTTGTGTTAGTGTTGAAAAACCACTTTTCGCTCTTGTGTTAGTGTTGAAAAACCACTTTTCGCACTTGTGTTAGTGAAGGAAACCACTTTTCGCACTTGTGTTAGTCTTGAAAACCCACTTTTCGCACTTGTGTTAGTGTTGAAAATCCACATTTCGCACTTGTGTTGGTGCAGGAAACCACTTTTGCACTTGTATTAGTGTGGAAAAAACACTTTTCGCACTTGTGATAGTGTTGAAAAACCACTTTTCGCACTTGGGTTAGTGTTGAAAAACCACTTTTCGCACTTGTGTTGGTGCAGGAAACCACTTTTGCACTTGTATTACTGTGGAAAATCCACTTTTCGCACTTGTGATAGTGTTGAAAAACCACTTTTTGCACTTGTGTTAGTGTTGAAAAACCACTTTTCGCACTTGTGTTGGTGCAGGAAACCACTTTTGCACTTGTATTAGTGTGGAAAAACCACTTTTCGCACTTGTGTTAGTGTTGAAAAACCACTTTTCGCACTTGTGTTAGTTTTGAAAAACCACTTTTCGCACTTGTGTTAGTGAAGGAAACCACTTTTCGCACTTGTGTTAGTGTTGAAAACCCACTTTTCGCACTTGTGTTAGTGTTGAAAATCCACTTTTCGCACTTGTGTTGGTGCAGGAAACCACTTTTGCACTTGTATTAGTGTGGACAAAACACTTTTTGCACTTGTGATAGTGTTGAAAAACCACTTTTCGCAATTGTGTTAGTGTTGAAAAACCACTTTTCGCACTTGTGTGAGTGAAGGAAACCACTTTTCGCACTTGTGTTAGTGTTGAAAACCCACTTTTCGCACTTGTGTTAGTGTTGAAAAACCACTTTTCGCACTTGTGTTGGTGCAGGAAACCACTTTTGCACTTGTATTAGTGTGGAAAAACCACTTTTCGCACTTGTGTTAGTGTTGAAAAACCACTTTTCGCACTTGTGTTGGTGCAGGAAACCACTTTTGCACTTGTATTAGTGTGGAAAAACACTTTTTGCACTTGTGGTAGTGTTGAAAAACCACTTTTCGCACTTGTGTTAGTGTTGAAAAACCACTTTTCGCACTTGTGTTGGTGCAGGAAACCACTTTTGCACTTGTATTAGTGTGGAAAAAACACTTTTTGCACTTGTGATATTGTTGAAAAACCACTATTCGCACTTGTGTTAGTGTTGAAAAACCACTTTTCGCACTTGTGTTGGTGCAGGAAACCACTTTTGCACTTGTATTAGTGTGGAAAAAACACTTTTTGCACTTATGATAGTGTTGGAAAACCACTTTTCGCACTTGTGTTAGTGTTGAAAACCCACTTTTCGCACTTGTGTTAGTGTTGAAAAGCCACTTTTCCCAATTGTGTTGGTGCAGGAAACCACTTTTGCACTTGTATTAGTGTGGAAAAAACACTTTTTGCACTTGTGATAGTGTTGAAAAACCACTTTTCGCACTTGTGTTAGTGTTGAAAAACCACTTTTTGCACTTGTGTTGGTGCCGGAAACCACTTTTGCACTTGTATTAGTGTGGAAAAAACACTTTTTGCACTTGTGATAGTGTTGAAAAACCACTTTTCGCACTTGTGTTAGTGTTGAAAAACCACTTTTCGCACTTGTGTTGGTGCAGGAAACCACTTTTGCACTTGTATTAGTGTGGAAAAAACACTTTTTGCACTTGTGATAGTGTTGAAAAACCACTTTTCGCACTTGTGTTAGTGTTGAAAAACCACTTTTCGCTCTTGTGTTAGTGTTGAAAAACCACTTTTCGCACTTGTGTTAGTGAAGGAAACCACTTTTCGCACTTGTGTTAGTCTTGAAAACCCACTTTTCGCACTTGTGTTAGTGTTGAAAATCCACATTTCGCACTTGTGTTGGTGCAGGAAACCACTTTTGCACTTGTATTAGTGTGGAAAAAACACTTTTCGCACTTGTGATAGTGTTGAAAAACCACTTTTCGCACTTGGGTTAGTGTTGAAAAACCACTTTTCGCACTTGTGTTGGTGCAGGAAACCACTTTTGCACTTGTATTACTGTGGAAAATCCACTTTTCGCACTTGTGATAGTGTTGAAAAACCACTTTTTGCACTTGTGTTAGTGTTGAAAAACCACTTTTCGCACTTGTGTTGGTGCAGGAAACCACTTTTGCACTTGTATTAGTGTGGAAAAACCACTTTTCGCACTTGTGTTAGTGTTGAAAAACCACTTTTCGCACTTGTGTTAGTTTTGAAAAACCACTTTTCGCACTTGTGTTAGTGAAGGAAACCACTTTTCGCACTTGTGTTAGTGTTGAAAACCCACTTTTCGCACTTGTGTTAGTGTTGAAAATCCACTTTTCGCACTTGTGTTGGTGCAGGAAACCACTTTTGCACTTGTATTAGTGTGGACAAAACACTTGTTGCACTTGTGATAGTGTTGAAAAACCACTTTTCGCAATTGTGTTAGTGTTGAAAAACCACTTTTCGCACTTGTGTGAGTGAAGGAAACCACTTTTCGCACTTGTGTTAGTGTTGAAAACCCACTTTTCGCACTTGTGTTAGTGTTGAAAAACCACTTTTCGCACTTGTGTTGGTGCAGGAAACCACTTTTGCACTTGTATTAGTGTGGAAAAACCACTTTTCGCACTTGTGTTAGTGTTGAAAAACCACTTTTCGCACTTGTGTTGGTGCAGGAAACCACTTTTGCACTTGTATTAGTGTGGAAAAACACTTTTTGCACTTGTGGTAGTGTTGAAAAACCACTTTTTGCACTTGTGTTAGTGTTGAAAAACCACTTTTCGCACTTGTGTTGGTGCAGGAAACCACTTTTGCACTTGTATTAGTGTGGAAAAAACACTTTTTGCACTTGTGATATTGTTGAAAAACCACTATTCGCACTTGTGTTAGTGTTGAAAAACCACTTTTCGCACTTGTGTTGGTGCAGGAAACCACTTTTGCACTTGTATTAGTGTGGAAAAAACACTTTTTGCACTTATGATAGTGTTGGAAAACCACTTTTCGCACTTGTGTTAGTGTTGAAAACCCACTTTTCGCACTTGTGTTAGTGTTGAAAAGCCACTTTTCCCAATTGTGTTGGTGCAGGAAACCACTTTTGCACTTGTATTAGTGTGGAAAAAACACTTTTTGCACTTGTGATAGTGTTGAAAAACCACTTTTCGCACTTGTGTTAGTGTTGAAAAACCACTTTTTGCACTTGTGTTGGTGCAGGAAACCACTTTTGCACTTGTATTAGTGTGGAAAAAACACTTTTTGCACTTGTGATAGTGTTGAAAAACCACTTTTCGCACTTGTGTTAGTGTTGAAAAACCACTTTTCGCACTTGTGTTGGTGCAGGAAACCACTTTTGCACTTGTATTAGTGTGGAAAAAACACTTTTTGCACTTGTGATAGTGTTGAAAAACCACTTTTCGCACTTGTGTTAGTGTTGAAAAACCACTTTTCGCACTTGTGTTGGTGCAGGAAACCACTTTTGCACTTGTATTAGTGTGGAAAAAACACTTTTTGCACTTGTGATAGTGTTGAAAAACCACTTTTCGCACTTGTGTTAGTGTTGAAAAACCACTTTTCGCACTTGTGTTGGTGCAGGAAACCACTTTTGCACTTGTATTAGTGTGGAAAAACACTTTTTGCACTTGTGATAGTGTTGAAAAAACACTTTTTGCACTTGTGTTAGTGTTGAAAAACCACTTTTCGCACTTGTGTTGGTGCAGGAAACCACTTTTGCACTTGTATTAGTGTGGAAAAACCACTTTTTGCACTTGTGTTAGTGTTGAAAAACCACTTTTCGCACTTGAGTTAGTGTGGAAAAACCACTTTTCGCACTTGTGTTGGTGCAGGAAACCACTTTTGCACTTGTATTAGTGTGGAAAAAACACTTTTTGCACTTGTGATAGTGTTGAAAAACCACTTTTCGCACTTGTGTTAGTGTTGAAAAACCACTTTTCGCACTTGTGTTGGTGCAGGAAACCACTTTTGCACTTGTATTAGTGTGGAAAAAAACACTTTTTGCACTTGTGATAGTGTTGAAAAACCACTTTTCGCACTTGTGTTAGGGTTGAAAAACCACTTTTCGCACTGGTGTTCATGAAGGAAACCACTTTTCGCATTTGTGTTAGTGTTGAAAACCCACTTTTCGCACTTGTGTTAGTGTTGAAAATCCACTTTTCCCACTTGTGTTGGTGCAGGAAACCACTTTTGCACTTGTATTAGTGTGGAAAAAACACTTTTTGCACTTGTGATAGTGTTGAAAAACCACTTTTTGCACTTGTGTTAGTGTTTGGAAAACCACTTTTCGCACTTGTGTTGGTGCAGGAAACCACTTTTGCACTTGTATTAGTGTGGAAAAACACTTTTTGCACTTGTGATAGTGTTGAAAAACCACTTTTCGCACTTGTGTTAGTGTTGAAAAACCACTTTTCGCACCTGTGTTGGTGCAGGAAACCACTTTTGCACTTGTATTAGTGTGGAAAAAACACTTTTTGCACTTGTGATAGTGTTGAAAACCCACATTTCACACTTGTGTTAGTGTTGAAATCCACTTTTCGCACTTGTGTTGGTGCAGGAAACCACTTTTGCACTTGTATTAGTGTGGAAAAACCACTTTTTGCACTTGTGTTAGTGTTGAAAAACCACTTTTCGCACTTGTGTTAGTGTTGAAAAACCACTTTTCGCACTTGTGTTGGTGCAGGAAACCACTTTTGCACTTGTATTAGTGTGGAAAAAAACACTTTTTGCACTTGTGATAGTGTTGAAAAACCACTTTTCGCACTTGTGTTAGTGTTCAAAAACCACTTTTCGCACTTGTGTTGGTGCAGGAAACCACTTTTGCACTTGTATTAGTGTGGAAAAACCACTTTTCGCACTTGTGTTAGTGTTGAAAAACCACTTTTCGCACTTGTGTTAGTGTTGAAAAACCACTTTTCGCACTTGTGTTGGTGCAGGAAACCACTTTTGCACTTGTATTAGTGTGGAAAAAACACTTTTTGCACTTGTGATAGTGTTGAAAAACCACTTTTCGCACTTGTGTTAGGGTTGAAAAACCACTTTTCGCACTGGTGTTCGTGAAGGAAACCACTTTTCGCATTTGTGTTAGTGTTGAAAACCCACTTTTCGCACTTGTGTTAGTGTTGAAAATCCACTTTTCCCACTTGTGTTGGTGCAGGAAACCACTTTTGCACTTGTATTAGTGTGGAAAAAACACTTTTTGCACTTGTGATAGTGTTGAAAAACCACTTTTCGCACTTGTGTTAGTGTTGAAAAACCACTTTTCGCACTTGTGTTGGTGCAGGAAACCACTTTTGCACTTGTATTAGTGTGGAAAAACCACTTTTCGCACTTGTGTTAGTGTTGAAAAACTACTTTTCGCACTTGTGTTAGTGTTGAAAAACTACTTTTCACACTTGTGTTAGTGAAGGAAACCACTTTTCGCACTTGTGTTAGTGTTGAAAACCCACTTTTCGCACTTGTGTTAGTGTTGAAAATCCACTTTTCGCACTTGTGTTGGTGCAGGAAACCACTTTTGCACTTGTATTAGTGTGGAAAAACCACTTTTCGCACTTGTGTTGGTGCAGGAAACCACTTTTGCACTTGTATTAGTGTGGCAAAACCACTTTTCGCACTTGTGTTAGTGTTGAAGAACCACTTTTCGCACTTGTGTTAGTGTTGAAAAACCACTTTTCGCACTTGTGTTAGTGTTGAAAAACCACTTTTCGCACTTGTGTTAGTGAAGGAAACCACTTGTGCACTTGTATTAGTGTGGAAAAACCACTTTTCGCACTTGTGTTAGTGTTGAAAACCCACTTTTCGCACTTGTGTTAGTGTTGAAAATCCACTTTTCGCACTTGTGTTGGTGCAGGAAACCACTTTTGCACTTGTATTAGTGTGGAAAAAACACTTTTTGCACTTGTGATAGTGTTGAAAAACCACTTTTCGCACTTGTGTTAGTGTTGAAAAACCACTTTTCGCACTTATGTTGGTGCAGGAAACCACTTTTGCACTTGTATTAGTGTGGAAAAAACACTTTTTGCACTTGTGATAGTGTTGAAAAACCACTTTTCGCACTTGTGTTAGGGTTGAAAAACCACTTTTCGCACTGGTGTTCATGAAGGAAACCACTTTTCGCATTTGTGTTAGTGTTGAAAACCCACTTTTTGCACTTGTGATAGTGTTGAAAAACCACTTTTCGCACTTGTGTTAGGGTTGAAAAACCACTTTTCGCACTGGTGTTCATGAAGGAAACCACTTTTCACATTTGTGTTAGTGTTGAAAACCCACTTTTCGCACTTGTGTTAGTGTTGAAAAACCACTTTTCGCACTTGTGTTGGTGCAGGAAACCACTTTTGCACTTGTATTAGTGTGGAAAAACACTTTTTGCACTTGTGATAGTGTTGAAAAAACACTTTTTGCACTTGTGTTAGTGTTGAAAAACCACTTTTCGCACTTGTGTTGGTGCAGGAAACCACTTTTGCACTTGTATTAGTGTGGAAAAACCACTTTTTGCACTTGTGTTAGTGTTGAAAAACCACTTTTCGCACTTGAGTTAGTGTGGAAAAACCACTTTTCGCACTTGTGTTGGTGCAGGAAACCACTTTTGCACTTGTATTAGTGTGGAAAAAACACTTTTTGCACTTGTGATAGTGTTGAAAAACCACTTTTCGCACTTGTGTTAGTGTTGAAAAACCACTTTTCGCACTTGTGTTGGTGCAGGAAACCACTTTTGCACTTGTATTAGTGTGGAAAAAACACTTTTTGCACTTGTGATAGTGTTGAAAAACCACTTTTCGCACTTGTGTTAGGGTTGAAAAACCACTTTTCGCACTGGTGTTCATGAAGGAAACCACTTTTCGCATTTGTGTTAGTGTTGAAAACCCACTTTTCGCACTTGTGTTAGTGTTGAAAATCCACTTTTCCCACTTGTGTTGGTGCAGGAAACCACTTTTGCACTTGTATTAGTGTGGAAAAAACACTTTTTGCACTTGTGATAGTGTTGAAAAACCACTTTTTGCACTTGTGTTAGTGTTTGGAAAACCACTTTTCGCACTTGTGTTGGTGCAGGAAACCACTTTTGCACTTGTATTAGTGTGGAAAAACACTTTTTGCACTTGTGATAGTGTTGAAAAACCACTTTTCGCACTTGTGTTAGTGTTGAAAAACCACTTTTCGCACCTGTGTTGGTGCAGGAAACCACTTTTGCACTTGTATTAGTGTGGAAAAAACACTTTTTGCACTTGTGATAGTGTTGAAAACCCACATTTCACACTTGTGTTAGTGTTGAAATCCACTTTTCGCACTTGTGTTGGTGCAGGAAACCACTTTTGCACTTGTATTAGTGTGGAAAAACCACTTTTTGCACTTGTGTTAGTGTTGAAAAACCACTTTTCGCACTTGTGTTAGTGTTGAAAAACCACTTTTCGCACTTGTGTTGGTGCAGGAAACCACTTTTGCACTTGTATTAGTGTGGAAAAAACACTTTTTGCACTTGTGATAGTGTTGAAAAACCACTTTTCACACTTGTGTTAGTGTTCAAAAACCACTTTTCGCACTTGTGTTGGTGCAGGAAACCACTTTTGCACTTGTATTAGTGTGGAAAAACCACTTTTCGCACTTGTGTTAGTGTTGAAAAACCACTTTTCGCACTTGTGTTAGTGTTGAAAAACCACTTTTCGCACTTGTGTTGGTGCAGGAAACCACTTTTGCACTTGTATTAGTGTGGAAAAAACACTTTTTGCACTTGTGATAGTGTTGAAAAACCACTTTTCGCACTTGTGTTAGGGTTGAAAAACCACTTTTCGCACTGGTGTTCGTGAAGGAAACCACTTTTCGCATTTGTGTTAGTGTTGAAAACCCACTTTTCGCACTTGTGTTAGTGTTGAAAATCCACTTTTCCCACTTGTGTTGGTGCAGGAAACCACTTTTGCACTTGTATTAGTGTGGAAAAAACACTTTTTGCACTTGTGATAGTGTTGAAAAACCACTTTTCGCACTTGTGTTAGTGTTGAAAAACCACTTTTCGCACTTGTGTTGGTGCAGGAAACCACTTTTGCACTTGTATTAGTGTGGAAAAACCACTTTTCGCACTTGTGTTAGTGTTGAAAAACTACTTTTCGCACTTGTGTTAGTGTTGAAAAACTACTTTTCACACTTGTGTTAGTGAAGGAAACCACTTTTCGCACTTGTGTTAGTGTTGAAAACCCACTTTTCGCACTTGTGTTAGTGTTGAAAATCCACTTTTCGCACTTGTGTTGGTGCAGGAAACCACTTTTGCACTTGTATTAGTGTGGAAAAACCACTTTTCGCACTTGTGTTGGTGCAGGAAACCACTTTTGCACTTGTATTAGTGTGGCAAAACCACTTTTCGCACTTGTGTTAGTGTTGAAGAACCACTTTTCGCACTTGTGTTAGTGTTGAAAAACCACTTTTCGCACTTGTGTTAGTGTTGAAAAACCACTTTTCGCACTTGTGTTAGTGTTGAAAAACCACTTTTCGCACTTGTGTTAGTGAAGGAAACCACTTGTGCACTTGTATTAGTGTGGAAAAACCACTTTTCGCACTTGTGTTAGTGTTGAAAACCCACTTTTCGCACTTGTGTTAGTGTTGAAAATCCACTTTTCGCACTTGTGTTGGTGCAGGAAACCACTTTTGCACTTGTATTAGTGTGGAAAAAACACTTTTTGCACTTGTGATAGTGTTGAAAAACCACTTTTCGCACTTGTGTTAGTGTTGAAAAACCACTTTTCGCACTTATGTTGGTGCAGGAAACCACTTTTGCACTTGTATTAGTGTGGAAAAAACACTTTTTGCACTTGTGATAGTGTTGAAAAACCACTTTTCGCACTTGTGTTAGGGTTGAAAAACCACTTTTCGCACTGGTGTTCATGAAGGAAACCACTTTTCGCATTTGTGTTAGTGTTGAAAACCCACTTTTCGCACTTGTGTTAGTGTTGAAAATCCACTTTTCCCACTTGTGTTGGTGCAGGAAACCACTTTTGCACTTGTATTAGTGTGGAAAAAACACTTTTTGCACTTGTGATAGTGTTGAAAAACCACTTTTTGCACTTGTGTTAGTGTTTGGAAAACCACTTTTCGCACTTGTGTTGGTGCAGGAAACCACTTTTGCACTTGTATTAGTGTGGAAAAAACACTTTTTGCACTTGTGATAGTGTTGAAAAACCACTTTTCGCACTTGTGTTAGTGTTGAAAAACCACTTTTCGCACTTGTGTTGGTGCAGGAAACCACTTTTGCACTTGTATTAGTGTGGAAAAACCACTTTTCGCACTTGTGTTAGTGTTGAAAAACCACTTTTCGCACTTGTGTTAGTGTTGAAAAACCACTTTTCGCACTTGTGTTGGTGCAGGAAACCACTTTTGCACTTGTATTAGTGTGGAAAAAACACTTTTTGCACTTGTGATAGTGTTGAAAAACCACTTTTCGCACTTGTGTTAGGGTTGAAAAACCACTTTTCGCACTGGTGTTCATGAAGGAAACCACTTTTCGCATTTGTGTTAGTGTTGAAAACCCACTTTTCGCACTTGTGTTAGTGTTGAAAATCCACTTTTCCCACTTGTGTTGGTGCAGGAAACCACTTTTGCACTTGTATTAGTGTGGAAAAAACACTTTTTGCACTTGTGATAGTGTTGAAAAACCACTTTTTGCACTTGTGTTAGTGTTTGGAAAATCACTTTTCGCACTTGTGTTGGTGCAGGAAACCACTTTTGCACTTGTATTAGTGTGGAAAAAACACTTTTTGCACTTGTGATAGTGTTGAAAAACCACTTTTCGCACTTGTGTTAGTGTTGAAAAACCACTTTTCGCACCTGTGTTGGTGCAGGAAACCACTTTTGCACTTGTATTAGTGTGGAAAAAACACTTTTTGCACTTGTGATAGTGTTGAAAACCCACATTTCACACTTGTGTTAGTGTTGAAAATCCACTTTTCGCACTTGTGTTGGTGCAGGAAACCACTTTTGCACTTGTATTAGTGTGGAAAAACCACTTTTCGCACTTGTGTTAGTGTTGAAAAACCACTTTTCGCACTTGTGTTAGTGTTGAAAAACCACTTTTTGCACTTGTGTTGGTGCAGGAAACCACTTTTGCACTTGTATTAGTGTGGAAAAAACACTTTTTGCACTTGTGATAGTGTTGAAAAACCACTTTTCGCACTTGTGTTAGTGTTCAAAAACCACTTTTCGCACTTGTGTTGGTGCAGGAAACCACTTTTGCACTTGTATTAGTGTGGAAAAACCACTTTTCGCACTTGTGTTAGTGTTGAAAAACCACTTTTCGCACTTGTGTTAGTGTTGAAAAACCACTTTTCGCACTTGTGTTGGTGCAGGAAACCACTTTTGCACTTGTATTAGTGTGGAAAAAACACTTTTTGCACTTGTGATAGTGTTGAAAAACCACTTTTCGCACTTGTGTTAGTGTTGAAAAACCACTTTTCGCACTTGTGTTGGTGCAGGAAACCACTTTTGCACTTGTATTAGTGTGGAAAAAACACTTTTTGCACTTGTGATAGTGTTGAAAACCCACATTTCACACTTGTGTTAGTGTTGAAAATCCACTTTTTGCACTTGTGTTGGTGCAGGAAACCACTTTTGCACTTGTATTAGTGTGGAAAAAACACTTTTTGCAATTGTGATAGTGTTGAAAAACCACTTTTCGCACTTGTGTTAGTGTTGAAAAACCACTTTTCGCACTTGTGTTCGTGCAGGAAACCACTTTTGCACTTGTATTAGTGTGGAAAACCACTTTTCGCACTTGTGTTAGTGTTGAAAAACCACTTTTCGCACTTGTGTTAGTGTTGAAAAACCACTTTTCACACTTGTGTTAGTGAAGGAAACCACTTTTCGCACTTGTGTTAGTGTTGAAAACCCACTTTTCGCACTTGTGTTAGTGTTGAAAATCCACTTTTCGCACTTGTGTTGGTGCAGGAAACCACTTTTGCACTTGTATTAGTGTGGAAAAAACACTTTTTGCACGTGATAGTGTTGAAAAACCACTTTTCGCACTTGTGTTAGTGTTGAAAAACCACTTTTCGCACTTGTGTTAGTGTTGAAAAACCACTTTTCGCACTTGTGTTGGTGAAGGAAACCACTTTTCGCACTTGTGTTATTGTTGAAAATCCACTTTTCGCACTTGTGTTAGTGTTGAAAATCCACTTTTCGCACTTGTGTTGCTGCAGGAAACCACTTTTGCACTTGTATTAGTGTGGAAAAAACACTTTTTGCAATTGTGATAGTGTTGAAAAACCACTTTTCGCACTTGTGTTAGTGTTGAAAAACCACTTTTCGCACTTGTGTTGGTGCAGGAAACCACTTTTGCACTTGTATTAGTGTGGAAAAACCACTTTTCGCACTTGTGTTAGTGTTGAAAAACCACTTTTCGCACTTGTGTTAGTGTTGAAAAACCACTTTTCACACTTGTGTTAGTGAAGGAAACCACTTTTCGCACTTGTGTTAGTGTTGAAAACCCACTTTTCGCACTTGTGTTAGTGTTGAAAATCCACTTTTCGCACTTGTGTTGGTGCAGGAAACCACTTTTGCACTTGTATTAGTGTGGAAAAAACACTTTTTGCACGTGATAGTGTTGAAAAACCACATTTCGCACTTGTGTTAGTGTTGAAAAACCACTTTTCGCACTTGTGTTAGTGTTGAAAAACCACTTTTCGCACTTGTGTTGGTGAAGGAAACCACTTTTCGCACTTGTGTTATTGTTGAAAATCCACTTTTCGCACTTGTGTTAGTGTTGAAAATCCACTTTTCGCACTTGTGTTGCTGCAGGAAACCACTTTTGCACTTGTATTAGTGTGGAAAAAACACTTTTTGCACTTGTGATAGTGTTGAAAAACCACTTTTCGCACTTGTGTTAGTGTTGAAAAACCACTTTTCGCACTTGTGTTGGTGCAGGAAACCACTTTTGCACTTGTATTAGTGTGGAAAAAACACTTTTTGCACTTGTGATAGTGTTGAAAAACCACTTTTCGCACTTGTGTTAGTGTTGAAAAACCACTTTTCGCACTTGTGTTGGTGCAGGAAACCACTTTTGCACTTGTATTAGTGTGGAAAAAACACTTTTTGCACTTGTGATAGTGTTGAAAAACCACTTTTCGCACTTGTGTTAGGGTTGAAAAACCACTTTTCGCACTGGTGTTCATGAAGGAAACCACTTTTCGCATTTGTGTTAGTGTTGAAAACCCACTTTTCGCACTTGTGTTAGTGTTGAAAATCCACTTTTCCCACTTGTGTTGGTGCAGGAAACCACTTTTGCACTTGTATTAGTGTGGAAAAAACACTTTTTGCACTTGTGATAGTGTTGAAAAACCACTTTTTGCACTTGTGTTAGTGTTTGGAAAATCACTTTTCGCACTTGTGTTGGTGCAGGAAACCACTTTTGCACTTGTATTAGTGTGGAAAAAACACTTTTTGCACTTGTGATAGTGTTGAAAAACCACTTTTCACACTTGTGTTAGTGTTGAAAAACCACATTTCGCACTTGTGTTAGTGTTGAAAAACCACTTTTCGCACTTGTGTTAGTGAAGGAAACCACTTGTGCACTTGTATTAGTGTGGAAAAACCACTTTTCGCACTTGTGTTAGTGTTGAAAACCCACTTTTCGCACTTGTGTTAGTGTTGAAAATCCACTTTTCGCACTTGTGTTGGTGCAGGAAACCACTTTTGCACTTGTATTAGTGTGGAAAAAACACTTTTTGCACTTGTGATAGTGTTGAAAAACCACTTTTCGCACTTGTGTTAGTGTTGAAAAACCACTTTTCGCACTTATGTTGGTGCAGGAAACCACTTTTGCACTTGTATTAGTGTGGAAAAAACACTTTTTGCACTTGTGATAGTGTTGAAAAACCACTTTTCGCACTTGTGTTAGGGTTGAAAAACCACTTTTCGCACTGGTGTTCATGAAGGAAACCACTTTTCGCATTTGTGTTAGTGTTGAAAACCCACTTTTCGCACTTGTGTTAGTGTTGAAAATCCACTTTTCCCACTTGTGTTGGTGCAGGAAACCACTTTTGCACTTGTATTAGTGTGGAAAAAACACTTTTTGCACTTGTGATAGTGTTGAAAAACCACTTTTTGCACTTGTGTTAGTGTTTGGAAAACCACTTTTCGCACTTGTGTTGGTGCAGGAAACCACTTTTGGACTTGTATTAGTGTGGAAAAAACACTTTTTGCACTTGTGATAGTGTTGAAAAACCACTTTTCGCACTTGTGTTAGTGTTGAAAAACCACTTTTCGCACCTGTGTTGGTGCAGGAAACCACTTTTGCACTTGTATTAGTGTGGAAAAAACACTTTTTGCACTTGTGATAGTGTTGAAAACCCACATTTCACACTTGTGTTAGTGTTGAAAATCCACTTTTCGCACTTGTGTTGGTGCAGGAAACCACTTTTGCACTTGTATTAGTGTGGAAAAACCACTTTTCGCACTTGTGTTAGTGTTGAAAAACCACTTTTCGCACTTGTGTTAGTGTTGAAAAACCACTTTTCGCACTTGTGTTGGTGCAGGAAACCACTTTTGCACTTGTATTAGTGTGGAAAAAACACTTTTTGCACTTCTGATAGTGTTGAAAAACCACTTTTCGCACTTGTGTTAGTGTTCAAAAACCACTTTTCGCACTTGTGTTGGTGCAGGAAACCACTTTTGCACTTGTATTAGTGTGGAAAAACCACTTTTCGCACTTCTGTTAGTGTTGAAAAACCACTTTTCGCACTTATGTTAGTGTTGAAAAACCACTTTTCGCACTTGTGTTGGTGCAGGAAACCACTTTTGCACTTGTATTAGTGTGGAAAAAACACTTTTTGCACTTGTGATAGTGTTGAAAAACCACTTTTCGCACTTGTGTTAGTGTTGAAAAACCACTTTTCGCACTTGTGTTGGTGCAGGAAACCACTTTTACACTTGTATTAGTGTGGAAAAAACACTTTTTGCACTTGTGATAGTGTTGAAAAACCACTTTTCGCACTTGTGTTATGGTTGAAAAACCACTTTTCGCACTGGTGTTCGTGAAGGAAACCACTTTTCGCATTTGTGTTAGTGTTGAAAACCCACTTTTTGCACTTGTGTTAGTGTTGAAAATCCACTTTTCCCACTTGTGTTGGTGCAGGAAACCACTTTTGCACTTGTATTAGTGTGGAAAAAACACTTTTTGCACTTGTGATAGTGTTGAAAAACCACTTTTCGCACTTGTGTTAGTGTTGAAAAACCACTTTTCGCACTTGTGTTGGTGCAGGAAACCACTTTTGCACTTGTATTAGTGTGGAAAAACCACTTTTCGCACTTGTGTTAGTGTTGAAAAACTACTTTTCGCACTTGTGTTAGTGTTGAAAAACCACTTTTCGCACCTGTGTTGGTGCAGGAAACCACTTTTGCACTTGTATTAGTGTGGAAAAAACACTTTTTGCACTTGTGATAGTGTTGAAAACTCACATTTCACACTTGTGTTAGTGTTGAAAATCCACTTTTCACACTTGTGTTGGTGCAGGAAACCACTTTTGCACTTGTATTAGTGTGGAAAAAACACTTTTTGCACTTGTGATAGTGTTGAAAATCCACTTTTCGCACTTGTGTTGGTGCAGGAAACCACTTTTGCACTTGTATTAGTGTGGAAAAAACACTTTTTACACTTGTGATAGTGTTGAAAAACCACTTTTCGCACTTGTGTTAGTGTTGAAAAACCACTTTTCGCACTTGTGTGAGTGAAGGAAACCACTTTTCGCACTTGTGTTAGTGTTGAAAACCCACTTTTCGCACTTGTGTTAGTGTTGAAAAACCACTTTTCGCACTTGTGTTGGTGCAGGAAACCACTTTTGCACTTGTATTAGTGTGGAAAAAACACTTTTTGCACTTGTGGTAGTGTTGAAAAACCACTTTTCGCACTTGTGTTAGTGTTGAAAAACCACTTTTCGCACTTGTGTTGGTGCAGGAAACCACTTTTGCACTTGTATTAGTGTGGAAAAAACACTCTTTGCACTTGTGATATTGTTGAAAAACCACTATTTGCACTTGTGTTAGTGTTCAAAAACTACTTTTCGCACTTGTGTTGGTGCAGGAAACCACTTTTGCACTTGTATTAGTGTGGAAAAAACACTTTTTGCACTTATGATAGTGTTGGAAAACCACTTTTCGCACTTGTGTTAGTGTTGAAAACCCACTTTTCGCACTTGTGTTAGTGTTGAAAAGCCACTTTTCCCAATTGTGTTGGTGCAGGAAACAACTTTTGCACTTGTATTAGTGTGGAAAAAACACTTTTTGCACTTGTGATAGTGTTGAAAACCCACATTTCACACTTGTGTTAGTGTTGAAAATCCACTTTTCGCACTTGTGTTGGTGCAGGAAACCACTTTTGCACTTGTATTAGTGTGGAAAAAACACTTTTTGCACTTGTGATAGTGTTGAAAAACCACTTTTCGCACTTGTGTTAGTGTTGAAAAACCACTTTTCGCACTTGTGTTGGTGCAGGAAACCACTTTTGCACTTGTATTAGTGTGGAAAAAACTACTTTTCGCACTTGTGTTAGTGTTGAAAAACTACTTTTCGCACTTGTGTTAGTGTTGAAAAACCACTTTTCACACTTGTGTTAGTGAAGGAAACCACTTTTCGCACTTGTGTTAGTGTTGAAAACCCACTTTTCGCACTTGTGTTAGTGTTGAAAATCCACTTTTCGCACTTGTGTTGGTGCAGGAAACCACTTTTGCACTTGTATTAGTGTGGAAAAACCACTTTTCGCACTTGTGTTGTTGCAGGAAACCACTTTTGCACTTGTATTAGTGTGGAAAAACCACTTTTCGCACTTGTGTTAGTGTTGAAAAACCACTTTTCGCACTTGTGTTAGTGTTGAAAAACCACTTTTCGCACTTGTGTTAGTGTTGAAAAACCGCTTTTCGCACTTGTGTTAGTGAAGGAAACCACTTTTGCACTTGTATTAGTGTCGAAAAACCACTTTTCACACTTGTGTTAGTGTTGAAAAACCACTTTTCGCTCTTGTGTTAGTGTTGAAAAACCACTTTTCGCACTTGTGTTAGTGAAGGAAACCACTTTTCGCACTTGTGTTAGTCTTGAAAACCCACTTTTCGCACTTGTGTTAGTGTTGAAAATCCACATTTCGCACTTGTGTTGGTGCAGGAAACCACTTTTGCACTTGTATTAGTGTGGAAAAAACACTTTTCGCACTTGTGATAGTGTTGAAAAACCACTTTTCGCACTTGGGTTAGTGTTGAAAAACCACTTTTCGCACTTGTGTTGGTGCAGGAAACCACTTTTGCACTTGTATTACTGTGGAAAATCCACTTTTCGCACTTGTGATAGTGTTGAAAAACCACTTTTTGCACTTGTGTTAGTGTTGAAAAACCACTTTTCGCACTTGTGTTGGTGCAGGAAACCACTTTTGCACTTGTATTAGTGTGGAAAAACCACTTTTCGCACTTGTGTTAGTGTTGAAAAACCACTTTTCGCACTTGTGTTAGTTTTGAAAAACCACTTTTCGCACTTGTGTTAGTGAAGGAAACCACTTTTCGCACTTGTGTTAGTGTTGAAAACCCACTTTTCGCACTTGTGTTAGTGTTGAAAATCCACTTTTCGCACTTGTGTTGGTGCAGGAAACCACTTTTGCACTTGTATTAGTGTGGAAAAAACACTTTTTGCACTTGTGATAGTGTTGAAAAACCACTTTTCGCACTTGTGTTAGTGTTGAAAAACCACTTTTCGCACTTGTGTGAGTGAAGGAAACCACTTTTCGCACTTGTGTTAGTGTTGAAAACCCACTTTTCGCACTTGTGGGTAGTGTTGAAAAACCACTTTTCGCACTTGTGTTGGTGCAGGAAACCACTTTTGCACTTGTATTAGTGTGGAAAAACCACTTTTCGCACTTGTGTTAGTGTTGAAAAACCACTTTTCGCACTTGTGTTGGTGCAGGAAACCACTTTTGCACTTGTATTAGTGTGGAAAAAACACTTTTTGCACTTGTGGTAGTGTTGAAAAACCACTTTTCGCACTTGTGTTAGTGTTGAAAAACCACTTTTCGCACTTGTGTTGGTGCAGGAAACCACTTTTGCACTTGTATTAGTGTGGAAAAAACACTTTTTGCACTTGTGATATTGTTGAAAAACCACTATTCGCACTTGTGTTAATGTTGAAAAACCACTTTTCGCACTTGTGTTGGTGCAGGAAACCACTTTTGCACTTGTATTAGTGTGGAAAAAACACTTTTTGCACTTATGATAGTGTTGGAAAACCACTTTTCGCACTTGTGTTAGTGTTGAAAACCCACTTTTCGCACTTGTGTTAGTGTTGAAAAGCCACTTTTCCCAATTGTGTTGCTGCAGGAAACCACTTTTGCACTTGTATTAGTGTGGAAAAAACACTTTTTGCACTTGTGATAGTGTTGAAAAACCACTTTTCGCACTTGTGTTAGTGTTGAAAAACCACTTTTTGCACTTGTGTTGGTGCAGGAAACCACTTTTGCACTTGTATTAGTGTGGAAAAAACACTTTTTGCACTTGTGATAGTGTTGAAAAACCACTTTTCGCACTTGTGTTAGTGTTGAAAAACCACTTTTCGCACTTGTGTTGGTGCAGGAAACCACTTTTGCACTTGTATTAGTGTGGAAAAAACACTTTTTGCACTTGTGATAGTGTTGAAAAACCACTTTTCGCACTTGTGTTAGTGTTGAAAAACCACTTTTCGCACTTGTGTTGGTGCAGGAAACCACTTTTGCACTTGTATTAGTGTGGAAAAAACACTTTTTGCACTTGTGATAGTGTTGAAAAAACACTTTTTGCACTTGTGTTAGTGTTGAAAAACCACTTTTCGCACTTGTGTTGGTGCAGGAAACCACTTTTGCACTTGTATTAGTGTGGAAAAAACACTTTTTGCACTTGTGATAGTGTTGAAAAAACACTTTTTGCGCTTGTGTTAGTGTTGAAAAACCACTTTTCGCACTTGTGTTGGTGCAGGAAACCACTTTTGCACTTGTATTAGTGTGGAAAAACCACTTTTCGCACTTGTGTTAGTGTTGAAAAACCACTTTTCGCACTTGAGTTAGTGTTGAAAAACCACTTTTCGCACTTGTGGTGGTGCAGGAAACCACTTTTGCACTTGTATTAGTGTGGAAAAAACCCTTTTTGCACTTGTGATAGTGTTGAAAAACCACTTTTCGCACTTGTCTAAGTGTTGAAAAACCACTTTTCGCACTTGTGTTGGTGCAGGAAACCACTTTTGCACTTGTATTAGTGTGGAAAAAACACTTTTTGCACTTGTGATAGTGTTGAAAAACCACTTTTCGCACTTGTGTTAGGGTTGAAAAACCACTTTTCGCACTGGTGTTCATGAAGGAAACCACTCTTCGCATTTGTGTTAGTGTTGAAAATCCACTTTTCGCACTTGTGTTAGTGTTGAAAATCCACTTTTCCCACTTGTGTTGGTGCAGTAAACCACTTTTGCACTTGTATTAGTGTGGAAAAAACACTTTTTGCACTTGTGATAGTGTTGAAAAACCACTTTTCGCACTTGTGTTAGTGTTGAAAATCCACTTTTCCCACTTGTGTTGGTGCAGTAAACCACTTTTGCACTTGTATTAGTGTGGAAAAAACACTTTTTGCACTTGTGATAGTGTTGAAAAACCACTTTTCGCACTTGTGTTAGTGTTTGGAAAACCACTTTTCGCACTTGTGTTGGTGCAGGAAACCACTTTTGCACTTGTATTAGTGTGGAAAAAACACTTTTTGCACTTGTGGTAGTGTTGAAAAACCACTTTTCGCACTTGTGTTAGTGTTGAAAAACCACTTTTCGCACTTGTGTTGGTGCAGGAAACCACTTTTGCACTTGTATTAGTGTGGAAAAAACACTTTTTGCACTTGTGATATTGTTGAAAAACCACTATTTGCACTTGTGTTAGTGTTCAAAAACCACTTTTCACACTTGTGTTGGTGCAGGAAACCACTTTTGCACTTGTATTAGTGTGGAAAAAACACTTTTTGCACTTATGATAGTGTTGGAAAACCACTTTTCGCACTTGTGTTAGTGTTGAAAACCCACTTTTCGCACTTGTGTTAGTGTTGAAAAGCCACTTTTCACAATTGTGTTGGTGCAGGAAACCACTTTTGCACTTGTATTAGTGTGGAAAAAACACTTTTTGCACTTGTGATAGTGTTGAAAACCCACATTTCACACTTGTGTTAGTGTTGAAAATCCACTTTTCGCACTTGTGTTGGTGCAGGAAACCACTTTTGCACTTGTATTAGTGTGGAAAAAACACTTTTTGCACTTGTGATAGTGTTGAAAAACCACTTTTCGCACTTGTGTTAGTGTTGAAAAACCACTTTTCGCACTTGTGTTGGTGCAGGAAACCACTTTTGCACTTGTATTAGTGTGGAAAAAACTACTTTTCGCACTTGTGTTAGTGTTGAAAAACTACTTTTCGCACTTGTGTTAGTGTTGAAAAACCACTTTTCACACTTGTGTTAGTGAAGCAAACCACTTTTCGCACTTGTGTTAGTGTTGAAAACCCACTTTTCGCACTTGTGTTAGTGTTGAAAATCCACTTTTCGCACTTGTGTTGGTGCAGGAAACCACTTTTGCACTTGTATTGGTGTGGAAAAACCACTTTTCGCACTTGTGTTGTTGCAGGAAACCACTTTTGCACTTGTATTAGTGTGGAAAAACCACTTTTCGCACTTGTGTTAGTGTTGAAAAACCACTTTTCGCACTTGTGTTAGTGTTGAAAAACCACTTTTCGCACTTGTGTTAGTGTTGAAAAACCACTTTTCGCACTTGTGTTAGTGAAGGAAACCACTTTTGCACTTGTATTAGTGTCGAAAAACCACTTTTCGCACTTGTGTTAGTGTTGAAAAACCACTTTTCGCTCTTGTGTTAGTGTTGAAAAACCACTTTTCGCACTTGTGTTAGTGAAGGAAACCACTTTTCGCACTTGTGTTAGTCTTGAAAACCCACTTTTCGCACTTGTGTTAGTGTTGAAAATCCACATTTCGCACTTGTGTTGGTGCAGGAAACCACTTTTGCACTTGTATTAGTGTGGAAAAAACACTTTTCGCACTTGTGATAGTGTTGAAAAACCACTTTTCGAACTTGGGTTAGTGTTGAAAAACCACTTTTCGCACTTGTGTTGGTGCAGGAAACCACTTTTGCACTTGTATTACTGTGGAAAATCCACTTTTCGCACTTGTGATAGTGTTGAAAAACCACTTTTTGCACTTGTGTTAGTGTTGAAAAACCACTTTTCGCACTTGTGTTGGTGCAGGAAACCACTTTTGCACTTGTATTAGTGTGGAAAAACCACTTTTCGCACTTGTGTTAGTGTTGAAAAACCACTTTTCGCACTTGTGTTGGTGCAGGAAACCACTTTTGCACTTGTATTAGTGTGGAAAAAACACTTTTTGCACTTGTGATATTGTT
The DNA here is from genome assembly GCF_964187855.1 of Myxine glutinosa. NCBI lineage: Eukaryota > Metazoa > Chordata > Myxini > Myxiniformes > Myxinidae > Myxine > Myxine glutinosa. The sequence goes on from NW_027616394.1 coordinate 277,529, forward strand.
GAAAAACCACTATTTGCACTTGTGTTAGTGTTCAAAAACCACTTTTCACACTTGTGTTGGTGCAGGAAACCACTTTTGCACTTGTATTAGTGTGGAAAAAACACTTTTTGCACTTATGATAGTGTTGGAAAACCACTTTTCGCACTTGTGTTAGTGTTGAAAACCCACTTTTCGCACTTGTGTTAGTGTTGAAAAGCCACTTTTCACAATTGTGTTGGTGCAGGAAACCACTTTTGCACTTGTATTAGTGTGGAAAAAACACTTTTTGCACTTGTGATAGTGTTGAAAACCCACATTTCACACTTGTGTTAGTGTTGAAAATCCACTTTTCGCACTTGTGTTGGTGCAGGAAACCACTTTTGCACTTGTATTAGTGTGGAAAAAACACTTTTTGCACTTGTGATAGTGTTGAAAAACCACTTTTCGCACTTGTGTTAGTGTTGAAAAACCACTTTTCGCACTTGTGTTGGTGCAGGAAACCACTTTTGCACTTGTATTAGTGTGGAAAAAACTACTTTTCGCACTTGTGTTAGTGTTGAAAAACTACTTTTCGCACTTGTGTTAGTGTTGAAAAACCACTTTTCACACTTGTGTTAGTGAAGCAAACCACTTTTCGCACTTGTGTTAGTGTTGAAAACCCACTTTTCGCACTTGTGTTAGTGTTGAAAATCCACTTTTCGCACTTGTGTTGGTGCAGGAAACCACTTTTGCACTTGTATTGGTGTGGAAAAACCACTTTTCGCACTTGTGTTGTTGCAGGAAACCACTTTTGCACTTGTATTAGTGTGGAAAAACCACTTTTCGCACTTGTGTTAGTGTTGAAAAACCACTTTTCGCACTTGTGTTAGTGTTGAAAAACCACTTTTCGCACTTGTGTTAGTGTTGAAAAACCACTTTTCGCACTTGTGTTAGTGAAGGAAACCACTTTTGCACTTGTATTAGTGTCGAAAAACCACTTTTCGCACTTGTGTTAGTGTTGAAAAACCACTTTTCGCTCTTGTGTTAGTGTTGAAAAACCACTTTTCGCACTTGTGTTAGTGAAGGAAACCACTTTTCGCACTTGTGTTAGTCTTGAAAACCCACTTTTCGCACTTGTGTTAGTGTTGAAAATCCACATTTCGCACTTGTGTTGGTGCAGGAAACCACTTTTGCACTTGTATTAGTGTGGAAAAAACACTTTTCGCACTTGTGATAGTGTTGAAAAACCACTTTTCGAACTTGGGTTAGTGTTGAAAAACCACTTTTCGCACTTGTGTTGGTGCAGGAAACCACTTTTGCACTTGTATTACTGTGGAAAATCCACTTTTCGCACTTGTGATAGTGTTGAAAAACCACTTTTTGCACTTGTGTTAGTGTTGAAAAACCACTTTTCGCACTTGTGTTGGTGCAGGAAACCACTTTTGCACTTGTATTAGTGTGGAAAAACCACTTTTCGCACTTGTGTTAGTGTTGAAAAACCACTTTTCGCACTTGTGTTAGTTTTGAAAAACCACTTTTCGCACTTGTGTTAGTGAAGGAAACCACTTTTCGCACTTGTGTTAGTGTTGAAACCCACTTTTCGCACTTGTGTTAGTGTTGAAAATCCACTTTTCGCACTTGTGTTGGTGCAGGAAACCACTTTTGCACTTGTATTAGTGTGGAAAAAACACTTTTTGCACTTGTGATAGTGTTGAAAAACCACTTTTCGCACTTGTGTTAGTGTTGAAAAACCACTTTTCGCACTTGTGTGAGTGAAGGAAACCACTTTTCGCACTTGTGTTAGTGTTGAAAACCCACTTTTCGCACTTGTGTTAGTGTTGAAAAACCACTTTTCGCACTTGTGTTGGTGCAGGAAACCACTTTTGCACTTGTATTAGTGTGGAAAAACCACTTTTCGCACTTGTGTTAGTGTTGAAAAACCACTTTTCGCACTTGTGTTGGTGCAGGAAACCACTTTTGCACTTGTATTAGTGTGGAAAAAACACTTTTTGCACTTGTGGTAGTGTTGAAAAACCACTTTTCGCACTTGTGTTAGTGTTGAAAAACCACTTTTCGCACTTGTGTTGGTGCAGGAAACCACTTTTGCACTTGTATTAGTGTGGAAAAAACACTTTTTGCACTTGTGATATTGTTGAAAAACCACTATTCGCACTTGTGTTAGTGTTGAAAAACCACTTTTCGCACTTGTGTTGGTGCAGGAAACCACTTTTGCACTTGTATTAGTGTGGAAAAAACACTTTTTGCACTTATGATAGTGTTGGAAAACCACTTTTCGCACTTGTGTTAGTGTTGAAAACCCACTTTTCGCACTTGTGTTAGTGTTGAAAAGCCACTTTTCCCAATTGTGTTGCTGCAGGAAACCACTTTTGCACTTGTATTAGTGTGGAAAAAACACTTTTTGCACTTGTGATAGTGTTGAAAAACCACTTTTCGCACTTGTGTTAGTGTTGAAAAACCACTTTTTGCACTTGTGTTGGTGCAGGAAACCACTTTTGCACTTGTATTAGTGTGGAAAAAACACTTTTTGCACTTGTGATAGTGTTGAAAAACCACTTTTCGCACTTGTGTTAGTGTTGAAAAACCACTTTTCGCACTTGTGTTGGTGCAGGAAACCACTTTTGCACTTGTATTAGTGTGGAAAAAACACTTTTTGCACTTGTGATAGTGTTGAAAAACCACTTTTCGCACTTGTGTTAGTGTTGAAAAACCACTTTTCGCACTTGTGTTGGTGCAGGAAACCACTTTTGCACTGGTATTAGTGTGGAAAAAACACTTTTTGCACTTGTGATAGTGTTGAAAAAACACTTTTTGCACTTGTGTTAGTGTTGAAAAACCACTTTTCGCACTTGTGTTGGTGCAGGAAACCACTTTTGCACTTGTATTAGTGTGGAAAAAACACTTTTTGCACTTGTGATAGTGTTGAAAAAACACTTTTTGCACTTGTGTTAGTGTTGAAAAACCACTTTTCGCACTTGTGTTAGTGTTGAAAAACCACTTTTCGCACTTGTGTTAGTGTTGAAAAACCACTTTTCGCACTTGTGTTAGTGAAGGAAACCACTTTTGCACTTGTATTAGTGTCGAAAAACCACTTTTCGCACTTGTGTTAGTGTTGAAAAACCACTTTTCGCTCTTGTGTTAGTGTTGAAAAACCACTTTTCGCACTTGTGTTAGTGAAGGAAACCACTTTTCGCACTTGTGTTAGTCTTGAAAACCCACTTTTCGCACTTGTGTTAGTGTTGAAAATCCACATTTCGCACTTGTGTTGGTGCAGGAAACCACTTTTGCACTTGTATTAGTGTGGAAAAAACACTTTTCGCACTTGTGATAGTGTTGAAAAACCACTTTTCGCACTTGGGTTAGTGTTGAAAAACCACTTTTCGCACTTGTGTTGGTGCAGGAAACCACTTTTGCACTTGTATTACTGTGGAAAATCCACTTTTCGCACTTGTGATAGTGTTGAAAAACCACTTTTTGCACTTGTGTTAGTGTTGAAAAACCACTTTTCGCACTTGTGTTGGTGCAGGAAACCACTTTTGCACTTGTATTAGTGTGGAAAACCACTTTTCGCACTTGTGTTAGTGTTGAAAAACCACTTTTCGCACTTGTGTTAGTTTTGAAAAACCACTTTTCGCACTTGTGTTAGTGAAGGAAACCACTTTTCGCACTTGTGTTAGTGTTGAAAACCCACTTTTCGCACTTGTGTTAGTGTTGAATATCCACTTTTCGCACTTGTGTTGGTGCAGGAAACCACTTTTGCACTTGTATTAGTGTGGAAAAAACACTTTTTGCACTTGTGATAGTGTTGAAAAACCACTTTTCGCACTTGTGTTAGTGTTGAAAAACCACTTTTCGCACTTGTGTGAGTGAAGGAAACCACTTTTCGCACTTGTGTTAGTGTTGAAAACCCACTTTTCGCACTTGTGTTAGTGTTGAAAAACCACTTTTCGCACTTGTTTTGGTGCAGGAAACCACTTTTGCACTTGTATTAGTGTGGAAAAACCACTTTTCGCACTTGTGTTAGTGTTGAAAAACCACTTTTCGCACTTGTGTTGGTGCAGGAAACCACTTTTGCACTTGTATTAGTGTGGAAAAAACACTTTTTGCACTTGTGGTAGTGTTGAAAAACCACTTTTCGCACTTGTGTTAGTGTTGAAAAACCACTTTTCGCACTTGTGTTGGTGCAGGAAACCACTTTTGCACTTGTATTAGTGTGGAAAAAACACTTTTTGCACTTGTGATATTGTTGAAAAACCACTATTCGCACTTGTGTTGGTGCAGGAAACCACTTTTGCACTTGTATTAGTGTGGAAAAACCACTTTTCGCACTTGTGTTAGTGTTGAAAACCCACTTTTCGCACATGTGTTAGTGTTGAAAAGCCACTTTTCCCAATTGTGTTGCTGCAGGAAACCACTTTTGCACTTGTATTAGTGTGGAAAAAACACTTTTTGCACTTGTGATAGTGTTGAAAAACCACTTTTCGCACTTGTGTTAGTGTTGAAAAACCACTTTTTGCACTTGTGTTGGTGCAGGAAACCACTTTTGCACTTGTATTAGTGTGGAAAAAACACTTTTTGCACTTGTGATAGTGTTGAAAAACCACTTTTCGCACTTGTGTTAGTGTTGAAAAACCACTTTTCGCACTTGTGTTGGTGCAGGAAACCACTTTTGCACTTGTATTAGTGTGGAAAAAACACTTTTTGCACTTGTGATAGTGTTGAAAAACCACTTTTCGCACTTGTGTTAGTGTTGAAAAACCACTTTTCGCACTTGTGTTGGTGCAGGAAACCACTTTTGCACTTGTATTAGTGTGGAAAAAACACTTTTTGCACTTGTGATAGTGTTGAAAAAACACTTTTTGCACTTGTGTTAGTGTTGAAAAACCACTTTTCGCACTTGTGTTGGTGCAGGAAACCACTTTTGCACTTGTATTAGTGTGGAAAAAACACTTTTTGCACTTGTGATAGTGTTGAAAAAACACTTTTTGCACTTGTGTTAGTGTTGAAAAACCACTTTTCGCACTTGTGTTGGTGCAGGAAACCATTTTTGCACTTGTATTAGTGTGGAAAAACCACTTTTCGCACTTGTGTTAGTGTTGAAAAACCACTTTTCGCACTTGAGTTAGTGTTGAAAAACCACTTTTCGCACTTGTGTTGGTGCAGGAAACCACTTTTGCACTTGTATTAGTGTGGAAAAAACACTTTTTGCACTTGTGATAGTGTTGAAAAACAACTTTTCGCACTTGTCTAACTGTTGAAAAACCACTTTTCGCTCTTGTGTTAGTGTTGAAAAACCACTTTTCGCACTTGTGTTAGTGAAGGAAACCACTTTTCGCACTTGTGTTAGTCTTGAAAACCCACTTTTCGCACTTGTGTTAGTGTTGAAAATCCACATTTCGCACTTGTGTTGGTGCAGGAAACCACTTTTGCACTTGTATTAGTGTGGAAAAAACACTTTTCGCACTTGTGATAGTGTTGAAAAACCACTTTTCGCACTTGGGTTAGTGTTGAAAAACCACTTTTCGCACTTGTGTTGGTGCAGGAAACCACTTTTGCACTTGTATTACTGTGGAAAATCCACTTTTCGCACTTGTGATAGTGTTGAAAAACCACTTTTTGCACTTGTGTTAGTGTTGAAAAACCACTTTTCGCACTTGTGTTGGTGCAGGAAACCACTTTTGCACTTGTATTAGTGTGGAAAACCACTTTTCGCACTTGTGTTAGTGTTGAAAAACCACTTTTCGCACTTGTGTTAGTTTTGAAAAACCACTTTTCGCACTTGTGTTAGTGAAGGAAACCACTTTTCGCACTTGTGTTAGTGTTGAAAACCCACTTTTCGCACTTGTGTTAGTGTTGAATATCCACTTTTCGCACTTGTGTTGGTGCAGGAAACCACTTTTGCACTTGTATTAGTGTGGAAAAAACACTTTTTGCACTTGTGATAGTGTTGAAAAACCACTTTTCGCACTTGTGTTAGTGTTGAAAAACCACTTTTCGCACTTGTGTGAGTGAAGGAAACCACTTTTCGCACTTGTGTTAGTGTTGAAAACCCACTTTTCGCACTTGTGTTAGTGTTGAAAAACCACTTTTCGCACTTGTGTTGGTGCAGGAAACCACTTTTGCACTTGTATTAGTGTGGAAAAACCACTTTTCGCACTTGTGTTAGTGTTGAAAAACCACTTTTCGCACTTGTGTTGGTGCAGGAAACCACTTTTGCACTTGTATTAGTGTGGAAAAAACACTTTTTGCACTTGTGATAGTGTTGAAAAACCACTTTTCGCACTTGTGTTAGTGTTGAAAAACCACTTTTCGCACTTGTGTTGGTGCAGGAAACCACTTTTGCACTTGTATTAGTGTGGAAAAAACACTTTTTGCACTTGTGATAGTGTTGAAAAAACACTTTTTGCACTTGTGTTAGTGTTGAAAAACCACTTTTCGCACTTGTGTTGGTGCAGGAAACCACTTTTGCACTTGTATTAGTGTGGAAAAAACACTTTTTGCACTTGTGATAGTGTTGAAAAAACACTTTTTGCACTTGTGTTAGTGTTGAAAAACCACTTTTCGCACTTGTGTTGGTGCAGGAAACCACTTTTGCACTTGTATTAGTGTGGAAAAACCACTTTTCGCACTTGTGTTAGTGTTGAAAAACCACTTTTCGCACTTGAGTTAGTGTTGAAAAACCACTTTTCGCACTTGTGTTGGTGCAGGAAACCACTTTTGCACTTGTATTAGTGTGGAAAAAACACTTTTTGCACTTGTGATAGTGTTGAAAAACAACTTTTCGCACTTGTCTAACTGTTGAAAAACCACTTTTCGCTCTTGTGTTAGTGTTGAAAAACCACTTTTCGCACTTGTGTTAGTGAAGGAAACCACTTTTCGCACTTGTGTTAGTCTTGAAAACCCACTTTTCGCACTTGTGTTAGTGTTGAAAATCCACATTTCGCACTTGTGTTGGTGCAGGAAACCACTTTTGCACTTGTATTAGTGTGGAAAAAACACTTTTCGCACTTGTGATAGTGTTGAAAAACCACTTTTCGCACTTGGGTTAGTGTTGAAAAACCACTTTTCGCACTTGTGTTGGTGCAGGAAACCACTTTTGCACTTGTATTAGTGTGGAAAACCACTTTTCGCACTTGTGTTAGTGTTGAAAAACCACTTTTCGCACTTGTGTTAGTTTTGAAAAACCACTTTTCGCACTTGTGTTAGTGAAGGAAACCACTTTTCGCACTTGTGTTAGTGTTGAAAACCCACTTTTCGCACTTGTGTTAGTGTTGAATATCCACTTTTCGCACTTGTGTTGGTGCAGGAAACCACTTTTGCACTTGTATTAGTGTGGAAAAAACACTTTTTGCACTTGTGATAGTGTTGAAAAACCACTTTTCGCACTTGTGTTAGTGTTGAAAAACCACTTTTCGCACTTGTGTGAGTGAAGGAAACCACTTTTCGCACTTGTGTTAGTGTTGAAAACCCACTTTTCGCACTTGTGTTAGTGTTGAAAAACCACTTTTCGCACTTGTGTTGGTGCAGGAAACCACTTTTGCACTTGTATTAGTGTGGAAAAACCACTTTTCGCACTTGTGTTAGTGTTGAAAAACCACTTTTCGCACTTGTGTTGGTGCAGGAAACCACTTTTGCACTTGTATTAGTGTGGAAAAAACACTTTTTGCACTTGTGATAGTGTTGAAAAACCACTTTTCGCACTTGTGTTAGTGTTGAAAAACCACTTTTCGCACTTGTGTTGGTGCAGGAAACCACTTTTGCACTTGTATTAGTGTGGAAAAAACACTTTTTGCACTTGCGATAGTGTTGAAAAAACACTTTTTGCACTTGTGTTAGTGTTGAAAAACCACTTTTCGCACTTGTGTTGGTGCAGGAAACCACTTTTGCACTTGTATTAGTGTGGAAAAAACACTTTTTGCACTTGTGATAGTGTTGAAAAAACACTTTTTGCACTTGTGTTAGTGTTGAAAAACCACTTTTCGCACTTGTGTTGGTGCAGGAAACCACTTTTGCACTTGTATTAGTGTGGAAAAACCACTTTTCGCACTTGTGTTAGTGTTGAAAAACCACTTTTCGCACTTGAGTTAGTGTTGAAAAACCACTTTTCGCACTTGTGTTGGTGCAGGAAACCACTTTTGCACTTGTATTAGTGTGGAAAAAACACTTTTTGCACTTGTGATAGTGTTGAAAAACAACTTTTCGCACTTGTCTAACTGTTGAAAAACCACTTTTCGCTCTTGTGTTAGTGTTGAAAAACCACTTTTCGCACTTGTGTTAGTGAAGGAAACCACTTTTCGCACTTGTGTTAGTCTTGAAAACCCACTTTTCGCACTTGTGTTAGTGTTGAAAATCCACATTTCGCACTTGTGTTGGTGCAGGAAACCACTTTTGCACTTGTATTAGTGTGGAAAAAACACTTTTCGCACTTGTGATAGTGTTGAAAAACCACTTTTCGCACTTGGGTTAGTGTTGAAAAACCACTTTTCGCACTTGTGTTGGTGCAGGAAACCACTTTTGCACTTGTATTACTGTGGAAAATCCACTTTTCGCACTTGTGATAGTGTTGAAAAACCACTTTTTGCACTTGTGTTAGTGTTGAAAAACCACTTTTCGCACTTGTGTTGGTGCAGGAAACCACTTTTGCACTTGTATTAGTGTGGAAAACCACTTTTCGCACTTGTGTTAGTGTTGAAAAACCACTTTTCGCACTTGTGTTAGTTTTGAAAAACCACTTTTCGCACTTGTGTTAGTGAAGGAAACCACTTTTCGCACTTGTGTTAGTGTTGAAAACCCACTTTTCGCACTTGTGTTAGTGTTGAATATCCACTTTTCGCACTTGTGTTGGTGCAGGAAACCACTTTTGCACTTGTATTAGTGTGGAAAAAACACTTTTTGCACTTGTGATAGTGTTGAAAAACCACTTTTCGCACTTGTGTTAGTGTTGAAAAACCACTTTTCGCACTTGTGTGAGTGAAGGAAACCACTTTTCACACTTGTGTTAGTGTTGAAAACCCACTTTTCGCACTTGTGTTAGTGTTGAAAAACCACTTTTCGCACTTGTGTTGGTGCAGGAAACCACTTTTGCACTTGTATTAGTGTGGAAAAACCACTTTTCGCACTTGTGTTAGTGTTGAAAAACCACTTTTCGCACTTGTGTTGGTGCAGGAAACCACTTTTGCACTTGTATTAGTGTGGAAAAAACACTTTTTGCACTTGTGGTAGTGTTGAAAAACCACTTTTCGCACTTGTGTTAGTGTTGAAAAACCACTTTTCGCACTTGTGTTGGTGCAGGAAACCACTTTTGCACTTGTATTAGTGTGGAAAAAACACTTTTTGCACTTGTGATATTGTTGAAAAACCACTATTCGCACTTGTGTTGGTGCAGGAAACCACTTTTGCACTTGTATTAGTGTGGAAAAACCACTTTTCGCACTTGTGTTAGTGTTGAAAACCCACTTTTCGCACATGTGTTAGTGTTGAAAAGCCACTTTTCCCAATTGTGTTGCTGCAGGAAACCACTTTTGCACTTGTATTAGTGTGGAAAAAACACTTTTTGCACTTGTGATAGTGTTGAAAAACCACTTTTTGCACTTGTGTTAGTGTTGAAAAACCACTTTTTGCACTTGTGTTGGTGCAGGAAACCACTTTTGCACTTGTATTAGTGTGGAAAAAACACTTTTTGCACTTGTGATAGTGTTGAAAAACCACTTTTCGCACTTGTGTTAGTGTTGAAAAACCACTTTTCGCACTTGTGTTGGTGCAGGAAACCACTTTTGCACTTGTATTAGTGTGGAAAAAACACTTTTTGCACTTGTGATAGTGTTGAAAAACCACTTTTTGCACTTGTGTTAGTGTTGAAAAACCACTTTTCGCACTTGTGTTGGTGCAGGAAACCACTTTTGCACTTGTATTAGTGTGGAAAAAACACTTTTTGCACTTGTGATAGTGTTGAAAAAACACTTTTTGCACTTGTGTTAGTGTTGAAAAACCACTTTTCGCACTTGTGTTGGTGCAGGAAACCACTTTTGCACTTGTATTAGTGTGGAAAAAACACTTTTTGCACTTGTGATAGTGTTGAAAAAACACTTTTTGCACTTGTGTTAGTGTTGAAAAACCACTTTTCGCACTTGTGTTGGTGCAGGAAACCACTTTTGCACTTGTATTAGTGTGGAAAAACCACTTTTCGCACTTGTGTTAGTGTTGAAAAACCACTTTTCGCACTTGAGTTAGTGTTGAAAAACCACTTTTCGCACTTGTGTTGGTGCAGGAAACCACTTTTGCACTTGTATTAGTGTGGAAAAAACACTTTTTGCACTTGTGATAGTGTTGAAAAACAACTTTTCGCACTTGTCTAACTGTTGAAAAACCACTTTTCGCACTTGTGTTGGTGCAGGAAACCACTTTTGCACTTGTATTAGTGTGGAAAAAACACTTTTTGCACTTGTGATAGTGTTGAAAAACCACTTTTCGCACTTGTGTTAGGGTTGAAAAACCACTTTTCGCACTGGTGTTCATGAAGGAAACCACTCTTTGCATTTGTGTTAGTGTTGAAAACCCACTTTTCGCACTTGTGTTAGTGTTGAAAATCCACTTTTCCCACTTGTGTTGGTGCAGTAAACCACTTTTGCACTTGTATTAGTGTGGAAAAAACACTTTTTGCACTTGTGATAGTGTTGAAAAACCACTTTTTGCACTTGTGTTAGTGTTTGGAAAACCACTTTTCGCACTTGTGTTGGTGCAGGAAACCACTTTTGCACTTGTATTAGTGTGGAAAAAACACTTTTTGCATTTGTGATAGTGTTGAAAAACCACTTTTCGCACTTGTGTTAGTGTTGAAAAACCACATTTCGCACCTGTGTTGGTGCAGGAAACCACTTTTGCACTTGTATTAGTGTGGAAAAAACACTTTTTGCACTTGTGATAGTGTTGAAAACCCACATTTCACACTCGTGTTAGTGTTGAAAATCCACTTTTCGCACTTCTGTTGGTGCAGGAAACCACTTTTGCACTTGTATTAGTGTGGAAAAAACACTTTTTGCACTTGTGATAGTGTTGAAAAACCACTTTTCGCACTTGTGTTAGTGTTGAAAAACGACTTTTCGCACTTGTGTTGGTGAAGGAAACCACTTTGCGAACTTCTGTTAGTGTTGAAAAACCACTTTTCGCACTTGTGTTAGTGTTGAAAAACTACTTTTCGCACTTGTGTTAGTGAAGGAAACCACTTTTCGCACTTGTGTTAGTGTTGAAAAACCACTTTTCGCACTTGTGTTAGTGTTGAAAAACCACTTTTCGCACTTGTGTTAGTGAAGGAAACCACTTTTCGAACTTGTGTTAGTGTTGAAAAACCACTTTTCGCACTTGTGTTAGTGTTGAAAAACTACTTTTCGCACTTGTGTTAGTGAAGGAAACCACTTTTCGCACTTGTGTTAGTGTTGAAAACCCACTTTTCACACTTGTGTTAGTGTCGAAAATCCACTTTTCGTACTTGTATTGGTGCAGGAAACCACTTTTGCACTTGTATTAGTGTGGAAAAAACACTTTTTGCACTTGTGATAGTGTTGAAAAACCACTTTTCACACTTGTGTTAGTGTTGAAAAACCACTTTTCGCACTTGTGTTAGTGTTGAAAAACCACTTTTCGCACTTGTGTTAGTGAAGGAAACCACTTTTCGAACTTGTGTTAGTGTTGAAAACCCACTTTTCGCACTTGTGTTAGTGTTGAAAATCCACTTTTTGCACTTGTGTTGGTGCAGGAAACCACTTTTGCACTTGTATTAGTGTGGAAAAAACACTTTTTGCACTTGTGATATTGTTGAAAAACCACTATTCGCACTTGTGTTAGTGTTGAAAAACCACTTTTCGCACTTGTGTTGGTGCAGGAAACCACTTTTGCACTTGTATTAGTGTGGAAAAAACACTTTTTGCACTTATGATAGTGTTGGAAAACCACTTTTCGCACTTGTGTTAGTGTTGAAAACCCACTTTTCGCACTTGTGTTAGTGTTGAAAAGCCACTTTTCCCAATTGTGTTGCTGCAGGAAACCACTTTTGCACTTGTATTAGTGTGGAAAAAACACTTTTTGCACTTGTGATAGTGTTGAAAAACCACTTTTCGCACTTGGGTTAGTGTTGAAAAACCACTTTTCGCACTTGTGTTGGTGCAGGAAACCACTTTTGCACTTGTATTACTGTGGAAAATCCACTTTTCGCACTTGTGATAGTGTTGAAAAACCACTTTTTGCACTTGTGTTAGTGTTGAAAAACCACTTTTCGCACTTGTGTTGGTGCAGGAAACCACTTTTGCACTTGTATTAGTGTGGAAAACCACTTTTCGCACTTGTGTTAGTGTTGAAAAACCACTTTTCGCACTTGTGTTAGTTTTGAAAAACCACTTTTCGCACTTGTGTTAGTGAAGGAAACCACTTTTCGCACTTGTGTTAGTGTTGAAAACCCACTTTTCGCACTTGTGTTAGTGTTGAATATCCACTTTTCGCACTTGTGTTGGTGCAGGAAACCACTTTTGCACTTGTATTAGTGTGGAAAAAACACTTTTTGCACTTGTGATAGTGTTGAAAAACCACTTTTCGCACTTGTGTTAGTGTTGAAAAACCACTTTTCGCACTTGTGTGAGTGAAGGAAACCACTTTTCACACTTGTGTTAGTGTTGAAAACCCACTTTTCGCACTTGTGTTAGTGTTGAAAAACCACTTTTCGCACTTGTGTTGGTGCAGGAAACCACTTTTGCACTTGTATTAGTGTGGAAAAACCACTTTTCGCACTTGTGTTAGTGTTGAAAAACCACTTTTCGCACTTGTGTTGGTGCAGGAAACCACTTTTGCACTTGTATTAGTGTGGAAAAAACACTTTTTTCACTTGTGGTAGTGTTGAAAAACCACTTTTCGCACTTGTGTTAGTGTTGAAAAACCACTTTTCGCACTTGTGTTGGTGCAGGAAACCACTTTTGCACTTGTATTAGTGTGGAAAAAACACTTTTTGCACTTGTGATATTGTTGAAAAACCACTATTCGCACTTGTGTTGGTGCAGGAAACCACTTTTGCACTTGTATTAGTGTGGAAAAACCACTTTTCGCACTTGTGTTAGTGTTGAAAACCCACTTTTCGCACATGTGTTAGTGTTGAAAAGCCACTTTTCCCAATTGTGTTGCTGCAGGAAACCACTTTTGCACTTGTATTAGTGTGGAAAAAACACTTTTTGCACTTGTGATAGTGTTGAAAAACCACTTTTCGCACTTGTGTTAGTGTTGAAAAACCACTTTTTGCACTTGTGTTGGTGCAGGAAACCACTTTTGCACTTGTATTAGTGTGGAAAAAACACTTTTTGCACTTGTGATAGTGTTGAAAAACCACTTTTCGCACTTGTGTTAGTGTTGAAAAACCACTTTTCGCACTTGTGTTGGTGCAGGAAACCACTTTTGCACTTGTATTAGTGTGGAAAAAACACTTTTTGCACTTGTGATAGTGTTGAAAAACCACTTTTTGCACTTGTGTTAGTGTTGAAAAACCACTTTTCGCACTTGTGTTGGTGCAGGAAACCACTTTTGCACTTGTATTAGTGTGGAAAAAACACTTTTTGCACTTGTGATAGTGTTGAAAAAACACTTTTTGCACTTGTGTTAGTGTTGAAAAACCACTTTTCGCACTTGTGTTGGTGCAGGAAACCACTTTTGCACTTGTATTAGTGTGGAAAAAACACTTTTTGCACTTGTGATAGTGTTGAAAAAACACTTTTTGCACTTGTGTTAGTGTTGAAAAACCACTTTTCGCACTTGTGTTGGTGCAGGAAACCACTTTTGCACTTGTATTAGTGTGGAAAAACCACTTTTCGCACTTGTGTTAGTGTTGAAAAACCACTTTTCGCACTTGAGTTAGTGTTGAAAAACCACTTTTCGCACTTGTGTTGGTGCAGGAAACCACTTTTGCACTTGTATTAGTGTGGAAAAAACACTTTTTGCACTTGTGATAGTGTTGAAAAACAACTTTTCGCACTTGTCTAACTGTTGAAAAACCACTTTTCGCACTTGTGTTGGTGCAGGAAACCACTTTTGCACTTGTATTAGTGTGGAAAAAACACTTTTTGCACTTGTGATAGTGTTGAAAAACCACTTTTCGCACTTGTGTTAGGGTTGAAAAACCACTTTTCGCACTGGTGTTCATGAAGGAAACCACTCTTTGCATTTGTGTTAGTGTTGAAAACCCACTTTTCGCACTTGTGTTAGTGTTGAAAATCCACTTTTCCCACTTGTGTTGGTGCAGTAAACCACTTTTGCACTTGTATTAGTGTGGAAAAAACACTTTTTGCACTTGTGATAGTGTTGAAAACCCACATTTCACACTCGTGTTAGTGTTGAAAATCCACTTTTCGCACTTCTGTTGGTGCAGGAAACCACTTTTGCACTTGTATTAGTGTGGAAAAAACACTTTTTGCACTTGTGATAGTGTTGAAAAACCACTTTTCGCACTTGTGTTAGTGTTGAAAAACGACTTTTCGCACTTGTGTTGGTGAAGGAAACCACTTTGCGAACTTCTGTTAGTGTTGAAAAACCACTTTTCGCACTTGTGTTAGTGTTGAAAAACTACTTTTCGCACTTGTGTTAGTGAAGGAAACCACTTTTCGCACTTGTGTTAGTGTTGAAAAACCACTTTTCGCACTTGTGTTAGTGTTGAAAAACCACTTTTCGCACTTGTGTTAGTGAAGGAAACCACTTTTCGAACTTGTGTTAGTGTTGAAAAACCACTTTTCGCACTTGTGTTAGTGTTGAAAAACTACTTTTCGCACTTGTGTTAGTGAAGGAAACCACTTTTCGCACTTGTGTTAGTGTTGAAAACCCACTTTTCACACTTGTGTTAGTGTCGAAAATCCACTTTTCGTACTTGTATTGGTGCAGGAAACCACTTTTGCACTTGTATTAGTGTGGAAAAAACACTTTTTGCACTTGTGATAGTGTTGAAAAACCACTTTTCACACTTGTGTTAGTGTTGAAAAACCACTTTTCGCACTTGTGTTAGTGTTGAAAAACCACTTTTCGCACTTGTGTTAGTGAAGGAAACCACTTTTCGAACTTGTGTTAGTGTTGAAAACCCACTTTTCGCACTTGTGTTAGTGTTGAAAATCCACTTTTTGCACTTGTGTTGGTGCAGGAAACCACTTTTGCACTTGTATTAGTGTGGAAAAAACACTTTTTGCACTTGTGATATTGTTGAAAAACCACTATTCGCACTTGTGTTAGTGTTGAAAAACCACTTTTCGCACTTGTGTTGGTGCAGGAAACCACTTTTGCACTTGTATTAGTGTGGAAAAAACACTTTTTGCACTTATGATAGTGTTGGAAAACCACTTTTCGCACTTGTGTTAGTGTTGAAAACCCACTTTTCGCACTTGTGTTAGTGTTGAAAAGCCACTTTTCCCAATTGTGTTGCTGCAGGAAACCACTTTTGCACTTGTATTAGTGTGGAAAAAACACTTTTTGCACTTGTGATAGTGTTGAAAAACCACTTTTCGCACCTGTGTTAGTGTTGAAAAACCACTTTTTGCACTTGTGTTGGTGCAGGAAACCACTTTTGCACTTGTATTAGTGTGGAAAAAACACTTTTTGCACTTGTGATAGTGTTGAAAAACCACTTTTCGCACTTGTGTTAGTGTTGAAAAACCACTTTTCGCACTTGTGTTGGTGCAGGAAACCACTTTTGCACTTGTATTAGTGTGGAAAAAACACTTTTTGCACTTGTGATAGTGTTGAAAAACCACTTTTCGCACTTGTGTTAGTGTTGAAAAACCACTTTTCGCACTTGTGTTGGTGCAGGAAACCACTTTTGCACTTGTATTAGTGTGGAAAAAACACTTTTTGCACTTGTGATAGTGTTGAAAAAACACTTTTTGCACTTGTGTTAGTGTTGAAAAACCACTTTTCGCACTTGTGTTGGTGCAGGAAACCACTTTTGCACTTGTATTAGTGTGGAAAAAACACTTTTTGCACTTGTGATAGTGTTGAAAAAACACTTTTTGCACTTGTGTTAGTGTTGAAAAACCACTTTTCGCACTTGTGTTGGTGCAGGAAACCACTTTTGCACTTGTATTAGTGTGGAAAAACCACTTTTCGCACTTGTGTTAGTGTTGAAAAACCACTTTTCGCACTTGAGTTAGTGTTGAAAAACCACTTTTCGCACTTGTGTTGGTGCAGGAAACCACTTTTGCACTTGTATTAGTGTGGAAAAAACACTTTTTGCACTTGTGATAGTGTTGAAAAACCACTTTTCGCACTTGTCTAAGTGTTGAAAAACCACTTTTCGCACTTGTGTTGGTGCAGGAAACCACTTTTGCACTTGTATTAGTGTGGAAAAAACACTTTTTGCACTTGTGATAGTGTTGAAAAACCACTTTTCGCACTTGTGTTAGGGTTGAAAAACCACTTTTCGCACTGGTGTTCATGAAGGAAACCACTCTTTGCATTTGTGTTAGTGTTGAAAACCCACTTTTCGCACTTGTGTTAGTGTTGAAAATCCACTTTTCCCACTTGTGTTGGTGCAGTAAACCACTTTTGCACTTGTATTAGTGTGGAAAAAACACTTTTTGCACTTGTGATAGTGTTGAAAAACCACTTTTTGCACTTGTGTTAGTGTTTGGAAAACCACTTTTCGCACTTGTGTTGGTGCAGGAAACCACTTTTGCACTTGTATTAGTGTGGAAAAAACACTTTTTGCATTTGTGATAGTGTGAAAAACCACTTTTCGCACTTGTGTTAGTGTTGAAAAACCACATTTCGCACCTGTGTTGGTGCAGGAAACCACTTTTGCACTTGTATTAGTGTGGAAAAAACACTTTTTGCACTTGTGATAGTGTTGAAAACCCACATTTCACACTCGTGTTAGTGTTGAAAATCCACTTTTCGCACTTCTGTTGGTGCAGGAAACCACTTTTGCACTTGTATTAGTGTGGAAAAAACACTTTTTGCACTTGTGATAGTGTTGAAAAACCACTTTTCGCACTTGTGTTAGTGTTGAAAAACGACTTTTCGCACTTGTGTTGGTGAAGGAAACCACTTTGCGAAATTCTGTTAGTGTTGAAAAACCACTTTTCGCACTTGTGTTAGTGTTGAAAAACTACTTTTCGCACTTGTGTTAGTGAAGGAAACCACTTTTCGCACTTGTGTTAGTGTTGAAAAACCACTTTTCGCACTTGTGTTAGTGTTGAAAAACCACTTTTCGCACTTGTGTTAGTGAAGGAAACCACTTTTCGAACTTGTGTTAGTGTTGAAAAACCACTTTTCGCACTTGTGTTAGTGTTGAAAAACTACTTTTCGCACTTGTGTTAGTGAAGGAAACCACTTTTCGCACTTGTGTTAGTGTTGAAAACCCACTTTTCACACTTGTGTTAGTGTCGAAAATCCACTTTTCGTACTTGTATTGGTGCAGGAAACCACTTTTGCACTTGTATTAGTGTGGAAAAAACACTTTTTGCACTTGTGATAGTGTTGAAAAACCACTTTTCACACTTGTGTTAGTGTTGAAAAACCACTTTTCGCACTTGTGTTAGTGTTGAAAAACCACTTTTCGCACTTGTGTTAGTGAAGGAAACCACTTTTTGAACTTGTGTTAGTGTTGAAAACCCACTTTTCGCACTTGTGTTAGTGTTGAAAATCCACTTTTTGCACTTGTGTTGGTGCAGGAAACCACTTTTGCACTTGTATTAGTGTGGAAAAAACACTTTTTGCACTTGTGATAGTGTTGAAAAACCACTTTTCGCACTTGTGTTAGTGTTGAAAAACCACTTTTCGCTCTTGTGTTAGTGTTGAAAAACCACTTTTCGCACTTGTGTTAGTAAAGGAAACCACTTTTCGCACTTGTGTTAGTGTTGAAAACACACTTTTCGCACTTGTGTTAGTGTTGAAAATCCACTTTTCGCACTTGTGTTGGTGCAGGAAACCACTTTTGCACTTGTATTAGTGTGGAAAAAACATTTTTTGCACTTGTGATAGTGTTGAAAAACCACTTTTCGCACTTGTGTTGGTGCAGGAACCACTTTTGCACTTGTATTAGTGTGGAAAAAACACTTTTTGCACTTGTGATAGTGTTGAAAAACCACTTTTCGCACTTGTGTTGGTGCAGGAAACCACTTTTGCACTTGTATTAGTGTGGAAAAACCACTTTTCGCACTTGTGTTAGTGTTGAAAAACCACTTTTCGCACTTGTGTTGGTGCAGGAAACCACTTTTGCACTTGTATTAGTGTGGAAAAACACTTTTTGCACTTGTGATAGTGTTGAAAAACCACTTTTCGCACTTGTGTTAGTGTTGAAAAACCACTTTTCGCACTTGTGTTGGTGCAGGAAACCACTTTTGCACTTGTATTAGTGTGGAAAAACCACTTTTCGCACTTGTGTTAGTGTTGAAAAACCACTTTTCGCACTTGTGTTAGTGTTGAAAAACCACTTTTCACACTTGTGTTGGTGCAGGAAACCACTTTTGCACTTGTATTAGTGTGGAAAAAACACTTTTTGCACTTGTGATAGTGTTGGAAAACCACTTTCGCACTTGTGTTAGTGTTGAAAAACCACTTTTCGCACTTGTGTTGGTGCAGGAAACCACTTTTGCACTTGTATTAGTGTGGAAAAAACACTTTTTGCACTTGTGATAGTGTTGAAAAACCACTTTTCGCACTTGTGTTAGGGTTGAAAAACCACTTTTCGCACTGGTGTTCGTGAAGGAAACCACTTTTCGCATTTGTGTTAGTGTTGAAAACCCACTTTTCGCACTTGTGTTAGTGTTGAAAATCGACTTTTCCCACTTGTGTTGGTGCAGGAAACCACTTTTGCACTTGTATTAGTGTGGAAAAAACACTTTTTGCACTTGAGATAGTGTTGAAAAACCACTTTTCGCACTTGTGTTAGTGTTGAAAAACCACTTTTCGCACTTGTGTTGGTGCAGGAAACCACTTTTGCACTTGTATTAGTGTGGAAAAAAACACTTTTTGCACTTGTGATAGTGTTGAAAAACCTTTTTGCACTTGTGTTAGTGTTGAAAAACCACTTTTCGCACTTGTGTTGGTGCAGGAAACCACTTTTGCACTTGTATTAGTGTGGAAAAAACACTTTTTGCACTTGTGATAGTGTTGAAAACCCACATTTCACATTTGTGTTAGTGTTGAAAATCCACTTTTCGCACTTGTGTTGGTGCAGGAAACCACTTTTGCACTTGTATTAGTGTGGAAAAAACACTTTTTGCACTTGTGATAGTGTTGAAAAACCACTTTTCGCACTTGTGTTAGTGTTGAAAAACCACTTTTCGCACTTGTGTGGGTGCAGGAAACCACTTTTGCACTTGTATTAGTGTGGAAAAAACCACTTTTCGCACTTGTGTTAGTGTTGAAAAACTACTTTTCGCACTTGTGTTAGTGTTGAAAAACCACTTTTCACACTTGTGTTAGTGAAGGAAACCACTTTTCGCACTTGTGTTAGTGTTGAAAACCCACTTTTCGCACTTGTGTTAGTGTTGAAAATCCACTTTTCGCACTTGTGTTGGTGCAGGAAACCACTTTTGCACTTGTATTAGTGTGGAAAAACCACTTTTCGCACTTGTGTTGGTGCAGGAAACCACTTTTGCACTTGTATTAGTGTGGAAAAACCACTTTTCGCACTTGTGTTAGTGTTGAAAAACCACTTTCCGCACGTGTGTTAGTGTTGAAAAACCACTTTTCGCACTTGTGTTAGTGTTGAAAACCCACTTTTCGCACTTGTGTTAGTGAAGGAAACCACTTTTGCACTTGTATTAGTGTGGAAAAACCACTTTTCGCACTTGTGTTAGTGTTGAAAAACCACTTTTCGCACTTGTGTTAGTGAAGGAAACCACTTTTCGCACTTGTGTTAGTCTTGAAAACCCACTTTTCGCACTTGTGTTAGTGTTGAAAATCCACATTTCGCACTTGTGTTGGTGCAGGAAACCACTTTTGCACTTGTATTAGTGTGGAAAAAACACTTTTTGCACTTGTGATAGTGTTGAAAAACCACTTTTCGCACTTGGGTTAGTGTTGAAAAACCACTTTTCACACTTGTGTTGGTGCAGGAAACCACTTTTGCACTTGTATTACTGTGGAAAATCCACTTTTCGCACTTGTGATAGTGTTGAAAAACCACTTTTTGCACTTGTGTTAGTGTTGAAAAACCACTTTTCGCACTTGTGTTGGTGCAGGAAACCACTTTTGCACTTGTATTAGTGTGGAAAAACCACTTTTCGCACTTGTGTTAGTGTTGAAAAACCACTTTTCGCACTTGTGTTAGTTTTGAAAAACCACTTTTCGCACTTGTGTTAGTGAAGGAAACCACTTTTCGCACTTGTGTTAGTGTTGAAAACCCACTTTTCGCACTTGTGTTAGTGTTGAAAATCCACTTTTCGCACTTGTGTTGGTGCAGAAAACCACTTTTGCACTTGTATTAGTGTGGAAAAACACTTTTTGCACTTGTGATAGTGTTGAAAAACCACTTTTCGCACTTGTGTTAGTGTTGAAAAACCACTTTTCGCACTTGTGTTGGTGCAGGAAACCACTTTTGCACTTGTATTAGTGTGGAAAAACCACTTTTCGCACTTGTGTTAGTGTTGAAAAACCACTTTTCGCACTTGTGTTAGTGTTGAAAAACCACTTTTCACACTTGTGTTGGTGCAGGAAACCACTTTTGCACTTGTATTAGTGTGGAAAAAACACTTTTTGCACTTGTGATAGTGTTGGAAAACCACTTTTCGCACTTGTGTTAGTGTTGAAAAACCACTTTTCGCACTTGTGTTGGTGCAGGAAACCACTTTTGCACTTGTATTAGTGTGGAAAAAACACTTTTTGCACTTGTGATAGTGTTGAAAAACCACTTTTCGCACTTGTGTTAGGGTTGAAAAACCACTTTTCGCACTGGTGTTCGTGAAGGAAACCACTTTTCGCATTTGTGTTAGTGTTGAAAACCCACTTTTCGCACTTGTGTTAGTGTTGAAAATCGACTTTTCCCACTTGTGTTGGTGCAGGAAACCACTTTTGCACTTGTATTAGTGTGGAAAAAACACTTTTTGCACTTGAGATAGTGTTGAAAAACCACTTTTCGCACTTGTGTTAGTGTTGAAAAACCACTTTTCGCACTTGTGTTGGTGCAGGAAACCACTTTTGCACTTGTATTAGTGTGGAAAAAAACACTTTTTGCACTTGTGATAGTGTTGAAAAACCTTTTTGCACTTGTGTTAGTGTTGAAAAACCACTTTTCGCACTTGTGTTGGTGCAGGAAACCACTTTTGCACTTGTATTAGTGTGGAAAAAACACTTTTTGCACTTGTGATAGTGTTGAAAACCCACATTTCACACTTGTGTTAGTGTTGAAAATCCACTTTTCGCACTTGTGTTGGTGCAGGAAACCACTTTTGCACTTGTATTAGTGTGGAAAAAACACTTTTTGCACTTGTGATAGTGTTGAAAAACCACTTTTCGCACTTGTGTTAGTGTTGAAAAACCACTTTTCGCACTTGTGTGGGTGCAGGAAACCACTTTTGCACTTGTATTAGTGTGGAAAAAACCACTTTTCGCACTTGTGTTAGTGTTGAAAAACTACTTTTCGCACTTGTGTTAGTGTTGAAAAACCACTTTTCACACTTGTGTTAGTGAAGGAAACCACTTTTCGCACTTGTGTTAGTGTTGAAAACCCACTTTTCGCACTTGTGTTAGTGTTGAAAATCCACTTTTCGCACTTGTGTTGGTGCAGGAAACCACTTTTGCACTTGTATTAGTGTGGAAAAACCACTTTTCGCACTTGTGTTGGTGCAGGAAACCACTTTTGCACTTGTATTAGTGTGGAAAAACCACTTTTCGCACTTGTGTTAGTGTTGAAAAACCACTTTCCGCACTTGTGTTAGTGTTGAAAACCCACTTTTCGCACTTGTGTTAGTGAAGGAAACCACTTTTGCACTTGTATTAGTGTGGAAAAACCACTTTTCGCACTTGTGTTAGTGTTGAAAAACCACTTTTCGCACTTGTGTTAGTGAAGGAAACCACTTTTCGCACTTGTGTTAGTCTTGAAAACCCACTTTTCGCACTTGTGTTAGTGTTGAAAATCCACATTTCGCACTTGTGTTGGTGCAGGAAACCACTTTTGCACTTGTATTAGTGTGGAAAAAACACTTTTTGCACTTGTGATAGTGTTGAAAAACCACTTTTCGCACTTGGGTTAGTGTTGAAAAACCACTTTTCACACTTGTGTTGGTGCAGGAAACCACTTTTGCACTTGTATTACTGTGGAAAATCCACTTTTCGCACTTGTGATAGTGTTGAAAAACCACTTTTTGCACTTGTGTTAGTGTTGAAAAACCACTTTTCGCACTTGTGTTGGTGCAGGAAACCACTTTTGCACTTGTATTAGTGTGGAAAAACCACTTTTCGCACTTGTGTTAGTGTTGAAAAACCACTTTTCGCACTTGTGTTAGTTTTGAAAAACCACTTTTCGCACTTGTGTTAGTGAAGGAAACCACTTTTCGCACTTGTGTTAGTGTTGAAAACCCACTTTTCGCACTTGTGTTAGTGTTGAAAATCCACTTTTCGCACTTGTGTTGGTGCAGAAAACCACTTTTGCACTTGTATTAGTGTGGAAAAAACACTTTTTGCACTTGTGATAGTGTTGAAAAACCACTTTTCGCACTTGTGTTAGTGTTGAAAAACCACTTTTCGCACTTGTGTGAGTGAAGGAAACCACTTTTCGCACTTGTGTTAGTGTTGAAAACCCACTTTTCGCACTTGTGTTAGTGTTGAAAAACACTTTTCGCACTTGTGTTGGTGCAGGAAACCACTTTTGCACTTGTATTAGTGTGGAAAAACCACTTTTCGCACTTGTGTTAGTGTTGAAAAACCACTTTTTGCACTTGTGTTGGTGCAGGAAACCACTTTTGCACTTGTATTAGTGTGGAAAAAACACTTTTTGCACTTGTGGTAGTGTTGAAAAACCACTTTTCGCGCTTGCGTTAGTGTTGAAAAACCACTTTTCGCACTTGTGTTGGTGCAGGAAACCACTTTTGCACTTGTATTAGTGTGGAAAAAACACTTTTTGCACTTGTGATATTGTTGAAAAACCACTATTCGCACTTGTGTTAGTGTTGAAAAACCACTTTTCGCACTAGTGTTGGTGCAGGAAACCACTTTTGCACTTGTATTAGTGTGGAAAAAACACTTTTTGCACTTATGATAGTGTTGGAAAACCACTCTTCGCACTTGTGTTAGTGTTGAAAACCCACTTTTCGCACTTGTGTTAGTGTTGAAAAGCCACTTTTCCCAATTGTGTTGGTGCAGGAAACCACTTTTGCACTTGTATTAGTGTGGAAAAAACACTTTTTGCACTTGTGATAGTGTTGAAAAACCACTTTTCGCACTTGTGTTAGTGTTGAAAAACCACTTTTTGCACTTGTGTTGGTGCAGGAAACCACTTTTGCACTTGTACTAGTGTGGAAAAAACACTTTTTGCACTTGTGATAGTGTTGAAAAACCACTTTTCGCACATGTGTTAGTGTTGAAAAACCACTTTTCGCACTTGTGTTGGTGCAGGAAACCACTTTTGCACTTGTATTAGTGTGGAAAAAACACTTTTTGCACTTGTGATAGTGTTGAAAAACCACTTTTCGCACTTGTGTTAGTGTTGAAAAACCACTTTTCGCACTTGTGTTGGTGCAGGAAACCACTTTTGCACTTGTATTAGTGTGGAAAAAAACACTTTTTGCACTTGTGATAGTGTTGAGAAAACACTTTTTGTACTTGTGTTAGTGTTGAAAAACCACTTTTCGCACTTGTGTTGGTGCAGGAAACCACTTTTGCACTTGTATTAGTGTGGAAAAACCACTTTTCGCACTTGTGTTAGTGTTGAAAAACCACTTTTCGCACTTGAGTTAGTGTTGAAAAACCACTTTTCGCACTTGTGTTGGTGCAGGAAACCACTTTTGCACTTGTATTAGTGTGGAAAAAACACTTTTTGCACTTGTGATAGTGTTGAAAAACCACTTTTCGCACTTGTGTTAGTGTTGAAAAACCACTTTTCGCACTTGTGTTGGTGCAGGAAACCACTTTTGCACTTGTATTAGTGTGGAAAAAACACTTTTTGCACTTGTGATAGTGTTGAAAAACCACTTTTCGCACTTGTGTTAGGGTTGAAAAACCACTTTTCGCACTGGTGTTCATGAAGGAAACCACTTTTCGCATTTGTGTTAGTGTTGAAAACCCACTTTTCGCACTTGTGTTAGTGTTGAAAATCCACTTTTCCCACTTGTGTTGGTGCAGGAAACCACTTTTGCACTTGTATTAGTGTGGAAAAAACACTTTTTGCACTTGTGATAGTGTTGAAAAACCACTTTTTGCACTTGTGTTAGTGTTTGGAAAACCACTTTTCGCACTTGTGTTGGTGCAGGAAACCACTTTTGCACTTGTATTAGTGTGGAAAAAACACTTTTTGCACTTGTGATAGTGTTGAAAAACCACTTTTCGCACTTGTGTTGGTGCAGGAAACCACTTTTGCACTTGTATTAGTGTGGAAAAAACACTTTTTGCACTTGTGATAGTGTTGAAAAACCACTTTTTGCACTTGTGTTAGTGTTGAAAAACCACTTTTTGCACTTGTGTTGGTGCAGGAAACCACTTTTGCACTTGTATTAGTGTGGAAAAACCACTTTTCGCACTTGTGTTAGTGTTGAAAAACCACTTTTCGCACTTGTGTTAGTTTTGAAAAACCACTTTTCGCACTTGTGTTAGTGAAGGAAACCACTTTTCGCACTTGTGTTAGTGTTGAAAACCCACTTTTCGCACTTGTGTTAGTGTTGAAAATCCACTTTTCGCACTTGTGTTGGTGCAGAAAACCACTTTTGCACTTGTATTAGTGTGGAAAAAACACTTTTTGCACTTGTGATAGTGTTGAAAAACCACTTTTCGCACTTGTGTTAGTGTTGAAAAACCACTTTTCGCACTTGTGTGAGTGAAGGAAACCACTTTTCGCACTTGTGTTAGTGTTGAAAACCCACTTTTCGCACTTGTGTTAGTGTTGAAAAACCACTTTTCGCACTTGTGTTGGTGCAGGAAACCACTTTTGCACTTGTATTAGTGTGGAAAAAACACTTTTTGCACTTGTGATATTGTTGAAAAACCACTATTCGCACTTGTGTTAGTGTTGAAAAACCACTTTTCGCACTTGTGTTGGTGCAGGAAACCACTTTTGCACTTGTATTAGTGTGGAAAAAACACTTTTTGCACTTATGATAGTGTTGGAAAACCACTTTTCGCACTTGTGTTAGTGTTGAAAACCCACTTTTCGCACTTGTGTTAGTGTTGAAAAGCCACTTTTCCCAATTGTGTTGGTGCAGGAAACCACTTTTGCACTTGTATTAGTGTGGAAAAAACACTTTTTGCACTTGTGATAGTGTTGAAAAACCACTTTTCGCACTTGTGTTAGTGTTGAAAAACCACTTTTTGCACTTGTGTTGGTGCAGGAAACCACTTTTGCACTTGTACTAGTGTGGAAAAAACACTTTTTGCACTTGTGATAGTGTTGAAAAACCACTTTTCGCACTTGTGTTAGTGTTGAAAAACCACTTTTCGCACTTGTGTTGGTGCAGGAAACCACTTTTGCACTTGTATTAGTGTGGAAAAAACACTTTTTGCACTTGTGATAGTGTTGAAAAACCACTTTTCGCACTTGTGTTAGTGTTGAAAAACCACTTTTCGCACTTGTGTTGGTGCAGGAAACCACTTTTGCACTTGTATTAGTGTGGAAAAAAACACTTTTTGCACTTGTGATAGTGTTGAGAAAACACTTTTTGTACTTGTGTTAGTGTTGAAAAACCACTTTTCGCACTTGTGTTGGTGCAGGAAACCACTTTTGCACTTGTATTAGTGTGGAAAAACCACTTTTCGCACTTGTGTTAGTGTTGAAAAACCACTTTTCGCACTTGAGTTAGTGTTGAAAAACCACTTTTCGCACTTGTGTTGGTGCAGGAAACCACTTTTGCACTTGTATTAGTGTGGAAAAAACACTTTTTGCACTTGTGATAGTGTTGAAAAACCACTTTTCGCACTTGTGTTAGTGTTGAAAAACCACTTTTCGCACTTGTGTTGGTGCAGGAAACCACTTTTGCACTTGTATTAGTGTGGAAAAAACACTTTTTGCACTTGTGATAGTGTTGAAAAACCACTTTTCGCACTTGTGTTAGGGTTGAAAAACCACTTTTCGCACTGGTGTTCATGAAGGAAACCACTTTTCGCATTTGTGTTAGTGTTGAAAACCCACTTTTCGCACTTGTGTTAGTGTTGAAAATCCACTTTTCCCACTTGTGTTGGTGCAGGAAACCACTTTTGCACTTGTATTAGTGTGGAAAAAACACTTTTTGCACTTGTGATAGTGTTGAAAAACCACTTTTTGCACTTGTGTTAGTGTTTGGAAAACCACTTTTCGCACTTGTGTTGGTGCAGGAAACCACTTTTGCACTTGTATTAGTGTGGAAAAAACACTTTTTGCACTTGTGATAGTGTTGAAAAACCACTTTTCGCACTTGTGTTAGTGTTGAAAAACCACTTTTCGCACCTGTGTTGGTGCAGGAAACCACTTTTGCACTTGTATTAGTGTGGAAAAAACACTTTTTGCACTTGTGATAGTGTTGAAAACCCACATTTCACACTTGTGTTAGTGTTGAAAATCCACTTTTCACACTTGTGTTGGTGCAGGAAACCACTTTTGCACTTGTATTAGTGTGGAAAAAACACTTTTTGCACTTGTGATAGTGTTAAAAATCCACTTTTCGCACTTGTGTTGGTGCAGGAAACCACTTTTGCACTTGTACTAGTGTGGAAAAAACACTTTTTGCACTTGTGATAGTGTTGAAAAACCACTTTTCGCACTTGTGTTAGTGTTGAAAAACCACTTTTCGCACTTGTGTGAGTGAAGGAAACCACTTTTCGCACTTGTGTTAGTGTTGAAAACCCACTTTTCGCACTTGTGTTAGTGTTGAAAAACCACTTTTTGCACTTGTGTTGGTGCAGGAAACCACTTTTGCACTTGTATTAGTGTGGAAAAAACACTTTTTGCACT
Source organism: Myxine glutinosa (assembly GCF_964187855.1). Taxonomy (NCBI): domain Eukaryota; kingdom Metazoa; phylum Chordata; class Myxini; order Myxiniformes; family Myxinidae; genus Myxine; species Myxine glutinosa. Next base: position 304,593 of record NW_027616394.1, read on the forward strand.
TGTGGTAGTGTTGAAAAACCACTTTTCGCACTTGTGTTAGTGTTGAAAAACCACTTTTCGCACTTGTGTTGGTGCAGGAAACCACTTTTGCACTTGTATTAGTGTGGAAAAAACACTTTTTGCACTTGTGATATTGTTGAAAAACCACTATTTGCACTTGTGTTAGTGTTGAAAAACCACTTTTCGCACTTGTGTTGGTGCAGGAAACCACTTTTGCAGTTGTATTAGTGTGGAAAAAACACTTTTTGCACTTATGATAGTGTTGGAAAACCACTTTTCGCACTTGTGTTAGTGTTGAAAACCCACTTTTCGCACTTGTGTTAGTGTTGAAAAGCCACTTTTCCCAATTGTGTTGGTGCAGGAAACCACTTTTGCACTTGTATTAGTGTGGAAAAAACACTTTTTGCACTTGTGATAGTGTTGAAAATCCACATTTCACACTTGTGTTAGTGTTGAAAATCCACTTTTCGCACTTGTGTTGGTGCAGGAAACCACTTTTGCACTTGTATTAGTGTGGAAAAAACACTTTTTGCACTTGTGATAGTGTTGAAAAACCACTTTTCGCACTTGTGTTAGTGTTGAAAAACCACTTTTCGCACTTGTGTTGGTGCAGGAAACCACTTTTGCACTTGTATTAGTGTGGAAAAACTACTTTTCGCACTTGTGTTAGTGTTGAAAAACTACTTTTCGCACTTGTGTTAGTGTTGAAAAACCACTTTTCACACTTGTGTTAGTGAAGGAAACCACTTTTCGCACTTGTGTTAGTGTTGAAAACCCACTTTTCGCACTTGTGTTAGTGTTGAAAATCCACTTTTCGCACTTGTGTTGGTGCAGGAAACCACTTTTGCACTTGTATTAGTGTGGAAAAACCACTTTTCGCACTTGTGTTGTTGCAGGATACCACTTTTGCACTTGTATTAGTGTGGAAAAACCACTTTTCGCACTTGTGTTAGTGTTGAAAAACCACTTTTCGCACTTGTGTTAGTGTTGAAAAACCACTTTTCGCACTTGTGTTAGTGTTGAAAAACCACTTTTTGCACTTGTGTTAGTGAAGGAAACCACTTTTGCACTTGTATTAGTGTCGAAATACCACTTTTCGCACTTGTGTTAGTGTTGAAAAACCACTTTTCGCTCTTGTGTTAGTGTTGAAAAACCACTTTTCGCACTTGTGTTAGTGAAGGAAACCACTTTTCGCACTTGTGTTAGTCTTGAAAACCCACTTTTCGCACTTGTGTTAGTGTTGAAAATCCACATTTCGCACTTGTGTTGGTGCAGGAAACCACTTTTGCACTTGTATTAGTGTGGAAAAAACACTTTTCGCACTTGTGATAGTGTTGAAAAACCACTTTTCGCACTTGGGTTAGTGTTGAAAAACCACTTTTCGCACTTGTGTTGGTGCAGGAAACCACTTTTGCACTTGTATTACTGTGGAAAATCCACTTTTCGCACTTGTGATAGTGTTGAAAAACCACTTTTTGCACTTGTGTTAGTGTTGAAAAACCACTTTTCGCACTTGTGTTGGTGCAGGAAACCACTTTTGCACTTGTATTAGTGTGGAAAAACCACTTTTCGCACTTGTGTTAGTGTTGAAAAACCACTTTTCGCACTTGTGTTAGTTTTGAAAAACCACTTTTCGCACTTGTGTTAGTGAAGGAAACCACTTTTCGCACTTGTGTTAGTGTTGAAAACCCACTTTTCGCACTTGTGTTAGTGTTGAAAATCCACTTTTCGCACTTGTGTTGGTGCAGGAAACCACTTTTGCACTTGTATTAGTGTGGACAAAACACTTTTTGCACTTGTGATAGTGTTGAAAAACCACTTTTCGCACTTGTGTTAGTGTTGAAAAACCACTTTTCGCACTTGTGTGAGTGAAGGAAACCACTTTTCGCACTTGTGTTAGTGTTGAAAACCCACTTTTCGCACTTGTGTTAGTGTTGAAAAACCACTTTTCGCACTTGTGTTGGTGCAGGAAACCACTTTTGCACTTGTATTAGTGTGGAAAAACCACTTTTCGCACTTGTGTTAGTGTTGAAAACCCACTTTTCGCACTTGTGTTGGTGCAGGAAACCACTATTGCACTTGTATTAGTGTGGAAAAAACACTTTTTGCACTTGTGGTAGTGTTGAAAAACCACTTTTCGCACTTGTGTTAGTGTTGAAAAACCACTTTTCGCACTTGTGTTGGTGCAGGAAACCACTTTTGCACTTGTATTAGTGTGGAAAAAACACTTTTTGCACTTGTGATATTGTTGAAAAACCACTATTCGCACTTGTGTTAGTGTTGAAAAACCACTTTTCGCACTTGTGTTGGTGCAGGAAACCACTTTTGCACTTGTATTAGTGTGGAAAAAACACTTTTTGCACTTATGATAGTGTTGGAAAACCACTTTTCGCACTTGTGTTAGTGTTGAAAACCCACTTTTCGCACTTGTGTTAGTGTTGAAAAGCCACTTTTCCCAATTGTGTTGGTGCAGGAAACCACTTTTGCACTTGTATTAGTGTGGAAAAAACACTTTTTGCACTTGTGATAGTGTTGAAAAACCACTTTTCGCACTTGTGTTAGTGTTGAAAAACCACTTTTTGCACTTGTGTTGGTGCAGGAAACCACTTTTGCACTTGTATTAGTGTGGAAAAAACACTTTTTGCACTTGTGATAGTGTTGAAAAACCACTTTTCGCACTTGTGTTAGTGTTGAAAAACCACTTTTCGCACTTGTGTTGGTGCAGGAAACCACTTTTGCACTTGTATTAGTGTGGAAAAAACACTTTTTGCACTTGTGATAGTGTTGAAAAACCACTTTTCGCACTTGTGTTAGTGTTGAAAAACCACTTTTCGCACTTGTGTTGGTGCAGGAAACCACTTTTGCACTTGTATTAGTGTGGAAAAAACACTTTTTGCACTTGTGATAGTGTTGAAAAAAAAATTTTTGCACTTGTGTTAGTGTTGAAAAACCACTTTTCGCACTTGTGTTGGTGCAGGAAACCACTTTTGCACTTGTATTAGTGTGGAAAAAACCCTTTTTGCACTTGTGATAGTGTTGAAAAAACACTTTTTGCACTTGTGTTAGTGTTGAAAAACCACTTTTCGCACTTGTGTTGGTGCAGGAAACCACTTTTGCACTTGTATTAGTGTGGAAAAACCACTTTTCGCACTTGTGTTAGTGTTGAAAAACCACTTTTCGCACTTGAGTTAGTGTTGAAAAACCACTTTTCGCACTTGTGTTGGTGCAGGAAACCACTTTTGCACTTGTATTAGTGTGGAAAAACACTTTTTGCACTTGTGATAGTGTTGAAAAACCACTTTTCGCACTTGTCTAAGTGTTGAAAAACCACTTTTCGCACTGGTGTTCATGAAGGAAACCACTCTTCGCATTTGTGTTAGTGTTGAAAACCCACTTTTCGCACTTGTGTTAGTGTTGAAAATCCACTTTTCCCACTTGTGTTGGTGCAGTAAACCACTTTTGCACTTGTATTAGTGTGGAAAAAACACTTTTTGCACTTGTGATAGTGTTGAAAAACCACTTTTTGCACTTGTGTTAGTGTTTGGAAAACCACTTTTCGCACTTGTGTTGGTGCAGGAAACCACTTTTGCACTTGTATTAGTGTGGAAAAAACACTTTTTGCATTTGTGATAGTGTTGAAAAACCACTTTTCGCACTTGTGTTAGTGTTGAAAAACCACATTTCGCACCTGTGTTGGTGCAGGAAACCACTTTTGCACTTGTATTAGTGTGGAAAAAACACTTTTTGCACTTGTGATAGTGTTGAAAACCCACATTTCACACTTGCGTTAGTGTTGAAAATCCACTTTTCGCACTTCTGTTGGTGCAGGAAACCACTTTTGCACTTGTATTAGTGTGGAAAAAACACTTTTTGCACTTGTGATAGTGTTGAAAAACCACTTTTCGCACTTGTGTTAGTGTTGAAAAACCACTTTTCGCACTTGTGTTGGTGAAGGAAACCACTTTTCGAACTTGTGTTAGTGTTGAAAAACCACTTTTCGCACTTGTGTTATTGTTGAAAAACTACTTTTCGCACTTGTCTTAGTGAAGGAAACCACTTTTCGCACTTGTGTTAGTGTTGAAAAACCACTTTTCGCACTGGTGTTAGTGTTGAAAAACCACTTTTCGCACTTGTGTTAGTGAAGGAAACCACTTTTCGAACTTGTGTTAGTGTTGAAAAACCACTTTTCGCACTTGTGTTAGTGTTGAAAAACTACTTTTCGCACTTGTGTTAGTGAAGGAAACCACTTTTCGCACTTGTGTTAGTGTTGAAAACCCACTTTTCACACTTGTGTTAGTGTCGAAAATCCACTTTTTGTACTTGTATTGGTGCAGGAAACCACTTTTGCACTTGTATTAGTGTGGAAAAAACACTTTTTGCACTTGTGATAGTGTTGAAAAACCACTTTTCGCACTTGTGTTAGTGTTGAAAAACCACTTTTCGCACTTGTGTTAGTGTTGAAAAACCACTTTTCGCACTTGTGTTAGTGAAGGAAACCACTTTTCGAACTTGTGTTAGTGTTGAAAACCCACTTTTCGCACTTGTGTTAGTGTTGAAAATCCACTTTTTGCACTTGTGTTGGTGCAGGAAACCACTTTTGCACTTGTATTAGTGTGGAAAAAACACTTTTTGCACTTGTGATAGTGTTGAAAAACCACTTTTCGCACTTGTGTTAGTGTTGAAAAACCACTTTTCGCTCTTGTGTTAGTGTTGAAAAACCACTTTTCGCACTTGTGTTAGTAAAGGAAACCACTTTTCGCACTCGTGTTAGTGTTGAAAACACACTTTTCGCACTTGTGTTAGTGTTGAAAATCCACTTTTCACACTTGTGTTGGTGCAGGAAACCACTTTTGCACTTGTATTAGTGTGGAAAAAACATTTTTTGCACTTGTGATAGTGTTGAAAAACCACTTTTCGCACTTGTGTTGGTGCAGGAACCACTTTTGCACTTGTATTAGTGTGGAAAAAACACTTTTTGCACTTGTGATAGTGTTGAAAAACCACTTTTCGCACTTGTGTTGGTGCAGGAAACCACTTTTGCACTTGTATTAGTGTGGAAAAACCACTTTTCGCACTTGTGTTAGTGTTGAAAAACCACTTTTCGCACTTGTGTTAGTGTTGAAAAACCACTTTTCGCACTTGTGTTAGTGAAGGAAACCACTTTTCGCACTTGTGTTGGTGGTGAAAATCCACTTTTCGCACTTGTGTTGGTGCAGGAAACCACTTTTGCACTTGTATCTGTGTAGATTTAAGGCTATTGGACGACTGAAAACCTTTGAACACACAGAACACTTGAACGGTTTCTCCCCTGTGTGAATTAGTTTGTGCGTATTTAAAGTTGATGAATGACGAAAAACCATAGAACACACAGAACACTTGTACGGTTTCTCTCACGTGTGAATTAGTTTGTGTGTATTTAAATTTGTTGATTGATGAAAAACCTTTGAACACACAGAACAGTTGTACGGTTTCTCCCCCGTGTGAATTCGTTTGTGTGTATTTAAAGTTGATGAATGACGAAAATCTTCAGAACACACAGAACATTTGAATGGTTTGTCCCCAATGTGAATGTGTCTGTGTAGATTTAAGGCTATTGGACGACTGAAAACCTTTGAACACACAGAACATTTGTACGGTTTCTCCCCCGTGTGAATTTGTTTGTGTGTATATAAAGTTGATGATTGACGAAAAACCTTCGAACACACAGAACACTTGTACGGTTTCTCCCCCGTGTGAATTCGTTTGTGTTTATTTAAATTTGATTGATGAAAAACCTTTGAACACACAGAACACTTGTACAATTTCCCCCGTTGGTTGTTATCTTCATTCGCAGGTTTCAGCAAGTGTAACGGGGTCCTCCCACTACTTGATGTATCCATCTCCATTTGATCCTTTTGACTTGATGCTGATAACCACGAAATCCTTACAACGCTTGTGCTGATTCTTCACCAATTTGGTCTCAATGTGGACGAGTGTGCAAAAGCCTCACGACACAATGAGCATGTGTTCAACTTCTTCCCAGTTTGTCCTTTGTGTTGTTGAAATAAAACTGAAGAAGAAATGAAGGAAAAACAGCAGAGAGAGAGAGAGAGAGAGAGAGAGAGAGAGAGAGAGACAGAGAAAGAGACAATTAGCGTATTAAAAATCAATTACAAAAATAATTTTTAATGAGCGATCATTTAAATTTCGCACCTCCATACACCATAACAATGATACGTTACACGTCGTGAAGAACCTTTGAAAAATACATTCCATTCACGAAACCTCAGTGGAGTTGATTATTTCCCAGGTGATGATTAAAGGGCATTTACCAATCAATTTCAGATTCCCAAACAGAGGCACCAAGACTTGCTCATAGAGCTTGAAGTTGTTGTCACGCAGTGTGCTTGACCTAGTCTTGATCGTGCCCAATTAGTCTGCGAATAAGGATAGGTTGAGGTGCTTGTCTCTTCACACCCTCTTCAACCTTTTGGAAGTTTAGACACTCCGGAATAGTGCAGATATACATATATATCCTCAACGCTGTTATGCAATCCAGAGGGGCATTACATGACAGCTAAATATGACAGACATCAATCTATTCCAATTAAAATAAATACCTCAATGCAATCATTAAACATAAAGAATGTTAATTTTCTGTGCTCCATTTTGAGAAACAGATAATATTGGGTCTTTTAGAAACAGAAGGAGACAATATTGTCTTTTACGATATGTCGTCACTCGGGGGCAAAAGGTCAGAAACGTTCTCTTCTCTTCGCGTCAGAGCTTGCAGGTTCAGGCAGCAGAATTTGCCAGGCACCACAAATAAGTCATGTTGCACTCCAGCTTAAAGCATGGTTTTGCAAGTGCGCCACAAGACAATCTGTGACAGGATTTAGAGAAAAGCAAACAAAAGGATACCGTGAAAGGTTGGATCCTGTCTTTACAGACTACGGAGCGCGATGAGGAAGGGTGCAGTATGCATCCTTCTGGTAGAATATGGAACTACTCAGACTCTTCCTAGAGCTGGCCGTCCGACAAAACTGAGCAACTGGGCAAGAAGGATCTTCGTCAGGGAATGGGAGAAACCCCCCAATCCTGATGTGCAGAGCTGACAAAGAAATACCCAAGAAGACACAAACCTGTAATCGCTGCCAGTGGAGTTTCGACAAAGTATTGACGCAAGTGGTTGAATACTGTTACGTTTGTGGGGGTTGGTGACGAATTGCCATGATGGAGTCAGGATCGTATAGGTTTTAGTATGGAGCATGGACGTGAAGAAGAAGAACCTCGATCTAATAAGTAGGGAACCTGTCAGGTTAAGAGTGTTTGCATGTCACTATAAGGGGCTTAAGTGTTAACTAGACAGGGCTTAAGATTAATTCCCCAGTGTGGAATTGGCCCTTGTGATTTTTCCCGTGTGTTTTTTTTTTACATTCATTCAGCTGGCCGTGCAATGGCCACATTCATTAGCCACAACACCGACAAGCCGACGGAAACCAGCACATTTGCCGATCGGGCTTAGCCCACGCCACAACCACCGACGTAATATGAACATTCTCAAAGAGACAAAACTCTGCCCCCTCATGGATTGCAACAGAGAGACCACGCCCTGAGCTTCCTCATTCATCGAGCCGACCATGGAGTGATTGGGCAGAATGCAGTGACTGGACAGAGTGTGACGTCAGAGCTGGGGAGACGTCGAGGCAAAAGAAGAAGAATCTGTCACTTTCTAGGTCTCTTGGCATGAACAAGGAAGGCGCCATATTTCCTTTGTCCGTGCTGTTGCGATTTGGCTTTGTGGCAGGCGGGCGTCTTTTGTCCCTGGCTTGGCTGTTCCTGGCTTGTGCGCGATCGTGGAGTGGAGGAAGAAGAATCCCTCTCACTCTCTCCCTCTGTCTGGTGCTGGCGTTGTGGCGGGCGGTCGCGTTTTTCGTGTGCACCGTGAAGGGAACATTCGGAGCTTTGTGGAGCCTTTACCACGTTGGGGGACAGGGGGGTGGGTGTTGCTAGACTCGGTGCTTCTCGAAAACCAGAAAAGAACAAAAACCAGAAAATTGTCTGAGGAGGTCAGACACAAGATTGTAGCCAAGCATGGACAATTGCAAGGCTACAAGTCCATCTCCAGAGACGTTGATGTTCCTGTGTCCGTCGTACGCAATGCTATCAGGAATAATGTAGCCAACCTCCTTGGATGGATGTGACCCAAGAGAAAATCTGATCGAAGATTGCAGCGAAGAATTGTTTCAATGTTGGAGAAAGCATCTTTGTCAACTGCCAAACAGATTCAAACTGACCTTCAGACACATGGTATGACAGTTTCAACTCGCACCATCCGTCACCAACTCAATGAAAGTAGACCCATGAAGACCCCACTGCTGCTGAGAGATAAGCTTGATGAATAAGCTTGAGGATTTTGCACACTCGTCCACATTGAGACAAAACACACCTGAACAAACCAAAATCCTTCTGGGAGAATGTTATGTGGACAGATGAGATCAAATTAGAGCTTTCTGGTAAAGCACATAATCTCTATGTTAACAGAAAACAAAATGAAGCCTTCAAAGAAAACAACACCTTCCCTACAGTCAAACATGGAGGAGGTTCAGTGATGTTTTGGGTTGCTGTGCTGCTTCTGGCACTGAGTACCTTGAATGTGTGCATCACATCATAAAATCAGGAGATTACCAAGGCATTTTGGAGCACAATGTTCAACCCATTGTCAGAAAGCTGGATCTCCGTCGAAGGTCATGTTTCTTGAAGCAGAAGAACGACCCCAAACACACTTCAAAAAGCACCCAGGAATGGTTCAAGACAAAACGCTGGACAGTTCTGAAGTGACCAGCAATGAGACCAGATCTAATCCTTTTGAACACCTGTGGGGAGATCTGAAAACAGCAGTTGGGAGAACGTAGTTAAGAAAACCCTTAAAATCTGGGAGACCTGGAGCAGTTTGCACAAGAAGAGTGGGCCAAACTGCCAGTAGAGAGGTGCAGGAAGCTCATTCATGGATATAGGAAGCGCTTGACGACTGCAGTTATTTTGTCCAAAGGCTGTGCTAAAATTTCTATTTTCTGATTTAAAGGGACAGATTAAGTTCTGAATCAAAAACAAAGGTTCTGTAATATTAACAGTTAAATAAAGAATAGTGGGGACCAAATAGTTTCGTCAATTTAAACTTATTTTTTTCGAGAAAACTGAGTTATTTGAAAAAAGTGCAAGGGTGCCAATATTTTTGGATACGAGTGTACCATTATATTCAAGAAAGAATATCGCACAGATCACTGATAAAGAAAGAGCAAGCAAAGGCCTATTATATGATTCACATGATAATCTGTGAAAAACATGCCTCCATAAACTAAGAAAATAAAAGATAAAATATACACAGATGCCTTCCATGTTGATCGATGTCAAGTTAGACATTCTTTGCCAAAAGTAATTGGCACTTACCACCATAGTGTGGAACTTTCTGGATGTCAAAGCAAACGCCTCACCAACTGCTCGCACCTATATGGTTTTCCCACCTGGAAAACGTACAATTCACCGGATGATGCATCATGTCGTGCAAAGCGTTCACCTAAAGAAAATGTAACGGTTTAAAAAAATAGGATTCTTTTTAAAATGACCTTCCTTTAAAATGTCATGCACAACCATACATGTTATATGATCAAATATTAACATGCATTATCAAAACTGCATATTGTACGTGCATTACTTCGAATGACAAAGCGAATCTGTAATTGTGTTGAAAAAAACCGGACTTTACAACAAATCTTGCTTGATATCCATCACCAAGGAACCTCCTGGAAATCCCGTGTAAATGAAGGAAAAAGACTCGTCTCTCGAAAGCGTTTGTACTTACACAGAGTTCCCTCATCCCCGTTTGTATTGTCCAAATTAATGTAAATATGAGATAAAAATGGAGGGGCATTGCACCGGTAAAGGGGAGCTATGTCTCTCTCTCTCTCTCTCTCTCTCTGATGTGCCATGCTCTTCCGAATTTCCAAAACAAGTTCGTGAGCAAAGATTACACTGGGTGGTTTGCAATTGTCTTCCAAGCAGTAGTTATGGCAGGAGTTTGGATGATTTGATGAAGTACACACTTGCGCGTTTCGGAATTTGTTCAGGATGCCGGCGATGACTCGTCTGCTCTTAACGAAGAATGCCACATGACCTTTAATGTCCACCAACTAATGATGTCAACGGGAAATCCATTTGGCGTCCATCGCACGGACGTCGCATACATTGGTGAATCACCCTGAGTGTGAAACAACTCGTGTCCATCACTAACAGGTATACATACCACCACGTGATTGAGAGAGTCTGGTTTGGAGCACCAAGACCAAAGAGCTGTGAACACACGTCGAAAGACAATGGATGAACGGACTGCACCTGCCCTTGTTTAACTTTGGTTGCTTTACACGACGACGTTTACTTATTAAAACAGCCGTAAACTTTTACTCGAATGACGAAATGTCGGTGTTAAACGATTGCGGTAAAAATGCAATTTACAACATAAAAGGAAATATAACTCGTCAATTTGAAGATAAAACTCGAACTTCTTGCGCGAATCGTGGGCGATGGAGATGGAGGCAAAAAGTTTGTTTGAAAAAGTTTTCAAAAGTTAGCCAGTGCGCTCCGTCGCTGAAAGAACTAGAACAGCACTCAGTCGAGAGCACACCTCCACCTGGTTGGCCATATCACTCAATGGTGAAGAATCACTTTAAAAATTAAATAATTATCATATCCGAATCCATATTCATATCTTCACCAAAATCGAAAACAATCGTCCTTGTCAGACACCCAACATGTCCACCAAGTTTCATCCACATCCATCCATAAGTTTTTGAGATGTCCTGCTCTGTATCGTTTTTGGACCGATGTCGCAATGTCAAAGAATCACTTAAGAAATTAAATAATTCTCATACCCAATCCATATTCAGATCTTCACCAAAATGGAATCTATTTGTCCTTGTCAGACACCCAACATGTCCACCAAGTTTCGTCCAAATCCGTCCACAACTTTTTGAGATATCCTGCTATGTATAATTTTTGGCCCTATTTTCCAATGGTCGTCTCTCGTTTAAATATATATTTTTTTCACTTAAAAAATTCGAGCATCCGGATCCGAATCCGGATCTTCACCAAAATCTAATCATTTCGTCCTTGTCACATACAATAACTCTCTGCAAAATTTCGTCCAGACCGTGCACAACTTTTTGAGATATTTTGTTCACAAACGGACAGGCAGGACTGAAAACAAAACGTCCATCAACCTTTGGTGGCGCAGGTAACAAACGGAAAAAGAAAGAACATCCGACTCGAAAGTTTTCTCAACAAACTCTACGGTTCTCGCAATATTTTGTGATTAGTGGTTCTCATCGACACACCTGTTAACCGAAGCTTTGTATCTCGGAGAGAGTGTTCACCACGACAGCAAGAGGAGGCAATGGAACCTCGTGGATGTAGAGGTACACCGGTCTCGATGAGCACAACAAGAGAATGAGCCCGGGATGGTCCTGGGTTTTATAACAAACTCCTAAATCCCGATTACAATCAAGTACAATTACACTTAATGTTGAGCAATCAACACGTGATTAAGAGTGTTCCTATTGAAATGTAAAGAAAACAATAATCGATGATAACACCTTGTACATGAAACATTATCTTCAAAGAAACTTTACTGTGTGCACAGATTACATCTATCTATAATTCCACTAATCTCTGTCTGTGTGTGTGTGTGTGTGTATGCGACCGCTGTTTCTCGACAACTACCGGTCCGATATACTTGAAACTTGCCAGGTATATTGCTGGGGACCCGAGGATGTGCCTTTTCAAGGTTTCATATTAATCGGACAATTACTTACCGAGCTATGTCCAAAAAACGATTCGACCAATCAGAGAGCAGCGAGCTATCGCGTGTGCCGAACGTGGCGGACACACTCTGCCTCGGATGGCACATTTGAGAGCGTATTCATTTATTTCACGTTGGCAAACTATGTTGCCGCTATGTTGGCGTTAAACTATGTTTTAAAACTAATTAAAACTAATTTGCGATTCATTCGCTTTCCTGCGCATTTGTGCACGCGATGGCGATTTCTTTACCAAACTCCGCAAGCCGTTAGCTTTGGACCAAACCATTTCATGTAAATAGAGGGGGGGGATTGTCACCGTACTCGCAAGCCGTTCGCTTTGGACCAAACCATTTCATGTAAATAGAGGGGGGGGATTGTCACCGTACTCGCAAGCCGTTCGCTTTGGACCAAACCATTGCATGTAAATAGAGGGGGGGGATATACTTTTAGATATATATATAGTACGGGCATGCCCTAGTTATATAAATATTTAATCGCCTCATGAAAGCAAGAGCAAACGCAAAGGCACGTGATGCATGACGCATCACGTGATGGGGGAGGTGCTGATGAACATTTGGAAGTTTCGGCAAAGATCGAAGTGTAAAAAATACGTTTTTGGTTTGAATTGTTCAGATCAATGTTTTGACGCTGTTTTCAAACCATGCAGAAAAATATATTTAAAAATCGATGGAGGGAAACGTGAGGAATTGGGGTAGTTCGGGTTGTGGAGAAGTTTCCCACCCAATATTTTCCTCAACTTGATAATTCCAGATGGCGCGATTGGACCAGTGGCACATTTACCTGTGTTCACGTTACCTGTATGCTGTGCACAGTCACTGTTCGTGACGGTGATTTGAAAGGAAAACGTTTTTGTTGGTGACAAGTTCAGCAAACAGAGTCGTGTACAGATCGCTATGTCCGGCTTTTTACCAATGGCGGAATTCCAGTTTCAATATTAAATACATGACTGAGTGAGCAAGATTTGATCTGTCGACTCACTGCTCTCATCACAGGTAAATTGTACCGACCGATAATATTAAAGTCGTCAATTGTTAGAAAAAGGGCTTCTTGTTGTTTTTGTTGATCGTTATAATTTATATTGCTGACAATTATTGGTTGATGGTTCATTGGTAATGAATGGTCGTCATCATACTAAAGTACGTCAATTAATCTGTACAGTCTATGTACAGCTTGTATGTGTGTATGTATATATGTATGTATATATGTATGTACAGCTTGTATGTGTGTATGTATATATGTATGTATGTACAGCTTGTATGTATGTATGTATGTATGTATGTATGTATGTATGTATGTACAGCTTGTATGTGTGTATGTATGTATATACGTATGTACAGCTTGTATGTGTGTATGTATGTGTGTATGTATGTATGTATGTGTGTATGTATGTATGTATGTACATATGTATGTACAGCTTGTATGTGTGTATGTATGTATGTATGGATGTACATATGTATGTACAGCTTGTATGTGTGTATGTATGTATGTATGTATGGATGTACATATGTATGTACAGCTTGTATGTGTGTATGTATGTATGTACAGCTTGTATGTATGTATGTATGTATGTATGTATGTATGTATGTATGTATGTATGTACATGTATGTACAGCTGTATGTACAGCTTGTATGTGTGTATGTATGTATGTACAGCTTGTATGTATGTATGTATGTATGTATGTATGTATGTATGTATGTATGTACATATGTATGTACAGCTTGTATGTATGTATGTATGTATGTATATATGTATGTACAGCTTGTATGTGTGTATGTATGTATGTATGGATGTACATATGTATGTACAGCTTGTATGTGTGTATGTATGTATGTACAGCTTGTATGTATGTATGTATGTATGTATGTATGTATGTACAGCTTGTATGTGTGTATGTATGTATGTATGTATATACGTATGTACACCTCGTATGTGTGTATGTATGTATGTATGTATGTATGTATGTATGTATGTATGTACAGCTTGTATGTGTGTATGTATGTATGTATGTATATATGTTGTATGTATATCATGAAACTAACAACTCGGTAATAAACGTTGTAAACTTTGACTTGATAGATTGAAGGAGAAGATGAACAAGTGGAAGGAATGTATGGAGACAAAAGGTCTGAAGGTGAATATCGGAAAAACGAACGTGATGGCAAGTGGTAAAGCATGTGGTGAGGTGGAAAGAACTGCGAAGTGGCCGTGTGCTGTGTGTCGGAAGGGTGTCGGAGTGAATTCCATTCAATGTACAATGTGCGCTGAGTGGGTGCATCAAAAATGTAGTGGTTTGAGAGGGTCATTAACCAGTGTGGCAGCTACATTCAAGTGTAAGGTGTGCACAGAGGGAGCTGCAGATGGAGGAAATGTTGAGTTGGATCTTGGAGACGGCGTGAAGCTGGAAGGTGTGAAAACATTTTGTTACCTAGGAGACATGCTGAATGGAGAAGGTGGATCAGACTCGGCAACGGTTGCTCGAGTGAGATGTGCATGGAAGAAGTTTTGGGAACTGAGTGGCGTGCTGATGAGGAGGGGAATGTCGTTGAAGCTGAAGGGAAAGGTGTATGCTGCATGTGGGAGAAGTGTTGTGATTTATGGGAGCGAGACATGGGTGGTGAGCGTGGGGCAGCGGCGAAGGCTGGAAAGTGTGGAAATGCGAATGATTTGGTGGATGTGTGGAGTGTTGTTGAGAGATAGGAAGACAAATGATGAATTGCGAAAGATGATGGGAATGGAGCCTGTGATGGATGCTGTGAAGGGAGGCAGTTTGAGATGGTTTGGTCATGTGTTGAGGAGGGATGAGGGTGACTGGTTGAGAGGAGTGATGGGGATGAGTGTGGAGGTAGGTAGAGGGCGTGGAGGATCGAGAAAGACTTGGCTGGGGATGGTCGAGGAAGAGGTGTGGGCAAGGGGGTTAACAACAGGAGATGAGGAAAATAGGGCAAAATGGAGAAGATTGTCATGGGGACCCGCAAGGCTAACCCCCGCTCTTGCAGGGAAAATGGCCTTAAAATGCCTGTTGTTGTTGTTGTTGTTGTTTAGGGTCAGTGTTTTGTTGCAAGGTCCACCTTCGGTTGAACTTCAACTTTCCTACAGATGGCCTCACATTATCCTCAAGCACCCTCTGGTACAATGAAGAATTCATAGTGGATTCTATGATGGTGAGCTGCCCAGGCCCTGATGCAGCAAAGCTGCCCCAAACCATAATATTTCCACCACCATGCTTTACAGTTGGTTGGTATCAGGTTTTTGTGGTCAAATGCTGTCTTTGGTTTTTGCCAAACATGTCTTCTGTGGCCAAATAGCTCTACCTTTGACTCATCTGTCCAGAGCACATTGTTCCAGAAGTGCTGGTCTTTGCCTCGGTGTTCATTGGCAAACTTTCGTCTTACCCTGATGTTCTTTCTGGACAGCAAAGGTTTCTTCCTGGCACACCTCCCATGCAGATCAAATTTGTGCAGCCTCTTTCTAATGGTAGACTCATGCACTTTGACATCAACAGTGACAAGAGCTACCTGTAGGTCCCATGATGACATTCTGGGGTTCTTCGAGACTTTTTCAGCATCTTGCAGTCTGCTCTCAGGCTGAACTTGCTGGGGGGGGGGGGGTTGGGGGAGGGTGGCCTGAACAAGTTGGCAGTTCTTTGGAATCTTCTCCACTTGTAGATGATCTCCCAGACAGTCGAATGATTGATTTCAAATTATTTGGAGATCTTTTTAAATATCCAGCAAACAATATCTCTCCACTCTCAAGACTGAACTCTCAAACCTATCTCCCTCTTCCAAATCCTGGTGGCGTCTGGTCAAATCTGTTTCTGGTTATTGTTCCCCCCTCCATCCCCTCCCTTACCTCAAATGGCTACACAGCTGACTCTGCACGTGAAAAAGCTGAATGCCTCAACTCTGTGTTTGCCTCAAAATCTTGTCTCAAACCCATCCCTCTCTGTACCCACTGTACCCAATCATACCCAGCTGCTCCTCGACTCTGTGTCCTTCTCTCCTGACAAGGTGGGGAAGTTTCTGTCAATCCTCAACTCTGACTGCAACTGGACCAGACAGCATCAGCCCACGGATCCTAAAATCCTGCTCTGCCGCTATTTCACTCCCTCTCTCTATTATTTTCACCCTCTCTTTTGCTCAAGGTCATCTGCCATCAGTTTGGAAATCAGCCAACATCACCACTTTACACAAAAAGGTGCAAAAACATATCCTTGCAACTACAGGCCAATCAGCCTTCTCCCAATTATCAGCAAAGTCATGGAATCCATCATTGCTTCGGATATCAAATATTTCCTCTTCTCGAATGGCTTGAGATCTGATCATCAATATGGTTTCAGACCATGTCACTCTACTCTGGACATGCTGCTTCTGCTGTCTCAACAATGGATGGAGGTCCTCAATGCCAAACAGGAAATTAGAGCCATCTCCCTTGACATATCACATGCCTTCGATACGGTCTGGCACCCCGCTCTCCTCACCAAACTCTCCTCCTATGGTATCCATGGAAATCTCCACCCATGGCTTGCGGACTTCCTCTCTAGTCATAGTCAACGTGTGGCCCTGAATGGGTTTATCTCATCTCCCCTTCCAGTCAGGGTGGAGTTCTCCAAGGCAGTGTTCTGAGCCCCGTGCTTTTTCTGGTATTCATCAATGATCTCTCCGACTCTCTGGAAAATCCTCCCTGTCTCTTTGCTGATGACTCCACTCTCTGCCACTCCATTCCTCATCCCTCAGATCGGCAGTCTGCACCCTCCTCACTCTCTGCAGACCTGGACAAAATCACAGACTGGTCAAACAAGTGGAACATGTCTTTCAATCCTGACAAATCTCACACTCTCACTATGTCTCTCCGAAAACACCGACTGGACAACCCTCCCATCTAATTTCTGAACAATCCTCTCCAACATACCACACTAGGGAAGGCAAAGCAGTACAAAGCTGCTGAATTAATGTTCAGCGGAGTGAAGCATATTTCAGCCCAACCTTTGAAAAGTCAGGAAAAAGTTGGGGGCGCCAAAGCCAGTTTAAGCCAGAATGGTGAAGAGTTTGGTTGTTGTAGACCTGTCCAAGTGTAGCTAGTGTTTTCGAGAGTAGTTGAAGCCAGTAAATTTAGGAGTTCGTTCTGTTTCGGCCCTGTCCAGTGACATTACAGGAAATTCCAGCCCAGTGGTGCCAATGGCAGTGAGCAGAGTTCCAGTCTAGCATAGTGTCCAGTTCAGTCTGAGTTGGCAGATTGGCCAGGGGGTAAGATGTCTCAAGATTGCCCTGAGATCTCCCAGGATTAACAACATGACAGACGAGTTCTCCATCCCTGGGTGGATGCACATTGCAGCGTCCATTTTCCTGCCGGATGTTTTTTTTAGTTACCGGTATGTATTTTTTTTTCTCTCTTCACTCACTGTTTCTTCTTTTGCTTTCGCACCAGCCAATCATGCCACTGTTATTTATTTGTGGTTCATCTTGTTTTCTTTGTGGTCCATATATAGAGAATTTTCATAATGATGAGACATATCTGATGCTAAACCTATTGAAAACAGACTCTCTGAGGACAGGATTGTGAAACATGTTCATCAAATCCTGTATAATTAGAGACGAGTAAGACATGTGCTCCAATAATTGTTGCTATGTTTGCGTGTGTCTAGTTATTTGGGTCTGACTTCTCCCTAACTTTTTGGTCCGTACCTACCTTCCTTCACACTTGCTCTTTACCTGGCATGTTTCTTCTCAGGAACGCCAAAAAAGTAAGAGGAAAGACAAACAGAGGAGAGCACGGAAAAGAAAACCTCATGAGGGTGCAGTACGACTTGTGGGCGCAGGAAGAAGAAAGCACCAGGGCAAGGTTGAGGTGTACGCTGGTGGCAAATGGGGCTCGGTTTGTGATGACTTGTGGTCTCTGCCTGCGGCACATGTTGTTTGCCGGCAACTTGGCTTCCCCGAAGCCGCCCAAGCTCTCAAACGTTCCACCTTTATCTCTGCAGTTGAGCGTCCGTTCCTTCTAGATGATGTTATTTGTGAAGGCCGAGAGAGGAGTCTGTTGGATTGTCGCCATCAAGTTCTGGGAAATGCATAATTGCCTCGATGGTGAAAATGCTGGTGTGGAATGTAGGACTTCGGACACAGATATGATAAGGAATTAGGGATGATTTGGAAATGGTGAAGAAGAATGGGAAGAACCCGGCCTGGCTCATGCAAGTGAAAATATAGAAGAAAAGAGTGACAGGGCGAAGAAAGGACAATGAGAAATCACAGTCATAAAGGTAGAGAGAGTAGAGGAAGATTTTATACTCTTGCTAGAGCAGAGAATGTAATTAAGGCCCGAAAAATTATTCATTTTCAGTTTTAAATTTTTAAACTTGTTTTACTTAATGGAAAGCAAGCATAGCTTTACAACAATATTCTTCATTATCTTCTATTTTCTTTACTGTTGTGAAGACCTTTTGCTTAAGTGTACATGTTTGATATCAGGTACCTGTCGTGTTACGAAATCGTCTTCCATCATGTGATCATAATAATAATAAAAATCCATAATATGATTAACTTTTTGCTTGTTTTGGCTCTGATCTCCACTGTGGTTAACATGTGTTACATATTTATGTGAATGTATGTGAATTACTATTCAGGTCTTTGCTTATTAATGTGTAGTCGATTGAAGGTTGTTGTGATTAAAGGGTCAGGAGCCCTTCTGGGAAAAAGGAGACCGGAAACGGAAGAAGAAAAGACACGAGGTCCTGGAGAAGCGACGATTCTTCTTCTTCCTCGCCGAGCTCGGACGTGAGCGGTATCGCTATTGAGCAACGTAAGAGAATCGGCGTTTAAAAGCCCGTCTGGCGAGAGGAGTTACCGGGACGTGTAACTACCCTTTGACACGTCAAGTCACTGTGGGTTCGTGCACGGAACCAAGTGTCTGGCACAGTTCGCCTCACCGTCGACAAGGCCGCGTACGGGTCGCACATTGGGCCTCGCGCGCTGGGCAAGCCGCGTGTTGCTTTGCCTGCTTTGCTTTACCTGCTTTGCTTGGCCAAGAGGTGTGCGCTGCAGCCGTTGTTCCCGGTACGGGACGTGCCCGGTGGAAGCACGTCAGGAAGGGTCCGTTCAACCGCCCACGTGCGGAGATCGAACTACAGGAGTACGGAGACATTGAGAGAGACATTGACCATGGAGGGAGTCGGGAGTGGGGCTCACGTGAGGAATGTATAAGATGGCCATCTTAGAGTTACTGTAGATGAGTTTACATCTTTGTCAGATTGATTGCTGATTGTTGATGGTTGTTGATTGCTCGGGGAATATATCCTTGATTATTCCGGATCCTTGGTGTGGGGTTTCTTATTGATTGGAATTCATATTGATTGCGTTACGAACGCGCATAACTAATAGATCTTTCTGGCGGAGTTCCTCTCACGGTCCAGGGGTCACTGAGACCAGGTAGTCACCGGGAGGACCACGTAACACATGTAACACATATACATGCATATTGTTCCCATTCCCAGTATATCCGGAAGATTGTTTTCATCAATTGCAGATTGCAATGTTCATAAACCGGAAGCCAACTTTGTAACACTTCAGGTACCGATTAACAAATCTCCTAACCGATGTGTCCACGGCTCGAAAAGTTGAGCACGGACCGCTGCGATTTTAACAGATGATCGGCATTCTTGTGGCCAATGTTTTGTGATGGTTCTTATTGATTGCGGGCACGTCTCAGGACCAAACGAACCGATTCAGATGAAGCCTTTAGAGTTTAGAGCACACCATTCTCCCAAGATGACAAAGAACATAGAAAACTAGAACGCCACTCAGTAGAGCGCATACTCCCGCAGTGGGTCAAGTTGGAATAATACGTTTTGTTTAACATCCCCTCTCCCCAAAACAATAAATGAAAAAGAAAATTGCCCCGAACTGTCAGGGAATTTATTTTGATATATCTCGGAATTAGAGGAGAAAAACATCATTTAAGAATAAGAATAAAAGCTTTAATGCCGTAAAACAAACAAAAAAATTCCCCAAAAAATTCCTGGATCCGGAATAATATCCTGAGCTTCACCAAAAACTAATCAAGTCTTCCTTATCCCAAGGGCAATCATCCCACCAACTTTCATCCAAATATGTTCAGAACTTTTCCAGATATTCACCCCAAATCCACTTTTTTGAAATACCAACTTCTTTCCTGAAAGTCCTTGGTGGAGCTATGTCTCTCTCTCTCCCTTCTGATGTGCCATGCTCTTCCCAACTTCCAAAACAAGTTCGTGAGCAAAGATTACACTGGGTGGTTTGCAATTGTCTTCCAAGCAGTAGTTATGGCAGGAGTTTGGATGATTTGATGAAGTACACACCTGCGCGTTTCGGAATTTGTCCAGGATGCCGGCGATGACTCGCCTGCTCTTAACGAATAATGCCACATGACCTTTAATATCCACCAACTAATGATGTCAACGGGAAATCCGTTTGGCGTCCATCGCACGGTCCATACATTGGTGAATCACCCCGAGTGTGCAACAACTCGTGTCCATCACTAACAGGTATACATACCACCACGTGATTGAGAGAGTCTGGTTTAGAGCAGTCAGGCACCCAACATGTCCACCAAGTTTCGTCCAAATCCGTCCACAACTTTTGGAGATATCCTGTTATGTATCATTTTTGGCCCTATTTTCCAATGGTCGTCTCTCGCTTAAATATTTATTTTTCACTTTAAAAATTCTAGCATCCGGATCCGAATACGGATCTTCAACAAAATCTAATCATTTTGTCCTTGTGTTACGTGGTCCTCCCGGTGACTACCTGGTCTCGGTGACCCCCGGACCGTGAGAGGAACTCCGCCAGAAAGATCTATTATTTCTGCGCTTTCGTAACGCAATCAATATTAATTCCAATCAATAAGAAACCCCACACCAAGGTTCCGGAATAATCAATGATATTGTTACGGGTCGCGGACAAGATGTTACTTTGGGCCGAGCGGATAGTCAACCGCGACCGTTACAGGATCCCCGATTGGCCCGACTCCCCTAACGTTGACCAGATCGCGCCACAGATATTCAATTTGGAAACCTCTAAAGCGACCGAAAGAGAAGGAAGAGAGAAGAAGACAGAGTACGGAGGAATAACAGGATTTATTATACACACAAGCAAAAAGAAGGAGCGATCAAAGTTATTTACAAGCAATGGATTGAAGAAGCAGTCACACAGTGAATCGTTAGCTTATCTATGCAGTTTACTTAACCCCAGGACAACGATTAAGACAGACGACGTTCACACTTACACGGGGGAAATTGCAGGCAGGAATGGCGGAGGTGGGTTGCTGGAGAGGGAGGCAGGGTCAGGTCCCTGCAACCGACAGGGCTGGAGGTAGCAGCTCCCACTCTTCGCGTTTTTGGTGGGAAAACCCTCGGTCGCATCGACGCTGCTGATGCTGTGGACGTCACGCGCTGGCTCGGTCACAGCTGCTCCTCTCCTTCTGGTGGAGCCGTCTCCCTCCTCTCAGCGCGTCTTTCCAAAGCTTGTTTCATCTCCAAGTACCTCTCCTTTTTGGAGCGTCTCTCATCTCTCCTCTCACAGCTCATCTTTCCTCTCATCTGCCGAAACAGTCCCTTCCAGTCGCTTTTATTACTCCGGTCGGAATCAAGCCGCCGGCTGCGAGGGCACGCCTACCGGGTCACTCACCGCGGTGCTGGTTGGCTGTTAGGGCTGTCCGATTCCCCCTTTGATCATGACGACGTGCCACGCCTATGAGTTGGTGGCTCCTACCCCCCTCTTCTCCAAGATTAGCACATGGGCAATGGCGGCTTGCGGGATTGAACACCACTCGCACCGCTTTTGAAAGGAACTTTGGAGAGCGGAGATGATTGGGGAAATTGAAAGGGGCCTACGCTTATTTCGTTTGATACAATGCAGAGTCAATCTAGTGGGAAACACATATTTAGCCTACATAGAATAAGGAAATAAGCTATTTAAAAAGATATATCATGGCCTGTCTGTAGGTTCATGGAATTAACTAGGGGGACGTCTTTCGATCTTATTTACTCTACGAGGGTCAGTTAAAACACAGCAAACCAGTTCTCACATTCTTTACACTTTCCAAATTCGTTACACTGCACCCTCCTTTCTTCAGGTCCATTCCCGGGCCTACAACTTTAATTTAGTGTGACACGTAGGTGTAGTTCCCTCTACTTTTAACCTGACCCTGAGTGTGACGATTTTAGAACACAAATAAGTATGTCCCCCTATTGCATTGCACCCTGTCTAACAGACTCAAGCCCACAGCTAACCGAATTACGGAATTGTTCTCAAACAATACATTTACGGTGGGGAGCATTATTTACAGTGACGTTATTTCTTATTTACAACGCAACCCAGGACCTGTGCTTTTTTTCTTTTTAGGGAACAAGAAAAAGAAATTCCTGTTGGGAGGGAGGAGACAGCACGCATTGCATCGATGCACCAGTACCAATACCACCAAAGCACCCAAAAGCACCAAAAGCACCACAAAGCACCAAAAGCACCACTCGGTGCACAGTCACCACTGTTCATAATAAACACAACAAAACAACTGGTGGTGGTCTTCTCTTTTTCTGCTGGGCCGATGTTCTTCCCGACGTCTTCTGGCTTCATGCGGCCTACTTGGAAATAATAAAAAGCACAACTTGAGTTCATTTTTTATTTAGGGCCTCAGGGGCCAACTAAGGGTGGTCTACCTGTTTGGCATAGGTGCCACCTTACCGAGGTCCGCAAGCAAGATTCCCTGGCCACTATGGCCGGTCTCCAACAGAGGTGCCCTGCCCCAGAACCTGGGGTCCATCAAGTGGTACTTGGCCGCAGAACAGCGGTCCATAAAGTGGTACATCAACGCAATGCATGCTGGTTCTGAGAATCTCGTGCGCACAATGGCCACCTCATGCACGCTCCCCTCGGCGCCCAATGGCGCACAGGTCCTCAAGTGGGAGACAAAAAAGGGGGGAAGACAAATGAGCGAGGGGTAAGGTCACAAGGGTACACGTCAATAAAGGCAATGCAGGGTGAAGTGCGTACGGAGAGCGAAGTGAGAAAACCTCGTCCCTACCGTACGTCACCCCCCCCCCCCCCCCTGTCACCTACACTACCCTTGCCCTTACCCCATATTTACAACAATTTACACCTTTACAAATTCGTCACTACGTCTTGTCTTCCCCATCTTTCCCTTCTACACCAAATTCGTCTCCAATCCCTCTACTTCAAAATTTGCCATCACCCAATTCATCATCAATCCTCATAAGGAGGAAGAGATGGAACATCAAGCACAATGTCACACCCACGTCATGATGCGTTGCACAATCCAAAACATTTGCATCAAAAATAATTAAACATGGCATGGTGTGGAGTACCTGTCACCTCAGGTGAGTGGATGCAGATGGTGCGAGGAGACTCCAATCCTAACTATCCTCTAAATGATTTTAACACACTTTACACTACCCGGGGTCTTTCCCTGCCAATCCATTGGCCAACTTACTCTATGGGTTCTAAAAACCAATTCCCATTGACCAAACTGTGGTGCTTCTCAATTTGGGGTCTCACTCCCCCGATTCATCTCCCGGTGCCCTTGCACAATTTCTGGGCTGTGACGTGTAGCTCTCCCAGCAGGTCTACCCACCTGCACACCTCCACCACTGCAGTTGCCACCCGAGCTTACCTAGCTCCTCACCCTAACCTAACTAACTGGGGAAGGCCCCTCCTGGCTCTGTCACCCCTTGGTGCCCTCTGGCACTGGGCTATCCGGGTCCGTCCTCCGGATCCTCGGGCCCCATCCACAACAACTACCACTGGCTCCCAGAGCCCACCTGCGGCCTCACCTGGCCGACATCCTCACAGTGGTGGAGTGCCCAAACCAACTACACACACTAACAGGCTACACGCCCAGCCATTTCCACAACACTAATGCACCCATCCAAAGATCATTCTTCCAACCGCACCACAGATGCCAATATCCAACCACAATTCACCTGTACCCTCTACCTAACACTTACACTACCCGCCCCAGGTATCCGTGATGGGGGTCCACTCTTCCCCCATTCACACCTTCGCACCATCCACTCCACTCCACAATTTCCACCATACTCACTCCACGACCATCCATTCCAATACTCCATACCATTTATTCCATACACCTGTCCTCCATTCACCTGTCGTTGCACACCTGTGCAATCATACCTGGTGCCACCTGCACCCTCCTTTCTTCCTGAACCATTTGGTCATCACAATACACCATCACCTTCACTCACTCATACACTGCTCCATTCACCTGTTCAGTTGCACACCTGTGCAATCACACCTGTTCCATCACACCTGTTCAATCCTCACCCACACAGCATCATCTCAGCTAACTACTCCCCTCTGAAACTTGCGCTTCCCAGTCATCCCTTTAAACTATTGCGCTCCCTCATCATTATCATCCACTCTAAACTACCTGCGTCCCCACTACAGGTATCCTTGTCACTAACTAATCTTAACGTCACCTAATGTCATCTTCTAGGTCCCTACACACAATATCCTAACCCACCCGGACGAGTTTTCACTGCCATAAACCCCATAAGCTAGTGCTCCTTTGCCCCCCCGTGAGGGATGGCAGAGTTGCTATCCCATCATGTGGGGCATCCCTTACTACTATCCCCCCAGTCCTCTGATGCTACGAGCCCCCGTCGCAAGAGGTACTGGGTCCTGCCTCGGCCTCTAGAGCCGAGGCGATCCATGAGGGCGCCTGCTCGCCGGCATAAGGTCTTATTCGGTCGGCATGGACGATCCGAGGGAGGGCCCGTGGCCCCATTTTGATCTTAATGACCACGTCACAGATTTGCGACAGGACGACTCCCGGGCCTTGCCAGGGGGAGTTGAGTTTTGGGCACCTGCCCTTCCGTCTCCGGGGATTAAAGAACCAAATCTTCATCCCCGGAGCGTATTGACTCCCCTGGCTCCGGTCGTCGTACCTGTGCTTCATCTTGGCCCCCGCCAGATGGAGCTGGCGGCGGGCGAAGGCATGGACCCTCTCCATGCCTTCCTCCAGGTGACGTGCGTAACCCTCCCTCGGCGGTGTATCCGTGGTATCTGGCACGGGACCGCATAGCAAGTCGGCGGGAGCCCGTAACTCCCGCCCATACATAAGCAACGCTGGACTGCATGCGGTGGCCCTGTGCTGGCTAGTTCGGTAGGCCATCAACAAGTATGGGAGATGTTCGTCCCAGTCATCCTGACGGGTGGTGGTGAACAATGCTAGTTGTTGTATCAATGTTCTGTTGAACCGTTCCACCATCCCGTCAGATTGTGGCCGCAAGGGCGTGGTTCTTGTTTTCCGAATTGACAGGAGTCTGCACACATCTTTTAGTAATTGGCTCTCAAAATTTCGTCCCTGATCGGTGTGCAGCTCCTGTGGAATCCCGTGCCGACATACAAATCCTTCCACGAAGGCTTGTGCTACCACCCCTGCTTCTTGGTTGGGGAGGGCATAGGCCTCCGGCCAATTGGTGAAATAGTCCATCACAACGAGGATATACTTATTACCTTGGCGGGTGCGGGGTAGTGGTCCTAGAATATCCATAGCCACCCGCTCAAGGGGGGCCCCCACCTGATGTAATTGAAGGGGGGCCCTCATCCTCCGTGCTGGTCCCTTTTTGGCAGAACAGGCGTCGCATCTCCGACACCAGTCCTGTATGTCGCGCCCCATATTCACCCAATAGAACCTCCGGTGGATCCGAGATATTGTCTTTGTCCTGCCCAAATGGCCGCCGGAGCGGGTACCATGCACCTGTTGCAATATGACGTTCTTAAATTTGTCAGGGACTATCACCAGCCAGGAAGTTCTATCAGAGGGAACCTCCACCCACTTGCGATACAAGATGTTGCCTTTCAATTCCAGGGTCTGCCACTGAGCCCAATACGCCTTTGTTTGCGCCCCGAGGGGGGTGACCTCTTCCCCCTTTGGTCTTTGCCCCAATTTGACCCATTGGAACACCGGCCCCAGAACAGGATCCTCCTGCTGGGCCGTGCTCCAAGCCAACTCTCCAAATTCCTCGTCCGCGGTTAGTGGCAAAATTGGCCCTCTCACCCGGGTTGCCCGGACGACGAGAATCGGGGCAGAATCGCCCAATTGCTCCCTCTCCTCGTGTCTCGCACAAAATTTACAGTTTTCCCCCAGACAAGGACGCCGAGAGAGTGCGTCTGCATTACCATGGGCCTTCCCGGCCCTATGGGCCACATCAAAATCGTACTGCTGCAACTTTTCCAACCACCTTGCAACTTGGCCCTCCGGTTCCTTGAACCGAAGGAGCCATTGCAAGGAGGAATGGTCAGTTCTAACCAAAAATTTCCGCCCGTACAAGTATGGGTGGAAATGGTTCATGGCAGCCAGCATAGCCAATAACTCTTTGCGAGTGACACAATAATTTCGCTCGGGCCTACTTAAGGCCCGACTATAGTAACCAATCACTCTCTCCACGCCCTCCTGTGTCTGAGACAAAACTGCGCCCAATCCTTCCTGGCTCGCATCCATGTCCAGGGTAAATGCCCCGTTGCTAGTGGGGTAAGCTAGAAGGGGTGCGGATGTTAGACACCCCTTCAATTTTTGGAAGTCCTCGTGGCACTCCCGTGTCCAATTAAATCGCGTCCCCTTCTCCGTAAGCCGGTGGAGGGGACGGGCCAACTCCGCAAATTTTGCCACAAAGCGCCGGTAGTAGGAGCAGAGTCCTAAAAATCCCCGCAGCTCTTTGATGGTACGTGGTGCGGGCCACTCCTCTACCGCTTTAATTTTGTCTGGGTCCGTTTTTACCCCCTCGCGGCCGACCACGTGACCTAGATAGGCCACCTCTCTTGCAAACAAAGTGCACTTACTCGGGTTCAGCTTTAACCCTGCCTGTCTGAGGCACCCGAACACCTGGTCCAAATTAGCTACTGCCTGGGGGAACGTTTTGGCATGTACTAGGACGTCATCCAGGTACACCAGGCATGATTGCCATGGCATGCCGCCTAGTACATGTTCCATCAATCTTTCAAAGGTGGCGGGGGCGTTACACAAACCAAACGGCATCACAGTAAACTGATACAGTCCCTTACCTGTGGAAAATGCCGTTTTCTCCTTCCCTGCCCTATCCATCTCCACCTGCCAATACCCACTCTTGAGGTCCAAAGTTGAGAACCAATTTGAGCCCGCAACGGCATCGAGGGTGTCATCAATCCTTGGCAGGGGATATGAGTCCTTGAGTGTCACGTTGTTTAGCTGGCGATAGTCCACGCAGAACCGCGTGGTCCCATCCTTCTTTTTAACCAGCACAACAGGTGACATCCAAGG
The DNA here is from genome assembly GCF_964187855.1 of Myxine glutinosa. Lineage (NCBI taxonomy): Eukaryota > Metazoa > Chordata > Myxini > Myxiniformes > Myxinidae > Myxine > Myxine glutinosa. Next base: position 331,752 of record NW_027616394.1, read on the forward strand.
ACTTCCCGAGGGCTCGATCACGCCCGCGTCGAGCATTTTTTCAACCTGCTCGTCAGCTTCCGCCCTCTTGCTCCAAGGGAGCCGTCGGGCGGCCTGACGAATAGGCCGGGCCTCACCGGTGTGGATCTGATGTTTCACCAGGCCCGTACGTCCAATATCCTCGGTGGACAAGGAGAAGAGGTCCAAATGGGACCCAACCAGTTTGTGTAAGGCCTCCCTCTGGGTACCTCCCAACTCTACACTACTACGATTTACCATCTCGCAAATGGGATCGGGCCAATTCCTAGAACTTATTGAAGGCTCCCCCTGGGGCCGGCTCGGCTGGATGTTCTCGCCCCTCACTGACGCGACTTCTCTAACTGGGGTGCAGCCAGCTACCTTCGTGCCCCTCACTATAGTGCGTGGTTCTGTGCTAATATTAATTACTCGGACGGCCACCACCGGCCCGTCCGTTTTTACAAGGGTACGGACCACGATTAAACCAGGTATGGATAGCGCTGCCATATGTTCGACCAGGCCGCAGGATTCCTGCCATGTCGGGCGAGCTGACCATCGGGCCGGCACTATGGCCTCGGCCCCCGGAGGGATGGTCACGGCCTCAGGAGCCTCCAGCTCCCCCCTCTCGGTCGTGCTCACCCCCTCCAATGGTAGCTCCTCCTCTCCCCATCGCAGGATCCCCCGACTCAAGTCGATTTTACAACCGCTGGCAGTCAACAAATCCAACCCTATTAAGCACGGGTCGCACACCTCCGCCACCCAAACCTCTATCTCCTGCTGTACCGATCCCAACTTGAGGGTCACAAAACCACGCCCTATGATCGGAGCCGTTGCCCCGGTAGCCAACTGCAAACTATGATTTTCCAGACGCTGGATTTTACCCCAGCCGTCTGCACTCGAATTAAGGACCACGGGGCTGATGATCGTGGCGCTGGCTCCCGTGTCCACCACGGCGTCTACCCCCACGCCGGCAATTTTGCACCGAATTGTCAAACTACCTGTTCCAATTTGGCCACAATGAAGGACCTGTCGCGTCAACGAGGGCTTCTCTCCATCCCATACTGCCGAACACCGCCCTGCATGCCCGGCACGTTCTAGTTTCCCGGGCCCTGGCGGGGGGGGGGGGGGGGTGTCTGTGGTCGGCTAGGCCGATCGATACGGGGCGGAGTTGAGGGCATCGGCTGATGGGGAACGTCCCGGCGCGGAGCTCGACCATCCCATGCACGGTGACCCATCCGAGCACAATTATAGCACCTCACCTGGTAAGGTGCTTGCCTCCGGTATTCCAAATTCCCCCCCCCCTGTATGTCCGAATTGGGGTACTCTGTCGGGGACTACCGGGTGCCACCGCTGGGGCTGCCTGCCATGGTCCAGGTCCCGCCAGGCGCCGATCCACTAACCTCCGGACCATGCTCTCCAGGTCAGGGCCCCCGTCGGGGGCGGGCCCCCTTGGGGGGCCGCCCCCCATCACGGGCCCCATCTGACGCACCGCCACTGCGTGGCGCTCGCCTCCCCGGGCCAGGGGCCTCGCTGCTTCCCAACGGGCTGCAGCGTCGGCCGCCTGACTCATGGTTTGCGGGCGCCACATGGCGAGCTGTTGTCGGAGCTCCAGATCCGGAAGGGCCTGAATAAAGTGATCCAGCGCCAGGCTTTTTTTTTTTTTTTTTTTTTTTTTTTTTTTTTGTTGTTGTATACAATATCGAGGCTCGTGAAAGAGCGAACATTAATCACATGAACACACAGAAAGACAAACCGACACATAAAACATATAACATAGGGAGCGGTAGACAAGATGGGGAGAGAGGGGGAAGGACACAAACACAACATTTTAGAGCAGGGACCGAGAGACATGGAGACATCGAGAGATCTGAGAGAGGGCGAGGGCTTTGGGGGGGGGCGTGGGAAGGGGGGGGGCGTGGGAAGGGGGCAGTGGGAGAGGTATAAAACATATGGACACTGCCAGGACTTCCAGGAAAGAAGTTGGAATTTCAAACAAGGTGGATCTGGGGTGAATTAGCGGGGGTAGAAAAGATCAAGGTTTTGGATGGGGGAAGATAAGAGATGGTGGTGAACAGCTGTTTTAAAGACCTGGAGGGAGGAGTGGGATTGAAGGGAGTGAGGGAGTTTGTTCCAGAGGCGGGAGAAAAGAGGAATGAAAGAGTGAAGGTGAGCGGAGAGCCGAGATTTCGGCAGTTTAACCATCAGAGGGTTGCTGGCAGATCTTGTGCGACCTGTAGGAATATTTGGGGGACAGAGCACAGAGAGAGCTGGGGGTGCAAGGCCGGAGAGGAGTCGGTAGAAGACAGAAAGACCACCTACCTGCCTGCGGTGAGTGAGTGAAAGGCCCTCAGAGATAGCTTCATCGCGGGAGATTCCAATAATTCTGAAAGCTTTGGTTTCAACAGCATGAAGCCGAGCTAGGTGTGAGGCAGGAGCACCGGCCCATAGGGGAGAACAGTATTCCATTGAGCTGCGGATGAAAGCCTTGTATGTGGTGAGGAGCTCAGGTGTGCCGAGGAAGGACTTCGCACGACGGAGGATGCCCAGTCGGCGACTGGCTTTGGAGGCCAGCTTGGAAATGTGGTTTTCCCAAGAAAGATCATGGCAGATAGTGAGACCCAAAATCTTGAGCGACAGAACTTCTTGGAGAGGATTGTTGAGAAAGTAGATGGGAGGGTTGTCCAGTCGATCTTTTCGGAGAGACATAGTAAGAGTGTGAGATTTGTCAGGATTGAAAGACATGTTCCACTTGTTTGACCAGTCTGTGATTTTGTCCAGGTCTTCAGAGAGTGAGGAGGCAGCAGACTGCCGATCTGAGGGAAGAGGAATGGAGCGGCAGAGAGTGGAGTCATCAGCAAAGAGATAGAGAGGATTTTCGAGAGAGTCAGAGAGATCATTGATGAAGACCAGAAAAAGCACGGGGCCCAGAACACTGCCTTGGGGAACTCCAGCCTGAACAGGAAGAGGAGATGAGAGAAACCCATTCAGGGCCACACGTTGACGACGACTAGAGAGGAAGTCCGCCAGCCATGCGTGGAGATTTCCATGGATACCAAAGGAGGAGAGTTTGGTGAGCAGAGCGGGGTGCCAGACCGTGTCGAAGGCACGTGATATGTCGAGGGAGACAGCTCTAATTTCCTGTTTGGCATTGAGGACCTCCATCCATTGTTGAGACAGCAGAAGCAGCATGTCCAGAGTAGAGTGACCTGGTCTGAAACCAAATTGATGATCAGAGATCAAGCCATTGGAGAAGAGGAAAGATTTCATATCAGAAGCAATGATGGATTCCATGACTTTGCTGATAATTGGGAGAAGGCTGATTGGTCTGTAGTTGCTAGGATCTGTTTTTGCACCTTTTTTGTGCAAAGCGGTGATGTTGGCTGATTTCCAAGCAGATGGCAGTTGACCTTGAGCAAAAGAGAGGGTGAAGAGAACAGAGAGAGGGTGAGATAGAGCAGCAGAGCAGGATTTTAGGACCCGTGGGCTGATGCCGTCGGGTCCAGTTGCAGAATCAGAGTCGAGGGTTGACAGAAACTTTTCCACCTTGTCAGGAGGAAAGGACACGGAGTCCAGGAGCAGCAGGGTACGACTGGGTATGGTGGGTACAGAGAGGGATGGGTTTGGGACACAAGATTTAGAGGCAAACACAGAGTTGAGGCATTCAGCTTTTTCACGTGCGGAGTCAGCTGTGGAGCTGTTTGAGGTAAGGGAGGGGATGGAGGGGGAACAAACACCAGAAACGGATTTGACCAGACGCCACCAGGATTTGGAAGAGGGAGACAGATAAGAGAGTTCGGTCTTGAGAACGGAGAGATATTGTTTCCTGGCTCTCCTGAGGGTGGACACACACTTGTTTCGGGCTTTGTGAAAGGAAATGAGATTTCCTTCCGTTGGATTTGCTTTCCAGGAGACGAAGGCAAGTTGTTTCTGGGCAACAGCCTCACCACAAGATTCCGTGTACCATGGACGGGAGGAAGGGTATGACAACTGAAGACGAGATGGGATAAATCTGTGCATGAGAGAGAGCAATTTACTTTGGAAGAATTCCCAGGATGAGTTGATGTCCGAGGTGGTAGAGATGGGAGACCAGTCCAGATGATTGATGGCTGCTTGAAGACCGTGCCAGTTGGCCTGAGTGAAATGCCAGACTCGTCGACGCTGAGCAGGCTCCCTGAGGATGGTCAGAGAGATGTCCACTTTAACAAGGACATGATCAGATGATCCGATCGGAGCAGAAGAAGAGCAGCAGACATTTTCAGGGAAGTTAGTCATAACCAAGTCCAGAAGAGAAGATGTTCCGTTGACTGAGATCCGGGTCGGGAAATTGACAGATTGTGTCAGTCCCAGTGAGTCGCAGAAGTCCTTTGCTGAGGAGCCATGGCTGGTGAGAGAGGTACCCACACCCAGCCAACTGGCATGATGACAGTTGAAATCACCACATATGAGGAAGAGAGAGTTGGGATGAGTAGATAGAAGTTGGTCCATATCATCAGACAGCGAGATGTAGATGGAGTCATCACTGTTTGGTGGACGGTACAACACACATATGAACAAGAGGTGGGAGCGAAGGGGAAGCCGTAGCCAGAGGTATTCCTGGGGGTGAGGTGGAGAGAGTGCAGTGCAGGGCGAGTGAGGAAGAGAGTTTTTGATAAAGATAGCAACCCCGCCTCCAGGACGAGGCTCAGGTCTATCATACCGGAGGAGGGAGTAGCCCGGGAGAGATACTATGGAATCAGAGACATCATAAAGGAGGAAAGTTTCTGTTAAGCAGATCACGTCTGGTTTGACAGAAGCAACCTGTATGGAGAGATCAGTTAAGTTTGAACGAAGGCCCCGGATGTTTGAGGTCCATACCGTTAATGAAGAGGAAGGGGGAGCATCAGATACAGAACAGGGGGGAGGAGGGGTAGGGTAAGATGTGGAAGAGGTGGAAGAGGTAGGGAGAGCTGTTGAACGTGTGTCAGAGATTTCAGAATAGCTCGGAGAAAGGGAAGGATGGGGCGGACAAAAGGTTTGATGGTGATTGGGTGAGCCACAATGAGGTGTTATTTGAGGAGGGGGAAGAGCGAGGCAGAAGGTTGGGGGAGATGGAGGTGAGAGTTTGAAGGGGGAAGAAGCGGGGAGGACGCTTTGAGGAGGGGGAGTGAGCGGGGGGAAATTGAGAAGCAATGAGGGTGGGGAGATTTGAAGGGGAGGGGTGAGGGGGGAGTTTGGGAGGGAAGGGACAAGGGGAGGGATTTGAAAGGGATGGGATATGGGGGAGATTTGGAGGCGAGGGGTGAGGCAGGAGTCTAGGAGGGGAGGGGCGAGGGGGCGTCTTGGCGGGGAGGGGTGAGGGAGTAGTTTAGGAGGGAGGGGGCAAGGGGGGAGATTTGAAAGGGATGGGTGATGGGGAAGATTTGGAGGGGAGGGGTGATGGGGAAGATTTGGAGGGGAGGGGTTATGGGGAAGATTTGGAGGGGAGGGGTGAGATTGGATTTTTGAAAGTGTACGATTTATGGGAAACGAACATTTATTGCAAAATGAGTTTCTTGTGACCTTCGAGTTAAAAATACGTTTAAGGACGCTGGATGGAGGATGGAGTGCAGGAGAGTTTAGGGAATGTAGAACAAAGGCACTATAGGAGATGGATATTTTTTTTATTTTTTTTGGGATGAATTGATTTGGTGAGCAAGTCGAAAGCAGCCTTTTAAAGAAGAAGAAGAAAAAGGTGTTATAAAATATGACGGAATACATAACTTGAGGGGAAAGTGTAAACATTGAAGGTTAATGAGTGAAAACTATCTGGGGAAATGGGGGAGAAACACGTGGTCGAAGAACGAACGAACGAATAAGAATGAATAAACGAATGAGAACAGAGAAGGAAATGTTTTGTTTTTTTTTTGTTTTGTTTTTTTTAGTTGAGATTTACACAAGGAAGTAGGCTATGGGTGAAAAGACTGAGAATACAGAGAACGAAAGTTATTGGATCACAAACGACGGACCACTGAGAGAAAAACAAAGCCTCAAGGTTGTACAGTGCACACTGTACAAGGCCTTGCTCGCGACACGGCAAACAGACGATCAATTTATGAAAGATAAACACCGAGAAACAACCAAAGTTGCACACAATAACTTCACACACCGAAAGATAAGAAAGAAAGAAAGGCTTTCCTGGAAACTCGCTGCCATGTCCGCGTGTGCAATCCCGACCGCGCGGCGAATATCGTGAGCAAGTTCCCCGATGGTCTCCTGGGGCTTGCGTTTTCGCTGCGCAAGTTGAGCTTTAACAAGCTCGCTTTGCTGTTCAATGCCGAAACGATTAATTAATGCCGCACGGAGAGCTGGCAGGGTGAGAGCACCCGGTGGTAAAGCCGTCAGCACCTCCGCCACCGCACCGCGCAGTGCCCCCACCAGGTGTACTCCACCTTCGTCCGGATTCCAACCGTTGCCTTTACACACGTACTCAAACTGCGCCAGGTACGCCCTCAAATCACTCTTGCCGTCATACGGCGCGAGTGGGACCTTGTGGGCGCCCGAAGGTCGGACCCCGCGCGTCACTCCTTGCGGGATCAACGCGGGACCAAACCGTTCGGGCTCCCACAGTACGCTATTCCCGGGGGGCTCCCGCGCGTCCCCCGTCCCTCCAAACACTACCCCTCCTGGTGTCGATGCCTGGGTCGCCCCTCCGCAACCCGCTACCCACGCCATACCCCCACATCCTTGCTCACCAGCACCCCCCTCACTCCCCATAGCCAAACCTCCTTGCACACCTCCTCTGTCCATACACTCCGGACCAGTCATACATCTTACCATTGGTCCCTCACGAACACCCGGGTCTACACCACCCCCCAAGCCGACTAAATCTCCCCTCACATCATATACATTGCCACTCACCTCCGTACCTCGTCGTCGCACCTCCTCTGCCACCTGCACACTTTTTATTTGTTTAGTGAGCATCACATCATGATTTGAACACAGACCTTGTACATATTCCATGACTTCCTCCTTTATCTCCCTCTTAGTTTCCCTCCGTCTCTTCATAATTTCACTCACCCCCTCTTCCACCTCCTCTAATTTTTCCTTTACCTCCTTCAGCTCCCGGTGCGCCCCCTCTATTTCTTCCTCCATCGCTACTTTAACCGTTTCTATGTGCGTCCTTACCTCCCGGTCCTTCGTCTCCATTACTTCTGTCACCTCTTCCAACCTCTTCGTCAATCCCTCATGTACCATTTGACATTCCTTCTGTGTCGCTATTAATTCATTTTTAATGTCCTTTTGTGTCGCTTTTAAACCTCCGATGATTGCAGTGTTCTTTTCCACTTGGTCCGCTGGTTCCCTTTGTCCTACTGTCAGCTGTTCTACTCCCTTCGTCAGACCCTCTATGCCCCCCTGTAACCTAGCCGTATTATTCCTCACCTCTTTCTCCATACGCTTCTCACCTCGCTTTACCTCCTCGCGTAGCCCCGAAACCTCCTCACTTACACCTCGTCGTATCCCCTCTTTCATCTCCTCCATCTCTTTTGTAGATGCCACCCTCATCTGTCCCAATTCATCCCTCTGAGCATCCAGTTTACTTTCTAACCCGATTTGCACCTCCTCTATCTGGTTCCCCATTCGTTTGATTTCCCGGGCAGATTGTTCCCCTACTTCCCGCAATCTGTCTTCCATCCTATTTTCTAACCCCATTAACCCATTTTTCACCTCTTTTATCCCATTGTCTAACCCCTCAAATTTTTTTTCTAATCCCTTAAAATTATTGTCTAATCCCTCAAATTTGTTTCCTAATCCCTCTATTCTACTCCCTAACCCTCCGATCTGGGCCCCCATGTCCTCCCTCAATTTCTCGCTATTGGACCCCATGTCCTCCCTCAATTTCTCGCTATTCTGGGCCATAAGGGCCTTCATTTGTATAAAAAAAGGTTCAAATCCACCAGCGGCGCTGCTACGGTTGCGGGCGCCGTGGCCATGTGCGAGGCGCCATTTTGCGCGCCCGTAACCTCGTGTGCGAGGCCGCCATTTTATGCGCCTGATACTCCCTCAACCACATTGCCATTGCTCTCCTCCTCCCTTTCCTCCACATACATTTCCCCGAGGTCCTGGGTTACCCCTAACCCGTCTATCTCCCCCACCGACATCCAATCGCCTTGATTGTCCATGGCGCGATCTCAAAATTCGGGTTTTATAAAACAACAAAATTTCGGCAGTTCGTAATTTTGACCAAATTTTTTTCTACACGTTTTAAAAATTTGGTTCGGGCCTCGTATCCCACTCCTAGACACCAATTGTTACGGGTCGCGGACAAGATGTTACTTTGGGCCGAGCGGATGGTCAACCGCGACCGTTACAGGATCCCCGATTGGCCCGACTCCCCTAACGTTGACCAGATCGCGCCACAGATATTCAATTTGGAAACCTCTAAAGCGACCGAAAGAGAAGGAAGAGAGAAGAAGACAGAGTACGGAGGAATAACAGGATTTATTATACACACAAGCGAAAAGAAGGAGCGATCAAAGTTATTTACAAGCAATGGATGGAAGAAGCAGTCACACAGTGAATCGTTAGCTTATCTATGCAGTTTACTTAACCCCAGGACAACGATTAAGACAGACGACGTTCACACTTACATGGGGGAAATTGCAGGCAGGAATGGCGGAGGTGGGTTGCTGGAGAGGGAGGCAGGGTCAGGTCCCTGCAACCGACAGGGCTGGAGGTAGCAGCTCCCACTCTTCGCGTTTTTGGCGGGAAAACCCTCGGTCGCGTCGACGCTGCTGATGCTGTGGACGTCACGCGCTGGCTCGGTCACACCTGCTCCTCTCCTTCTGGTGGAGCCGTCTCCCTCCTCTCAGCGCGTCTTTCCAAAGCTTGTTTCATCTCCAAGTACCTCTCCTTTTTGGAGCGTCTCTCATTTCTCCTCTCACAGCTCATCTCTCCTCTCATCTGCCGAAACAGTCCCTTCCAGTCGCTTTTATTACTCGGGTCGGAATCAAGCCGCCGGCTGCGAGGGCACGCCTACCGGGTCGCTCACCGCGGTGCTGGTTGGCTGTTAGGGCTGTCCGATTCCCCCTTTGATCATGATGACGTGCCACGCCTATGAGTTGGTGGCTCCTACCCCCCTCTTCTCCGAGATTAGCACATGGGCAATGGCGGCTTGCGGGATTGAACACCACTCGCACCGCTTTTGAAAGGAACTTTGGAGAGCGGAGATGATTGGGGAAATTGAAAGGGGCCTACGCTTATTTCGTTTGATACAATGCAGAGTCATTCTAGTGGGAAACACATATTTAGCCTACATAGAATAAGGAAATAAGCTATTTAAAAAGATATATCGTGGCCTGTCTGTAGGTTCATGGAATTAACTAGGGGGACGTCTTTCGATGTTATTTACTCTACGAGGGTCAGTTAAAACACAGCAAACCAGTTCTCACATTCTTTACACTTTCCAAATTCGTTACAATATATTCCCCGAGCAATCAACAACCATCCACAATCAGCAATCAATAGTACAACGATGTAAACTCATCTATAATATTAATAACTCTAAGATGGCCATCTTATACATTCCTCACGTGAGCCCCACTCCCGACTCCCTCCGTGGTCAATGTCTATCACAATGTCTCCGTACTCCTGTAGTTCGATCTCCGCACGTGGGCGGTTGAATGGACCCTTCCTGACGTGCTTTCACCGGGCACGTCCCGTACCGGGAGCAACGGCTGCAGCACGCACCTCCTGGCCAAGCAAAGCGGGTAATGTAAAGCAGGCAAAGCAACACGCGGCTTGCCCAGCGCGCGCGGCCCTAGGTGCGACCCGTACGCGGCCTTGTAGATGGCGAGGCGAACTGTGCCAGCTGCTTGGTTCCGTGCACGAACCCACAGTGACTTGACGTGTCAAAGGGTAGTTACACGTCCCGGTAACTCCTCTCGCCAGACGGGCTTTGAAACGCCGATTCTCTGACTTTGCTCAATCGATACCGCCCGCCTCCGAGCTCGGCGAGGAAGAAGCAGAATCGTCGCGTCTTCAGGACCTCATGTCTTTTCTTCTTCCGTTTCCGGTCTCCTTTTCCTCAGAAGGGCTCCTGACCCTTTAATCACAACAACCTTTAATCGACTACACATTGATAGGCAAAGCCCTGAATAGTAATTCACATACATTCACATAAATATGTAACACTTGTCACATACAATAACTCTGCCAAATTTCATCCGAACGGTCCACGGAGATGCGGTCCGGCTTGCCGCCGATGTCGACGATGAATGACTTGTCGTCCCTCTGCAGGACCCGGAAAGGTCCATCGTACGACGGCCGGAGCGGTTCCCGGTGTGCGTCGTGCCGGATAAAAACGTACTCCGCAATGCGAAGTGCTGGGGGGACATGGGGTTGGGGGCAGCCGTTGTGTGACATGGGCACGGGGGCAAATCTCCTGGCGGCCTCCTGGAGGACCGAGGGTTGGCAAGCCGCGGACCAGGGGCCGGTGGCGTCAGGGATGAATTCGCCCGGCACGCGCAGTGGCTGGCCGTAGACCAGCTCGGCGGTGGAAGCCTGGAGGTCCTCTTTAGGGGCCGTTCGGAGGCCCAATAGGACCCACGGGAGCCTGTCGGCCCAACCGTCGTCCTGGAGGCTCGCCCTGAGAGCGGCCTTCATCGAGCGGTGGAACCGCTCGCACAAGCCGTTGGCTTGGGGGTGGTAGGCCGTGGTGCGGTGTAGCTTGACCCCCAAGGCCTGGGCGACTGCGCCCCAAAGCTCAGAGGTGAATTGCGGGCCTCTGTCGGAGGAGATGTCCGAGGGCGCGCCGAAACGGGCAATCCAAGTGCCAATGAAGGCCTGCGCCACGTCGGCGGATGTTGTTGACGCCAGCGGGACGGCCTCCGGCCACCTGGTGGTCCTGTCCACCATTGTGAGGAGGTGGGTGAAACCCCGCGAGGAGGGAAGGGGTCCCACCAGATCCACATTGACGTGGTCGAAGCGCCGCGCAGGCACGTCGAATGGTGCCAAAGGGGCCTGGGTGTGCCAGTGGACCTTCGCACGCTGCAGGCGACACAGGCATTGGCCCAGTCGCGGACGTCCTTGCGGAGCCCATGCCAGACGAACTTTGCTGCCACGAGCTTCTGTGATGCCTTCCGGCCCGGGTGGGAAAGGCCGTGAAGGGCGTCAAAAATGTGCCGCTTCCATCCGATGGGCACGATGGGGCGAGGTTGGCCCAGGGAAACGTCGCACAGGAGAACTGTGCCTGTGTCCTCGAAGGGGACGTCGGCCAACCACAGGCCTGTGTCCGCTGTCCGGAGGGCTTGCACCGTGGGATCGGTGGTCTGGTCGGCCGCCATGCGGGCGAAGTCCACACCCAGGTGGACGGCGTTCGCGCCAGACCGGGAGAGGCAATCGGCCACAGCGTTGTCCTTGCCCGCAACGTGCCGGATGTCCGTTGTAAATTCGGACATGGCGGAGAGGTGGCGCTGACGGGCCGACCATGGCTCTGTAACCTTGGCCATGGTGAAGACCAGGGGTTTGTGGTACACAAACGCCGTGAACGGGCGGCCCTCCAAAAGATGGCGGAAGTGGCGAACGGCCAGGTAAAGACCGAGGAGCTCGCGGTCGAAAGCGCTATACTTGCGCTCGTTAGGGCAAAGCTGTCGGCTGAAGAAGGCCAGCGGTTGCCAAGCTCCGTTCACCCACTGTTCATGCACGGCGCCCACCGCATAGTCGGAAGCGTCCGTGGTGAGGGCGATGGGTGCGTCGAGCGCCGGGTGTGCCAGCATGGTCGCGTTGGCGAGGGCCAGCTTAGCGCCCATGAACGCCGCGTCCATCTCTGCGGTCCAGGCGACGTCATGCTTGGCCGGTTTGCCCCGGAGGGCTTCGTACAGGGGGCACATGAGTTGGGCGGCACGAGGCACTAACCGGTGGTAAAAATTTACCATCCCCAAAAATTCCTGTAGGGCCTTGATGGAGCGGGGGCACGGGAAACTTGTGACTGCCTCCACCTTGTAGGCAGCGGGACGGCCCGCGCTTCGTGATGCGGTGCCCCAGGAAGTCGACGGCCGTTACGTCAAACTGGCATTTCGCCGGGTTGATGATGAGGCCATGCTGGCCGAGGCGCTCGAAAAGCGTGCGCAGCTGGATGAGGTGCTCCGCCCGGGAAGTGCTGGCGATGAGAATGTCATCCAGGTAGACGAACAGAAAGGTGAGATCGCACAGCACACTGTCCATCAGCCGCTGGAAGGCCTGGGCCACGTTCTTAAGGCCGAAAGGTATTCGGAGGAACTCGAAGAGGCCAAAAGGTGTAATTACAGCCGTCTTCGGAACGTCGGCCGGCCGGACAGGTACCTGGTGGTAGGCCCGAATAAGGTCGACCTTGGAGAAGATCACCCGCCACTCCAAATGGGCAGAAAAGTCCTGTGTGGTATCGGGTACCGGTCGGGGGTGGTGGCGTCGTTGAGGCGGCGTTAATCGCCGCATGGTCGCCATCCGCCACCCGGTTTGGGCACGATGTGCAGGGGCGAGGCCCACGCGCTATTCGAGCGCCGCACAATGCCCAATCGCTCCAGTGCATTGAATTCCGCCTTCGCCACGGCGAGTTTGGCCGGGTCTAGGTGGCGAGCCCTGGCATAGAGCGGTGGACCTGTGGTCGGGATGTGGTGTTCGATGCCATGCTTGACGGCGACGGCCGAAAACGTCGGCTGCATGAGGGCGGAAAACTCGGCGAGTAGGCGGGTGAAATCGTCCATGGCCGGGAGCGTGCAGGCTAGCTTGGTCGGAGCGGAGCCGCTCAATGAGCAAGCGAGCGAGCTGAAGGTCTCCGCGTTGATGAGCCGACGCCGATTGACGTCGACCAAAAGCCCATGCACACAAAGAAAATCTGCACCCAGCAAGACCATGGGCACGTTCGCCGTGATGAAGTCCCACCTGAAGCGCTGGCCCCCGAAGCAGAATGCGACGCTGCGCGAACCGAAGGTGCGGATGGAGGAGCCGTTTGCGGTGACCAAGGCAGGGCTGCATAGCGCGGATCAGAAGGTTGCGTGTTCAGATCACGTCGGGGTCACCAATTGTGGGAGCTGTGCTCGCACGATAAAGCCAGACAAAATGGACGACACAGGAACGAAGTTTCACCGAGCTATTTATTTAGCTCAAAACCAAAGAACTCAAAAGCACACTGAATCCGCCCCTCGAACGGGCGGCAATTTATAACGCAAACTGAACACACAAAAGCCACGCCTCTCAGGCAGGGCGTGGTATGCAAAATAGGTAAGTCACGTGTTCGCCTGAGAAGGGCAAGTCGGGACACGCCCTGGTGAGTCCGGACACGTGACCGCTCTCCGGTTGCGTCATCGGCCGGTGCACGGTAATTGTGTCATGCTTCCGGTAACCGCTACAATATAAATATTTAATAGCCTCATGAAAGCAAGAGCAAAGGCATGTGATGCATTACGCATCACGTGATGGGGGAGGTGCTGATGAACATTTGGAAGTTTCGTTAAAGATGGATGTGTAAAAAATACGTTTTTGGTTTGAATTGTTCAGATCAATGTTTTGACGCTGTTTTCAAACCATGCAGAAAAATATATTTAAAAATCGATGGAGGGAAACGTGAGGAATTGGGGTAGTTCGGGTTGTGGAGAAGTTTCCCACCCAATATTTTCCTCAACTTGATAATTCCAGGTGGCGCGATTGGACCAGTGGCACATTTACCTGTGTTCACATTACCTGTATGCTGTGCACAGTCACTGTGCGTCACGGTGATTTGAAAGGAAAACGTTTTTGTTGGTGACAAGTTCAGCAAACAGAGTCGTGTACAGATCGCTATGTCCGGCTTTTTACCAATGGCGGAATTCCAGTTTCAATATTAAATACATGACTGAGTAAGCAAGATTTGATCTGTCGACTCACTGCTCTCATCACAGGTAAATTGTACCGACCAATAATATTGTTGCGGATATGGCATTTGGCCTCCATATCCGCTTGTAAATATTCCCCTATTTCCCCAATACTCCCCAACGATCCCCAATCCCCCATTCCCTCATCCCATTGCCTGTAAATAACACTCTGTAGAACCGACCTTCCCCTTTTTCCCCCATTAAATGTCGTACCCAGGTCCACCGCATCTCACGTAGACAACTTTCGGACATCTTGCTAGTTATTCTTAGTCTATGTCAGTTAAGGACTCGTTTCCATTAATTCTGACTCTTCGTTGCACCAGAATGTGATTGTATGGCACCAGTAGTGAGTTTAGGACATCCCCATACCTCCTCCCATCTTCCCCATACAACAACAACAACAACAACAACTACAACAACAACTACAACAACAGAGGAGATTGGGGGCGGCGCGGCGCGGGGAGTGTGCGTCCTCACTCCGGCTTGGTTAGCCGCCATTGCCCATGCGCTCCACGGGATTACCACGAAGGGGCTGGCTGTCAGCTCCTCGTCAGGGGCGGAGCCCGGTAACCCCCCACAGCCAGTGAGAAGCGGCGGGCCGATTCCATCTGGGGCGGAGCTAACGAGCCGAGGGCGTGTCACTCCCCGCCGGATATGCGCAGCCACTTACCGGACGTGAGGGGAGATGCGCCCCGAGCTTGAAGAAGAGCCAGTCGCCACCTCCGAGCGCTGAGTGAGACCTCCCGCATCTCTGGACCGGACCGGGTCGATTCTGTCCCTGAGCCAAGAGTGCACCTTGAGCCATCGACTACCCGCTTTCCTTGCCATCAATCCCCGTGTGAGTCAGTTTTGTCCTGTTTATCTGTCGTCTGTCGGGGCTACTATAAGACCGTAATTAAGTGCCTATCTTTCTATGCTGTCCCTCTCATCCCTGTAATCTAACCTTCCGCAATTTTATAACCTCCTCCGGAGGTCTTGAGAACCGTACCCCTGGTGTCGTATCATTTTTAACCCAGCCGTTGTGTCCTTTCCATCATTGATTTAGCATAGCGCGACTTAGTCAAGGTTCGAGTATAATCAGGTAACTTGTGCGAACACGGTGGCCATTCCGCTCGGCCCACCATAACATCAAAATCGTGTCCGTAACAATTGGTGTCGAGGAGTGGAATTCGGACCTGGGACTAAATTTGTTAGGCCCAAATTTTGGAACACCAATTGTACCACTAGGGTAACAATTGGTGTTGGGAGGTAGAATTCGATCCGGAGCGCGTTTCCCGCGCTCGAAATTATAACGGCGAAATTTGATTTTGTATTACGAAAATAAAAACCCGAATTTTGAAAGTCGCGCTATGGCGGATCAAGACAGCTGGGTGCCGGTAGAGGAGAGTGAGGCAGGGTCGATCCAGGACCAAAATGAGGGACAGGAGGAGAGCGAAGCAGTGAGGGCGGCAGGGTCGCAAAATAGCGTTGTCGCGCACGAGGTGGCCACGGCGTCCACGCCCGCGACCGTAGTGGCGCCCCTGGTGGATTCGAACCTTTTCCTCCTGCAAATGAGGGCCTTTATGGAACAAATGGGAGACCAAATTGGAGGTTTGAAAAACAGTATAGAAGCTCAGGGTGAGCGATTGGAGGGCAAAATAGGGGTAATGGGAAACGAAATAGGGGTAATGGGAAACGAAATGGGGGTAATGAGGGACGAAGCGAGGGGTACCGGTGAGGGGTTAGACAAGAAATTTGGGAAGTTAGACAATAATTTTGAGGAGTTAGACAAGAAATTTGGGAAGTTAGACAATAATTTTGAGGGGTTAGACAACGGGATAAAAGAGGTGAGAAATGGGTTAATGGGGTTAGAAAACAGTATGGAAGGCAAATTGAGGGACATGAGGGACCAAGCGGAAAGGGAAGTTAAACAAATGGAGCAGCGGATAGAGGGGGTTAGAATGGGGGTAGAAACCAAACTGGATGCTCACAGGGAGGAAATGGAGCAGATGAGGGTGGCATCTGGGCAGGAGATGCAAGTGATGGGAGAGGAGATCAGAAGAGGAGTGAGTGAGGAGGTCGGAGGAGTGCGCGAGGAGGTGAGGCACTGTAAGGAGCACATGGAGAAGGAGGTGAGAAAGGGGACTGTAAAGTTACAAGGGGGCATAGAGGACCTGACGCAGGAGGTGGAACAGCTGACGGAGGGACAAAAAGGACTAACGGAGCAGGTTCAAAGGAACACTGCGGTATTAGGAGGGTTAAAGGCGACACAGAAAGAACTAAAAGATGACTTGATAGTGTTACGTGGTCCCCTCGGTGAATACCTGGTCTCGGTGACCCCCGGACCGTGAGAGGAACTCCGCCAGCAAGCTGTATTATATATGCGCTTTCGCCACGCAATCCATATGAATTTCACCCAGGAGACAACTGATGTTCAAGGATATATTTCCAATGGTAATGATACCATACAATTTCAATGACCCAACCACGGAGATCTTCCCCGAGCAATCAACAATACACAACCATCAACAATTCCCAATTCACCAACACTTCCCTATGAGTAAGATGGCCATCTTATATATGTGTGTCCCGGTGAGTACTCACAACCCCCTTTCGGTCTCTGCTCCTCACAATGTCTCTGGGCCCCTCCTGACCAAGATACTGGTTGCGTCGCCGCACTCGGGCGGTTGAACGAACCCCGGGTGGACGTTTCTCCACCGGGCAGGTATCGTACCAGGCACCGTGGCTGCAGCCCCTCGTGGCCACGCGAAGCGGGTACGGTAGAGCAAGCCAAACCCCGCGCCGCTTGCAAGGCGCGTTAGGCCCCAACGTGCGACCCGCACGCGTCTGTTTAGACGGTGCTGCGAACGATGCCAGACGCGGGGTCGATGCACGGCCCCACGTCAACCTGACGTCTCCACCGGGCAGGTACACGTCCCGGTAATTCCTCTCGCCAGACAGGCTTTGGAACGCCGCTTTTCCACGCAGCGCAAGGTCGATCCCACCTTTTGTCGGAGCGGGGCGAGGAAGAAGAATCCTCGTCCTTTTTTCCTCGTGTCTTTTCCTCTTCCGTTTCCGGTCACTTCCGTTTCCGGCCACTTGTTCAGAAGGGCTCCTGACCCTCCAATCACAACAACCCTTAATATACTACACACGGATAAGCAAAGACCTGAATGGTAATCCACATACATTCACATAAATATGTAACACTCCCCCCCTTCAAGAAAGAAAGTTTGAACCCAGCGAAAACTTTCTTTGCCGGCCAATTTGGAGAAACAAACCAGATAACTCAACCCCCCCACATTATCAGTTGCCCCCGGGCACAGTTATCACTTAAAAATAAAGCAACCAAAATTTCACCACAACCCCTCCAGATTACTCACTCTGGACTAAGCACCAGCAACGACATTGTCCCTGCCAAATCAAACTCCATCTCATGACCCTCTGACTTTGACCGCCAGTTTCTTGTGAATGAAGGTTAAGGGGTTGATCAAAGATCCAAAGTTAAGCCACTCGATAGCACTTTTTCTGGGAGGCCAAGCCGAGTATTCACTACATGGATGCCTTTAGGAACGTTGAGTTCACGGTTAGTCCGTGCAGGAAAGTTCTCTACATGGGCACCTTGAGGAACGTGGAGTTCACGGTTAGTCCGTGCATGAAAGTTCACTACATGGACGCCTTTAGGAACGGCGTTCACGGTTAATCCGTGTAGGAATCTTGGCTCGGCGGCTCCGCCGCATTCAGTGCTTCAACTTCTCAGAACTTCCCTAATAATTAGGGTGGGACCACTTGTCCCTGTAGTCCCATGAATAGCGGTCTCCTTCTCGGCCACTACTTTGCCAATCCTTCCTTCGGGAGCGGCCGTAACTCCGGGAGCCTACATAATAATATTGATTGCGGCCACCACCAAAACTACCGCCCAGTTGTTCTCTCCTGTAGACCTCTCGACGCCTACAAAATGCCTTCCCTACTGTTATGGTCCGACCCTCCAAATCCTTGCCATTCCAATTCTTCTCTGCCTCTCTGGCGTCTTTTGTGCTGGCAAACGTGACAAAGCCGAACCCTCTTGACTGTTGCGTTTCCCAGTCTCTTACCAACCGCACTTCCACCAGCGGCCCATATCTGTTGAAGACAGAGGTCAGAACTTCTTCCTCTGTTTTGAAGTTCAGTCCCCCTACAAATAACTTGGCACTTTTGTCGCCATCCCGAGCTGGTGTGGCGTTATTTTCCCTGCTGGGCTCTTTACCAACCCTCAGGTTACCATAAACTTGACCCCCGGCCAAATCATTCCCGATAACCACAGATACACCCTCTACAGGAAGCGTGGCTTGTAAACCGACGGTGACCGGTCCTGACACCAAATCAGACTCCAAATGGATGACATGAAGTGGAGCACTAACACCGCCCCCGATCCCCTGTAAACAAACACTATCCCCCGTTGCCGTCTCCTCGGACCATGGCAAAATGCCTTCAAGCATTAAAGATTGATGTGCCCCTGTGTCCCTCAATATCCTAACCGGTTTCCGGTTAGTAGAGGCTCCATCCCGTGACACAAACCCCTCTGAAATAAATGATTGGTAACCCTTTGATGGCGATTACTCACAATGGCCATTGCGTTTGGAGTCGTAGTAGTCGGACTCCTCTCTGGGTCTTCGCTTTTCATGCGGTAACAACTGGACATCAAGTGTCCAGGTTTCTTGCAAAAAGCGCAAGTAGGCCCGGAGGAAAAACTCGTGGTCTGCCTCGGGCCCCCCGAACTATAAGTTTGTCTTGGGCCCGCATCCCTCTGATTTCGAACAGGTGGGGTATCATAGTTGTCCCCATAATCATCTCGAGGCCGCCGCCATGTATGGTCGTTCTCCGCACCTGCTGTTCCCCACCTCCCCTGCGGAGATCTAGGCGAGGAGTTAGGTTCGTGGACCCCTATTCGGTGGGTTAAGGCATAATCATCTGCCATGGTGGCTGCGTCCCACAACTTTGGTACTTTCTTTTCCTGCAGGTACACTTTGATGTCCTCGTGGACACACTGCTGGAATTCCTCCACCAGGATCAAGTCCCGCAATGTTTCGAAGTCTTTCCCGACTCCTTTTGACTCACACCACCGATCAAACATGTTTTCTTTCACCCTGGCAAACTCCACATGGGTCTCACTCTCCCTCTTCCTGGCATTCCTGAATTTTTGCCTGTAAGCTTCCGGAACCAACTCATAGGCCTTGAGGATGTGCTTCTTCAGTACCTCATAATCTGCACATTCGTCCATTGGTAGCGCCGAATAAATTTCCTGAGCTTTCCCCACCAGCACACTTTGCACGAGTATGGTCCAGGCCTCCTCCGGCCAGTTTAATTGTCGAGCCACTTTCTCAAAGTGTGGGAAAAATTTCGCGACTTCCTTTTCACTGAACGGTGGAACCAGCCTCACATGTCTGCCCACATCCCAGGTTTTCTGGTTAGGTGTCGACCCCGTCAGCAAGGGTGGTGCCTCTCCCCGTTCTCTCATTAACTCCAGCTCCTTGAATTTGATTTCTTGCTGAAGCTCCATGTCACGTTCCTTTAATTCCCTTTCCGCTTTTCTCTCCTCTGCTTCGAGGTCCCTTGCAGCTCTCCTCTCCTCTGCTTTTCTCCCTTCTAACCTTTCCTGGAGTTCTCGTTCCACTCTCCTTTCCTCTGCTTGTTTCTCTTCTCTCCTCGCTTCTGCTTTCCTTTCTTCTTCTTTTAACCTTTCCTGGAGTTCTCGTTCCACTCTCCTTTCCTCCGCTTGTTTCTCTTCCCTCCTCTCTTCTGCTTTCCTTTCTTCTTCTGCTCTTTCCTTTTCTGCTTTCCTTTCTTCTTCTGCTCTTTCCTTTTCTGCTTTCCTTTCTTCTTCTGCTCTTTCCTTTTCTGCTTTCCTTTCTTCTTCTTTAATCCGTTCCTGGCTCCGTAACTGCAACTCCAGTTTCCGGAGCTCAACGTCTTCTGGTTCTTCGGGTAGCCACTCCCAGGCTAACTCGTCCCATGTTCCTAATCCCACCATAGATTGTATCACCGTGGCCTGCAACTCTGCCTTCCTCAAATTAGTTCGGACCTCCAAGTTAAAATGTTTGGCCAATTTCAAGAGGTCCGACTTTAGCAACGCTCGGAACTGTGCCTCACTCGGGGTTACCCCAAAGTTCTGTGCCACAAACGCCATGGTGCCTATCGTTAACACCTGTTAACCTTCACCCAAGACTTTACCCCAATTTCTCAAAAAAATTTACCAATTAATAATTAATTAATAAATTTTAATTAATAAAAATATTATTATTTTATTATTTTATACAATTTTAAATCCCGGACGTAGACCCAATTGCGAAACCGCAAATCGTAATTTGGACGAGCCCCCAATTCTGTTACGTGGTCCCCTCGGTGAATACCTGGTCTCGGTGACCCCCGGACCGTGAGAGGAACTCCGCCAGCAAGCTGTATTATATATGCGCTTTCGCCACGCAATCCATATGAATTTCACCCAGGAGACAACTGATGTTCAAGGATATATTTCCAATGGTAATGATACCATACAATTTCAATGACCCAACCATGGAGATCTTCCCCGAGCAATCAACAATACACAACCATCAACAATTCCCAATTCACCAACACTTCCCTATGAGTAAGATGGCCATCTTATATATGTGTGTCCCGGTGAGTACTCACAACCCCCTTTCGGTCTCTGCTCCTCACAATGTCTCTGGGCCCCTCCTGACCAAGATACTGGTCGCGTCGCCGCACTCGGGCGGTTGAACGAACCCCGGGTGGACGTTTCTCCACCGGGCAGGTATCGTACCAGGCACCGTGGCTGCAGCCCCTCGTGGCCACGCGAAGCGGGTATGGTAGAGCAAGCCAAACCCCACGCCGCTTGCAAGGCGCGTTAGGCCCCAACGTGCGACCCGCACGCGTCTGTTTAGACGGTGCCGCGAACGATGCCAGACGCGGGGTCGATGCACGGCCCCACGTCAACCTGACGTCTCCACCGGGCAGGTACACGTCCTGGTAATTCCTCTCGCCAGACAGGCTTCGGAACGCCGCTTTTCCACGCAGCGCAAGGTCGATCCCACCTTTTGTCGGAGCGGGGCGAGGAAGAAGAATCCTCGTCCTTTTTTCCTCGTGTCTTTTCCTCTTCCGTTTCCGGTCACTTCCGTTTCCGGCCACTTGTTCAGAAGGGCTCCTGACCCTCCAATCACAACAACCCTTAATATACTACACACGGATAAGCAAAGACCTGAATGGTAATCCACATACATTCACATAAATATGTAACAATAGCGACGAAGAGGGAATGTCAGATGGTACGTGAGGGACTGACAGCGAGGTTGGACGAGGTGGTAGAGGTAATGGAGACGAAGGACCGGCAGGTGAGGACGCACATGGAAACGGTCAAGGTAGCCTTGGAGGACGAGCTTGAGGAGACGTATCAGGGAATAAAAGAGGTGAAGCAGAAATTAGAAGAAGTGGAAGAAGGGGTGAGCGAAATTAAGAAGCGACGGAGAGGGGATAAGAAAGAGATAAAAGAGGAGATACAAGAATTGGTCCGAAGTCTGTGTTCGGATCATGATGATGTGCTCATTAACCGGATGAGGGATTCGCAGGTGATGGAGGAGAAGCGAAGAGGAAGAGGACCCGGTGTAAGTGGTGACCAATATGGTCGTGCGTATGATGCGCCAGGGGATTTAAGAAGCTTGGGGGTCGAGATGGACCCGGGTGTTCGTGAGAGGCCGTTGGTGAAGTGTGCGACAGGTCTGGTGTGCGAAAAAGGAGGTGTGCGAGAAAGTCCGACTCTGGGGTGTGTGAGGAAAAAGTGTGTGCCAAGGAGTGAGGGTGCTGGCGAGAGTGAGTCGGTCGTAGCGCGTGTGCGAGGGAGCACATGGAAGCGCGGTGTGGTGAGTGTTACAGAGGGTGTGACGGGAGAGTGTGCGCAAGAGTGTGCGCGAGAGAGGTGTGTAACGGACGGGTGCATGAGTAAGGGTGAGCGCGTTGTCAAGAGTGGAGGTGAGAGTAGTGAGAGTGACAAGGAGAGTGAGTTGGTTGTGACAGGTGAGCGAGGATGTACACCTGGGATGGAAGGATGCACACCTGGAATGGTAGAGCGTGAGTGGGAATGCACGCTGGAGTTGGTGGTGAGGCACGTGGTTGGGTGTGCGAATGAGAGCACACCTGTGATTGTCACAGAGGAGGTGACCGAGGAGGGGGCGCGAAGAGGTGTGTTGGTGAGGTGTGCGACCAACGAATGTGTGCCAAAGTGTTCGGTGGTCAGGTGTGTGACCAAGGCTGTGAGTGGAATGGGTGTACCTGGGTGTGTAAGGAAAGGTACGAGGAGCATGGAAACGGCTGGATGTGTGAGCAAGGAACGGGCTGCGGGGTGTAAGCGTCCAGGTGAAGCATCGACGGTAACCGGTTTAGAGGTTAGAGCGACTTTTAGCCGAATCGGGCCCTCGGTGCGTGCTGGGCCTCGCTTTGAACGGCCGCGTCCGTGCTCCACTAGGCGGAGCGGGCAGCCCGATAGAAAGGGTCGTCATGGCGACCACCTTTTGTTGAGGCAGTCCGGCAGGTCGAGATCGGGACATTGGATGGCTCCACGCCGAGATGGTGCGTGGGATCTCGGCCCGGGTAAGCCCCCGTCCCTGCACCGAGTGCCGGACGCATCCAGCCGCTGGCACAGAACAACCCGCATTCATTGCTCGGCTTTACGAAGCCGGGCTTTGGACAGGAATTGGCGCACCGAGAGGTATTAGTGAGTAGACGGGTGATGAGGATAGTGTTTTGGCCCCAAAATTAGAGAAAAACAAAATTTGAGGATTGGCAAGGGATTGGCAGTAGTGATTGGCAGATGATGGGTAGTGATTGGCAAATTTTTAATTTGTTGAAATTTGATGTGCAAAATTGGTAGTGAGCGATGGGCCCGGTGGGTAAGGGTGGCATCCCTGCCACCCTTCCCATGTGGGGCAAAGGAGCAATAGCTTATGGGGTGTATGGCAGTGAAAACTAGCCCGGGTGGGTTAGGTTATATTGATAGGGCCCTAGAAGATGACATTAGGGAACGTTAAGGTTAGTTAGTGACTGATACCTGTAGTGGGGACGCAGGTAGATTAGTGTGGATGATAATGACGTGGGAGCGCAATAGTTTAAAGGGACGACAGGGAAGCGCAAGTTTCAGAGGGGAGTAGTTAGATGAGATGATGCTGTGTGAGAACTGGACAGGTGTGTGAAGCAGTGTATGAGTAGTGAGTGTGTGGATCAGCGCGAATGCGCTTGGGGAGAGAAGGGTGCAGGTGGCACCAGGTGTGAGAGCACAGGTGTGCAAGTACAGGTGTGTGGAGAGAGTTGGAGTAAGTGGTACGGAGTGGTGTGCATGGTGTGAAGGTGTGGATGGGGGAAGAGTGGACCCCTTTCACGAGTACCCGGGGCAGGTAGTGTAAGTGTTAGGTAGAGGGTATAGGTAAATTGTGGGTGGATATTGACATTTGTGGTGCGGTTGCAGAATGGTATTGTGGATGGGTGCATTAGTGTTGTGGAAATGGCTGGGCGTGTAGCCTGTTAGTGTGTGTAGTTGGTTGGGCACTCCACCACTGTGAGGATGTCGGCCAGGTGAGGCCGCAGGTGGGCTCTGGGAGCCGTTAGTTGTGGATGGGGCCCGAGGATCCGGAGGACGGACCCGGGTAGCCCAGTGCCAGAGGGCCTTCCCCAGGTAGTTAGGTTAGGGTAAGGAGCAGGTAAGCTCGGAGGCAACTGCAGTGGTGGGGGTGTGCAGGTGGGTAGACCCGCTGGGAGAGGTACACGCCACAGCCCAGAAATTGTGCGAGGGCACCGGGAGATGAATCGGGGGAGTGAGACCCCAAATTGAAAAGCACCACAGTTGGTCAATGGGAATTGGTTTTTAGAACCCATAGTGTAAGAGGGCCAATGGTTTGGCCGGAGAAAGACCCCGGGTAATGTAAAGTTGTTAAAGTCATTTAGGAAATAGTTAGGATTGATGAACCTGTCGCACCATACGCAGCCACTTACCTGAGGTGATGATGATGACTCCACACCTGTGTTTTCTTTGTTTTGTGTTGCAGGAAGTAAGGATTGCTGTTGGATTTGTGAGACGCATCACGATGTGGATGAGACATTGGGGTGATTCCATCTCTCCCTCCTTAGGAGGGACCGATGATGAATTGGTGATGACAAATTATGATGTTGAGTTGGAGATGGCAAATTTTGATGAAAGTTGAAAATGGCAAATTTGATTGGTTAGGAGGGAGAGAAGACGAATTTGGTTTATGGGAGGAACGGGGAAGACAGTAGGGACGTTTGTTGATTTGTAAAGTAGATGTTTATGGGTAGTGTTGTGTTTTGTGGATACAGTAAGGGGTAAGGGAGGGGCCATGTAGGTTACCTGGTGGGGGGGGGGCGTATGGTAGGAACGTACCTGTCTCACCTGGTTCCCATGTGCCCCCAGTGTGCATCATCTTACATTGCGTGCACTTTTGCGCCCTTACCACCTTACTCACTTGTCTTTTCTTTTGTCTCCCACCTCCGAGGATCTGGCTTTGGGGCAGAGAGAGAGGAGAGAGAGGTGCTGGCTCCGCAGTTGTGGGTCTGCACTTTCGCTGCTTGCTGCCTGGATCGATACACCATATGGACCGCAATTTTGGTGGCCACCCACAATGGACCGCAGTCTTTTGCGGCCAAGCACCACCCGTGGATGGACCTATGGGTCAACGTGGCACCTATGCCATACAGGTGAACCACTTTTAGTTGGCCCCCTGACGGCCACAATACAGAAATGGACGCGGTTGGCGCCTTTCTTTATTTTTGAAAGAAGCCAGAAGGCCAAGTGCACCACACGAAGAGCAAGAGACACCTGCAGGGTTAGGGGTTGTTGTTTTTATTTTAATGAACAATGGTGACTGCACCGGATGGTGCTGACTGTGTGATGGGGTGGTGCTTTTGGTGCTTGGAAGGGGTGCTCTGCACATTATTAAAGGCCGTAAGGCCACAGAGCACTCGTGGGTTGGTGTATCGATGCTGGCATGCGTGCTCTCTCTCTATGCATAACATCTGCATGTGTTCCTCCAAAAACAGGTCCTGGATCGTAGTGTAAATATCAGCGTAGTCTTGTAAATAATGCTCCCTACCGGCTGTATGTTTAGTTTGCGAATTCTTTCCGCGATTCGGTTATCTTGTGGGCGTGTTTCTGTGAGGAGAAGGGTGCAACGTCGCAGGGGGACATATTTACTCATTTGTGAATATCTGTAAAACTGTCGCACTCAGGGTAGAGTTAATAGTAGAGGGAACTACATCTGAGTGCCACACTAAAATAGGTAAAAATTTATCGGGTCGGGACACCCCGAGGGTAGAGAAGGGTGCAATGTTGCGGATATGGCATTTGGCCTCCATATCCGCTTGTAAATATTCCCCTATTTCCCCAATACTCCCCAACTATCCCCAATCCCCCATTCCCTAGTCCCATTGCCTGTAAATAACACTCTGTAGAACCGACCTTCCCCTTTTTCCCCCATTAAATGTCGTACCCAGGTCCACCGCATCTCACGTAGACAACTTTCGGACATCTTGCTAGTTATTCTTAGTCTATGTCAGTTAAGGACTCGTTTCCATTAATTCTGACTCTTCGTTGCACCAGAATGTGATTGTATGGCACCAGTAGTGAGTTTAGGACCTCCCCATACCTCCTCCCATCTTCCCCATACAACAACAACAACAACAACAACTACAACAACAACTACAACAACAGAGGAGATTGGGGGCGGCGCGGCGCGGGGAGTGTGCGTCCTCACTCCGGCTTGGTTAGCCGCCATTGCCCATGCGCTCCACGGGGTTACCACGAAGGGGCTGGCTGTCAGCTCCTCGTCAGGGGCGGAGCCCGGTAACCCCCCGCAGCCAGTGAGAAGCGGCGGGCCGATTCCATCTGGGGCGGAGCTAACGAGCCGAGGGCGTGTCACTCCCCGCCGGATATGCGCAGCCACTTACCGGACGTGAGGGGAGATGCGCCCCGAGCTTGAAGAAGAGCCAGTCGCCACCTCCGAGCGCTGAGTGAGACCTCCCGCATCTCTGGACCGGACCGGGTCGATTCTGTCCCTGAGCCAAGAGTGCACCTTGAGCCATCGACTACCCGCTTTCCTTGCCATCAATCCCCGTGTGAGTCAGTTTTGTCCTGTTTATCTGTCGTCTGTCGGGGCTACTATAAGACCGTAATTAAGTGCCTATCTTTCTATGCTGTCCCTCTCATCCCTGTAATCTAACCTTCCGCAATATTATAACCTCCTCCGGAGGTCTTGAGAACCGTACCCCTGGTGTCGTATCATTTTTAACCCAGCCGTTGTGTCCTTTCCATCATTGATTTAGCATAGCGCGACTTAGTCAAGGTTCGAGTATAATCGGGTAACTTGTGCGAACACGGCGGCCATTCCGCTCGGCCCACCATAACATCAAAGTCGTGTCCGTAACAATATTAAAGTCGTCAATTGTTAGAAAAAGGGCTTCTTGTTGTTTTTGTTGATCGTTATAATTTATATTGCTGACAATTATTGGTTGATGGTTCATTGGTAATGAATGGTCGTCATCATACTAAAGTCCGTCAATTAATCTGTACAGTGTATGTACAGCTTGTATGTGTGTATGTATGTATGTATGTATATATGTATGTACAGCTTGTATGTGTGTATGTATGTACGTATATAAAATTTTGATTCTTGAAGGTGCCTGGACGACCTCTAAATATAAACAGACTTGTATGAAATTTTGCTGCCGTGTTTCTATCCCAAATGGATCACACTTAGACCATGAGAACATTCATGTTAACATTTTAAAATTTTCACCCCGTTTAAGGGCCACCCTAATGTACAGCTTGTATGTGTGTATGTATGTATGTATGGATGTATATATGTATGTACAGCTTGTATGTGTGTGTGTATGTATGTACAGCTTGTATGTGTGTATGTATGTATGTATGTATGTACAGCTTGTATGTGTGTATGCATGTATGTATGTATATATGTTGTATGTATATCATGAAACTAACAACTCGGTAATGAACGTTGTAAACTTTGACTTGATGGACTGAAGGAGAAGATGAACAAGTGGAAGGAATGTATGGAGACAAAAGGTCTGAAGGTGAATATCGGAAAACGAAGGTGATGGCAAGTGGGAAAGCATGTGGTGAGGTGGAAAGAACTGGGAAGTGGCCGTGTGCTGTGTGCAGGAAGTGTGTCGGAGTGAATTCGATTCAATGTACAATGTGCGCTGAGTGGGTTCATCAAAAATGTCGTGGTCTGAGAGGGTCATTAACCAGTGTGGCAGCTACATTCAAATGTAAGGTGTGCACAGAGGGAGCTGAAGATGGAGGAAATGTTGAGTTGGATCTTGGAGACGGCGTGAAGCTGGAAGGTGCGAAAACATTTTGTTACCTAGGAGACATGCTGAATGGAGAAGGTGGATCAGACTCGGCAACAGTTGCTCGAGTGAGATGTGCATGGAAGAAGTTTCGGGAACTGAGTGGCGTGCTGATGAGGAGGGGTGTCATTGAAGCTGAAGGGAAAGGTGTATGCTGCATGTGGGAGAAGTGTTGTGATTTATGGGAGCGAGACATGGATGGTGAGGGTGGGGCAGCAGCGAAGGCTGGAAAGTGTGGAAATGCGAATGATTTGGTGGATGTGTGGAGTGTTGTTGAGAGACAGGAAGACAAATGATGAATTGCGAAAGATGATGGGAATGGAGCCTGTGATGGATGCTGTGAAGGGAGGCAGTTTGACATGGTTTGGTCATGTGTTGAGGAGGGATGAGGGTGACTGGTTGAGAGGAGTGATGGGGATGAGTGTGGAGGGAGGGGGAGGACCGAGAAAGACTTGGCTGGGGATGGTCGAGGAAGAGGTGCAGGCAAGGGGGTTAACAACGGGAGATGCAGAAAATAGGGCAAAATGGAGAAGATTGTCATGGGGACCGCAAGGCTAACCCCAGCTCTTGCAGGGAAAATGGCCTTAAAATGTCTGTTGTTGTTGTTGTTGTTGTTGCTTAGGGTCATTGTGATGTTGCAAGGTCCACCTTCGGTTGAACTTCAACTTTCCTACAGATGGCCTCACATTATCCTCAAGCACCCTCTGGTACAATGAAGAATTCATAGTGGATTATATGATGGTGAGCTGCCCA
Source organism: Myxine glutinosa (assembly GCF_964187855.1). Classification (NCBI taxonomy): domain Eukaryota; kingdom Metazoa; phylum Chordata; class Myxini; order Myxiniformes; family Myxinidae; genus Myxine; species Myxine glutinosa. Next base: position 359,729 of record NW_027616394.1, read on the forward strand.
GGCCCTGATGCAGCAAAGCTGCCCCAAACCATAATATTTCCACCACCTTGCTTTACAGTTGGTTGGTATCAGGTTTTTGTGGTCAAATGCTGTCTTTGGTTTTCGCCAAACATGTCTTCTGGTACTGTGGCCAAATAGCTCTACCTTTGACTCATCTGTCCAGAGCACATTGTTCCAGAAGTGCTGGTCTTTGCCTAGGTGTTCATTGGCAAACTTTCGTCTTACCCTGATGTTCTTTCTGCAATCAGTGCCCCCAGTTTTAATGGTAAACACTTGGTACTGAGGTGCTTGCCAATGGGGGGAGAGTGGGGGGTTGATATTAGTACTAGTCACAACTTTCAATGAATAAATAATGATACTTATTTGACCAAGATATTGTTGCGGATATGGGATTTGGCCTCCATATCCGCTTGTAAATATTCCCCTATTTCCCCAATACTCCCCAACTATCCCCAATCCCCCATTCCCTAGTCCCATTGCCTGTAAATAACACTCTGTAGAACCGACCTTCCCCTTTTTCCCCCATTAAATGTCGTGCCCAGGTCCACCGCATCTCACGTAGACAACTTTCGGACATCTTGCTAGTTATTCTTAGTCTATGTCAGTTAAGGACTCGTTTCCATTAATTCTGACTCTTCGTTGCACCAGAATGTGATTGTATGGCACCAGTAGTGAGTTTAGGACCTCCCCATACCTCCTCCCATCTTTCCCATGAAACAACAACTACAACAACGGCGTGCGGGGAGTGTGCGTCCTCACACCGGCTTGGTTAGCCGCCATTGACCATGCGCTCCGACGGGGTTACCACGAAGGGGCTCACTGTCAGCTCCTCGTCAAGGGCGGAGCCCGGTAACCCCCCCCGCACCCAATAAGAAGGGCGGACTGATTCCATCTGGGGCGGAGCTAACTAGCCGAGGGCGTGTCACTCCCCACCGGATATAGGCAGCCTACCGGACGTGACGTCAGATGCGCCCCGAGCTTGAAGAAGAGCCAGTCGCCACCTCCGAGCGCTGAGAGACCTCCCGCATCTCTGGACCGGACCGGGTCGATTCTGTCCCTGAGCCAAGAGTGCACCTTGAGCCATCGACTACCCGCCTTTCCTTGCCATCAATCCCCGTGTGAGTCAGTCTTGTCCCGTTTATCTGTCGTCTGTCGGGGCTAAGATAAGACCGTGTTTAAGTGCCCACCTTTCTATGCTGTCTCTCTTGTCTTTGTAATCTAACCTTCCGCAATATTATAACCTCCTCCGGAGGTCTTGAGAATCGTACCCCTGGTGTCGTGTCATTTAATCCAGCCGTTGTGTCCTTTCCATCATTGATTTAGCATAGCGCGACTTAGTCAACGTTCGAGTATAATCGGGTAACTTGTGCGAACACGGCGGCCATTCCGCTCGGCCCAGCATAACATCTTAATAAGTTGTGTCCGTAACAATTGGTGTCGAGGAGTGGAATTCGGACCTGGGACTAAATTTGTTAGGCCCAAATTTTGGAACACCAATTGTACCATTAGGGTAACATTTTGGTGTCGGGAAGTGCAATTCGATCCGGAGCGCGTTTCCCGCGCTCGAAATTATAACGGCGAAATTTGATTTTGTTTTACGAAAATAAAAACCCGAATTTTGAAAGTCGCGCTATGGCAGACCAAGACGGCTGGGTTCCGGTAAAAGAGAGTGAGGCAGGGTTGATCCAGGACCAAAATGAGGGACATAAGGAGAGCGAAGCAGTGAGGGTGGCAGGGTCGCAAAATAGCGTTGTCGCGCACGAGGTGGCCACGGCGTCCACGCCCGCGACCGTAGTGGCGCCGCAGGTGGATTTGAACCTTTTTTTAATACAAATAAAGGCCCTTATGGCCCAGAATAGTGAGCAAATGAGGGCTAATAGTGAGCGATTGGATGAGCAATTGGGGGTAATGGGGAACCGGATGGATGCTCAGGGTGAGCAATTGGGGGTAATGGGGAACCGGATGGATGCTCAGGGTGAGCAATTGTGGGTAATGAGGGACGAAGCGAGGGGTACCGGTGAGGGGTTAGACAATAATTTTAAGGGATTAGACAAGAAATTTGGGAAGTTAGACGACAAATTTGAGGGGTTAGACAACGGGATAAAAGAGGTGAAAAATGGGTTAATTGGGGTAGAAAATAGAATGGCTGCCCAGGAGAATCAGATAGAGGGAGTGAAAAATGGGTTCGAGGGGTTAGAAAACAGGATGGAAGGCAAATTGAGGGACATGAGGGACCAAGCGGAAAGGGAAGTTAACCAAATGGGGCAGCAGATAGAGGGGGTCAGAATGGGGGTAGAAACCAAACTGGATGCTCACAGGGAGGAAATGGAGCAGATGAGGGTGGCATCTGGGCAGGAGATGCAAGTGATGGGAGAGGAGATCAGAAGAGGAGTGAGTGAGGAGGTCGGAGGAGTGCGCGAGGAGGTGAGGCACTGTAAGGAGCGCATGGAGAAGGAGGTGAGAAAGGGGACTGTAAAATTGCAAGGTGGTATAGAGGACCTCACGCAGGAGGTGGAACAGCTGACAGAGGGACAAACGAAGTTAGTGGAGCAGGTTCAAAGGAACACTGCAGTACTCGGAGGGTTAAAGGCGACACAAAAAGAAATTAAAAATGACTTGATAGCGACGAAGAGGGAATGTCAGATGGTACGTGAGGGACTGACAGCGAGGTTGGACGAGGTGGTAGAGGTAATGGAGATGAAGGACCGGCAAGTGAGGACGCACATGGAAACGGTCAAGGTAGCCTTAGAGGATGAGCTTGAGGAGACGTACCGGGGAATAAAAGAGGTGAAGCAGAAATTAGAAGAAGTGGAAGAAGGGGTGAGCGAAACCAAGAAGCGACGGAGAGGGGATAAGACAGAGATAAAAGAGGAGATAAAAGAATTGGTCCGAAGTCTGTGTTCGGATCGTGATGATGTGCTCATTAACCGGATGAGGGATTCGCAGGTGATGGAGGAGAAGCGAAGAGGAAGAGGACCCGGTGTAAGTGGTGACCAATATGGTCGTGCGTATGATGCGCCAGGGGATTTAAGAAGCTTGGGGGTCGAGATGGACCCGGGTGTTCGTGAGAGGCCGTTGGTGAAGTGTGTGACAGGTCTGGTGTGCGAAAGAGGAGGTGTGCGAGAAAGTCCGACTCTGGGGTGTGTGAGGAAAAAGTGCGTGCCAAGGAGTGAGTGTGCTGGCGAGAGTGAGTCGGTCGTAGCGCGTGTGTGAGGGAGCACGTGGAAGCGCGGTGTGGTAAGTGTTACAGAGGGTGTGACGGGAGAGTGTGCGCGAGAAAGGTGTGTGATGGACGGGTGCATGGGGAAAGAGTGCGCTGTCAAAGGCAAGGAAGAATGCACACCTGTGGTGAGTGTTACAGAGGGTGTAACAGGAGAGTGTGCGCGAGAAAGGTGTGTGACGGACAGGTGCATGAGGAAAGAGTGCGCTGTCAAGAGTAAGGGTGAGTGCGCTGTCGAGAATGGAGGTGAGAGTAGTGAGAGTGACAAGGAGCGTGAGTTGGTTGTGACAGGTGAGAAAGGATGCACACCTGGACTGGTAGAGCGTGAGTGGGAATGCACGCTGGAATTGGTAGTGAGGGACGTGGTTGGGTGTGCGAATGAGAGCACACCTGTGATTGTCACAGAGGAGGTGACCGAGGAGGGGGCGCGAAGTGGTGTGTTGGTGAGGTGTGCTACCAACGAATGTGTGCCAAAGTGTTCGGTGGTCAGGTGTGTGACCAAGGCTGTGAGTGGAATGAGGGTACCTGGGTGTGTAAGGAAAGGTACGAGGAGCATGGGCACGGCTGGATGTGTGAGCAAGGAACGGGCTGCGGGGTGTAAGCATGCAGGTGAAGCATCGACGGTAACCGGTTTAGAGGTTAGGTCGACTTTTAGCCGAATCGGGCCCTCGGTGCGTGCTGGGCCTCGCTTTGAACGGCCGCGTCCGTGCTCCACTAGGCGGAGCGGGCAGCCCGATAGAAAGGGTCGTCATGGCGACCACTTTTTGTTGAGGCATTCCGGCAGGTCGAGATCGGGACATTGGATGGCTCCACGCCGAGATGGTGCGTGGGATCTCGGCCCGGGTAAGCCCCCGTCCCTGCACCGAGTGCCGGACGCATCCAGCCGCTGGCACAGAACAACCCGCATTCATGGCTTGGCTTTACGAAGCCGGGCTTTGGACAGGAATTGGCGCACCGAGAGGCATTAGTGAGTAGACTGGGTGATGAGGTTAGTGTTTTGGACCCAAAATTAGAGAAAAACAAAATTTGATGATTGGCAAGGGATTGGCAGTAGTGATTGGCAGATGATGGGTAGTGATTGGCAAATTTTTAATTTGTTGAAATTTGATGTGCAAAATTGGTAGTGAGCGATGGGCCCGGTGGGTAAGGCTGGCATCCCTGCCGCCCTTCCCATGTGGGGCAAATGCGCAATAGCTTATGGGGGTGTATGGCAGTGAAAACTAGCCCGGGTGGGTTAGGTTATATTGATAGGGCCCTAGAAGATGACATTAGGTGACGTTAAGTTTAGTTAGTGACTGATACCTGTAGTGGGGACGCAGGTAGATTAGTGTGGATGATAATGACGTGGGAGCGCAATAGTTTAAAGGGACGACTGGGAAGCTCAAGTTTCAGAGGGGAGTAGTTAGATGAGATGATGCCGTGTGTGTGAGAATTGAACAGGTGTGATTGCACAGGTGTGCAACTGGACAGGTGTGTGGAGCAGTGTGGAGCAGTGTGTGAGTAGTGAGTGTTGTGGATCAGCGCGAATGCGCTTGGGGAGAGAAGGGTGCAGGTGGCACCAGGTGTGAGAGCACAGGTGTGCAGGTACAGGTGTGTGGAGAGAGTTGGAGTAAGTGGTACGGAGTGGTGTGCATGGTGCGAAGGTGTGGATGGGGGAAGAGTGGACCCCTTTCACGAGTACCTGGGGCGGGTAGTGTAAGTGTTAGGTAGAGGGTATATGTAAATTGTGGTTGGATATTGGCATTTGTGGTGCGGTTGCAGAATGGTATCGTGGATGGGTGCATTAGTGTTGTGGAAATGGCTGGGCGTGTAGCCTGTTAGTGTGTGTAGTTGGTTGGGCACTCCACCACTGTGAGGATGTCGGCCAGGTGAGGCCGCAGGTGGGCTCTGGGAGCCGGTAGTTGTGGATGGGGCACGAGGATCCGGAGGACGGACCCGGATAGCCCAGTGCCAGAGAGGGCACCGAGTGGGGAGAGCGCCAGAGGGCCTTCCCCAGGTAGTTAGGTTAGGGTGAGGAGCAGGTAAGCTCGGAGGCAACTGCAGTGGTGGGGGTGTGCAGGTGGGTAGACCCGCTGGGAGAGGTACACGCCACAGCCCAGAAATTGTGCGAGGGCACCGGGAGATGAATCGGGGGAGTGAGACCCCAAATTGAAAAGCACCACAGTTGGGTCAATGGGAATTGGTTTTTAGAACCCATAGTGTAAGTTGGCCAATGGTTTGGCCGGAGAAAGACCCCGGGTAATGTAAAGTTGTTAAAGTCATTTAGGAAATAGTTAGGATTGATGAACCTGTCGCACCATACGCAGCCACTTACCTGTGGTGATGATGACTCCACACCTGTGTTTTCTTTGTTTTGTTGCAGGAAATGAGATTGCTGTGGATTTGTGAGGCGCATCACGACGTGGATGAGACATTGGGGTGATTCCATCTCTCCCTCCCTAGGAGGGACTGATGATGAATTGGTAATGGCAAATTTTGATGTTGAGTTGGAGATGGCAAATTATGATGTTGAGTTGAAAATGGCAAATTTGATTGGTTAGGAGGGAGAGAAGACGAATTTGGTATATGGGAGGAACGGGGAAGACAGTAGGGACGTTTGTTGATTTGTAAAGTAGATGTTTATGGGTAGTGTTGTGTTTTGTGGATACAGTAAGGGGTAAGGGAGGGGCCATGTAGGTTACCTGGTGGGGGGGGGGGCGTACGGTAGGAACGTACCTGTCTCACCTGGTTCCCATGTGCCCCCAGTGTGCATTACCTTACATTGCGTGCACTTTTGCGCCCTTACCACCTTACTCACTTGTCTGCTTCTTTTGTCTCCCACCTCCGAGGATCTGGCTTTGGGGCAGAGAGAGAGGAGAGAGAGGTGCTGGCTTCGCAGTTGTGGGCCTGCACTTTCGCTGCTTGCTGCCTGGATCGATACACCATATGGACCGCAATTTTGGTGGCCACCCACAATGGACCGCAGTTCTTTTGCGGCCAAGCACCACCCGTGGATGGACCTATGGGTCAACGTGGCACCTATGCCATACAAGGTGAACCACTTATAGTTGGCCCCCTGACGGCCACAATAAAGAAATGGACGCGGTTGGTGCCTTTCTTTATTTTTGAAAGAAGTAAGAAGGCCAAGAGCACCACACGAAGAGCAAGAGACACCTGCAGGGTTAGGGGTTGTTGTTTTTATTTTAATGAACAATGGTGACTGCACCGATTGGGGCTTGGGGTGGTGCTTTTGGTGCTTGGAAGGGGTGCTCTGCACATTATTAAAGGCCGTAAGGCCACAGAGCACTCGTGGGTTGGTGTATCGATGCTGGCATGCGTGCTCTCTCTCTATGCATAACATCTGCATGTGTTCCTCCAAAAACAGGTCCTGGATCGTAGTGTAAATATCAGCGTAGTCTTGTAAATAATGCTCCCTACCGGCTGTATGTTTAGTTTGCGAATTCTTTCCGCGATTCGGTTATCCTGTGGGTGTGTTTCTGTGAGGAGAAGGGTGCAACGTCGCAGGGGGACATATTTACTCATTTGTGAATATCTGTAAAACTGTCGCACTCAGGGTAGAGTTAATAGTAGAGGGAACTACATCTGAGTGCCACACTAAAATAGGTAAAAATTTATCGGGTCGGGACACCCCGAGGGTAGAGAAGGGTGCAATGTTGCGGATATGGGATTTGGCCTCCATATCCGCTTGTAAATATTCCCCTATTTCCCCAATACTCCCCAACTATGCCCAATCCCCCATTCCCTAGTCCCATTGCCTGTAAATAACACTCTGTAGAACCGACCTTCCCCTTTTTCCCCCATTAAATGTCGTGCCCAGGTCCACCGCATCTCACGTAGACAACTTTCGGACATCTTGCTAGTTATTCTTAGTCTATGTCAGTTAAGGACTCGTTTCCATTAATTCTGACTCTTCGTTGCACCAGAATGTGATTGTATGGCACCAGTAGTGAGTTTAGGACCTCCCCATACCTCCTCCCATCTTTCCCATGAAACAACAACTACAACAACGGCGTGCGGGGAGTGTGCGTCCTCACACCGGCTTGGTTAGCCGCCATTGACCATGCGCTCCGACGGGGTTACCACGAAGGGGCTCACTTTCAGCTCCTCGTCAAGGGCGGAGCCCGGTAACCCCCCCCGCACCCAATAAGAAGGGCGGACTGATTCCATCTGGGGCGGAGCTAACTAGCCGAGGGCGTGTCACTCCCCGCCGGATATAGGCAGCCTACCGGACGTGACGTCAGATGCGCCCCGAGCTTGAAGAAGAGCCAGTCGCCACCTCCGAGCGCTGAGAGACCTCCCGCATCTCTGGACCGGACCGGGTCGATTCTGTCCCTGAGCCAAGAGTGCACCTTGAGCCATCGACTACCCGCCTTTCCTTGCCATCAATCCCCGTGTGAGTCAGTCTTGTCCCGTTTATCTGTCGTCTGTCGGGGCTAAGATAAGACCGTGTTTAAGTGCCCACCTTTCTATGCTGTCTCTCTTGTCTTTGTAATCTAACCTTCCGCAATATTATAACCTCCTCCGGAAGTCTTGAGAATCGTACCCCTGGTGTCGTGTCATTTAATCCAGCCGTTGTGTCCTTTCCATCATTGATTTAGCATAGCGCGACTTAGTCAACGTTCGAGTATAATCGGGTAACTTGTGCGAACACGGCGGCCATTCCGCTCGGCCCAGCATAACATCTTAATAAGTCGTGTCCGTAACAATATCCTTATCTAAACGGTGTAATGGGGGTGAGGTTGTAGTGTTATAAAGGGGTTGATGGGGGTCTAATGTAATTAATGCAACTACTCACACTCTGTGCAGACAAACAGACCCAAATCCGATACCCTCTCCTCTGTCGAGAATAAAAAGTATTCCTCACTAAAAAAAAGATAACGCAATCAGAGAAGATATTTGAGGATTTTCACTTTTTCTTGACAGTGATTTCAAAGAGAAATAAAGAAGAAGTTGCAATTAAAAAATTACAAATAATCCGGTTATATGCACCTTTATTTTTTTGCAGCGATTCACAGAGAATAAAGATCAACTTGTAATAAATATATCAAAGCAAATAATCCGGTTAAATACACAAAAATCGTCACAATTCCATTCAAAATAAAAACAAAATAATTCACCACCTGCACAAGGTTTGTACAACAACTGCACATTCATCACCTGTACAAGATGTAACCACAGCAACCCTTGCAAGAAACATTGACTACTCTTCATTGACTACTTCAGAAACACATCAATTGGCTTCTCACCAGAATGTTTTGCATATTGAATGTGGAGAAATGTGCAAAACACTGAAAATAGATAACGTGCAAGAACTCTCACTGGTGGTAAATGTTTATGTGCGTAAATAAACCCGATCGCTGACGAAAAAACTTTAAAAACAAAGAACACTTTGTTTGTTTTGGTGTGCAAGTTGTTGATCTCCGATTGTGGCCAGTTCATGAATACACAGCGATACTGCAATACTGGTACTGCACATTGGTTTATGGTTTTGATTTTTTTTCACTGGAGAGAGCCATGACTTCAGAATTAGTCTTACACTCCGAAGGTACTCTTTGCTTCTCCCATTGGTTGTTATCTCCATATGCATGTGTTATGAATTCTTTAATCTCTTCGGTTCAGAAATAAGCACCTCAACTCGGACACTGTGCAAGAGGTTTATTGAGGGATAAGAAAAACATGCATGGTCGATATATGGGCGCATAAGCCAGTCGCTCCTTTTGGTCCTCACACAGCCAGCAACCAACAACATCTCAAGGATTCACAATTTGTATTCTGCAATTTGTATTCTGCAATTTATATTCTGCAAGGTTCTAAACTAGTGCTTCCTCCAATGACTATTGCTCCTGTGCCCTGTCTTCTTCCCCGTGTGAATTAGTTTGTGTCTATTTAAATTTGATGAATGACGAAAAACCTTCAAACACACACCACACTTGTGTGGCTTCTCTCCCGTGTGAATTAGTTTGTGTGCAATTAAATTTGATGAATGACGAAAAACCTTCAAACACACAGAACACTTGTGCGGCTTCTCTCCCGTGTGAATTAGTTTGTGTGTATTTAAATTTGATAAATGACGAAAAACCTTTGAACACACAGAACACTTGTGCGGCTTCTCTCCCGTGTGAATTAGTTTGTGTGTATTTAAATTTGATGAATGACGAAAAACCTTAGAACACACACCACACTTGAACGGTTTCTCCCCCATGTGAATTAGTTTGTGTGTATTTAAATTTGATGAATGACGAAAAACCTTTGAACACACAGAACACTTGTGCGGTTTCTCCCCCATGTGAATTAGTTTGTGTGTATTTAAATTTGATAAATGACGAAAAACCTTAGAACACACACCACACTTGTACGGTTTCTCCCCCATGTGAATTAGTTTGTGTGTATTTAAATTTGATAAACTAGGACGTGCCCGTACGTGGGTGCCCGTTCCTTGCCAAAAAAAAAAAAAAAATGTCTTCGCCCATGCAGGGCCCATGGGCGTGCCCGTAAGTGCGTGATGTGACCGTACAATGAATGTATCGTCCCGACACCGCAGCTCGGATGGCGCTGCAGTTAATCGGGCCTGTATCGGCAGAGTTATTATAAACGTGTACTACAATCGATCGTACCTTACAGCGTCTGCTCGCCACGTTCAGCATCAGTACGTCGTCACTATGACTATCCGTAAGTCCGGAAGTGACGTCCTCATTTGACTGTCCGGAAGGTCGCATATCGCAGTTACGATGAATCGCAAATTAGTTTTAATTAGTTTTAAAACATAGTTTAACGCCAACATAGCGCCAACATAGTTTGCCAACGTGAAATAAATGAATACGCTCTCAAATGTGCCGTCCGAGGCAGAGTCTGTTCGCCACGTTCGGCACACGTGATAGCTCGCTGCTCTCTGATTGGTTGAATCGTTTTTTGGACATAGCTCGGTAACTACTTCTCCGATTAATATGAAACCTTGAAAAGGCACATCCTCAGGTCCCCAGCAATATATCTGGCAAGTTTCAAGTATATCGGACCCGTGGTTGTCGAGAAACAGCGGTCACAGACAAACACACACACACACACACACACACACACACACACAGACACACACACACACAGAGATTACTGGAATTATAGATAGATGACGAAAAACCTTAGAACACACACCACACTTGTACGGTTTCTCCCCCATGTGAATTAGTTTGTGTGTATTTAAATTTGATGAATGACGAAAAACCTTAGAACACACACCACACTTGAACGGTTTCTCCCCCATGTGAATTAGTTTGTGTGTATTTAAATTTAATGAATGACGAAAAACTTTTGAACACACAGAACACTTGTGCGGCTTCTCTCCCGTGTGAATTAGTTTGTGTGTATTTAAATTTGATGAATGACGAAAAACCTTAGAACACACACCACACTTGAACGGTTTCTCCCCCATGTGAATTAGTTTGTGTGTATTTAAATTTGATGAATGACGAAAAACCTTTGAACACACAGAACACTTGTACGGTTTCTCCCCCATGTGAATTAGTTTGTGTGTATTTAAATTTGACTAGGGCATGCCCGTACTATATATATGCCCGTACTATATATCTATCTAAAATTATATCCCCCCCCTCTATTTACATGAAATGGTTTGGTCCATTCGCAACGCCAAAGCGAACGGCGAACGGCTTGCGAGTACAGTGACAATCCCCCCCCTCTATTTACATGAAATGGTTTCGTCCATTCGCAACGACCACAGAACCCCCCCCCCTCTATTTACATGGAATGGTTTGGTCCATTCGCAACGCCGGCACACGCGATCGTTCGCTGCTCTCTGATTGGTTGAATCGTTTTTTGGACATAGCTCAGTAAGTAATTGTCCGATTAATATGAAACCTTGAAAAGGCACATCCTCGGGTCCCCAGCAATATACCTGGCAAGTTAAAAGTATATCGGACCCGTGGTTGTCGAGAAACAGCGGTCACAGACAGACAAACGTACAAACGTACAGACAGAGATTACTGGAATTATAGATAGATGAATGACGAAAAACCTTTGAACACACAGAACACTTGTGCGGCTTCTCTCCCGTGTGAATTAGTTTGTGTGCATTTAAATTTGATGAATGGTGAAAAACCTTTGAACACACAGAACACTTGTACGGTTTCTCCCCCATGTGAATTAGTTTGTGTGTATTTAAATTTGATAAATGACGAAAAACCTTAGAACACAAACCACACTTGTACGGTTTCTCCCCCATGTGAATTAGTTTGTGTGTATTTAAATTTGATGAATGACGAAAAACCTTTGAACACACAGAACACTTGTGCGGCTTCTCTCCCGTGTGAATTAGTTTGTGTGTATTTAAATTTGATGAATGACGAAAAACCTTAGAACACACACCACACTTGAACGGTTTCTCCCCCATGTGAATTAGTTTGTGTGTATTTAAATTTGATGAATGACGAAAAACCTTTGAACACACAGAACACTTGTGCGGTTTCTCCCCCATGTGAATTAGTTTGTGTGTATTTAAATTTGATAAATGACTTAAAACCTTAGACCACACACCACACTTGTATGGTTTCTCCCCCATGTGAATTAGTTCGTGTGTATTTAAATTTGATGAATGACGAAAAACCTTTGAACACATAGAACACTTGTGCGGCTTCTCTCCTGTGTGAATTCGTTTGTGTGCATTTAAATTTGATGAATGACGAAAAACCTTTGAACACACAGAACACTTGTACGGTTTCTCCCCCATGTGAATTAGTTTGTGTGTATTTAAATTTGATCAATGACGAAAAACCTTAGAACACACACCACACTTGTACGGTTTCTCCCCCATGTGAATTAGTTTGTGTGTATTTAAATTTGATGAATGACGAAAAACCTTGGAACACACAGAACATTTGTGCGGCTTCTCTCCCGTGTGAATTAGTTTGTGTGTATTTAAATTTGATGAATGACGAAAAACCTTAGAACACACACCACACTTGAACGGTTTCTCCCCCATGTGAATTAGTTTTTGTGTATTTAAATTTGATGAATGACGAAAAACCTTAGAACACACACCACACTTGTACGGTTTCTCCCCCATGTGAATTAGTTTGTGTGTATTTAAATTTGATGAATGACGAAAAACCTTTGAACACACAGAACACTTGTGTGGCTTCTCTCCCATGTGAATTAGTTTGTGTGTATTTAAATTTGATGAATGACGAAAAACCTTAGAACACACACCACACTTGAACGGTTTCTCCCCCATGTGAATTAGTTTGTGTGTATTTAAATTTGATGAATGACGAAAAACCTTAGAACACACACCACACTTGTACGGTTTCTCCCCCATGTGAATTAGTTTGTGTGCATTTAAATTTGATGAATGATGAAAAACCTTCAAACACACACCACACTTGTACGGTTTCTCCCCCATGTGAATTAATTTGTGTGTATTTAAATTTGATGAATGACGAAAAACCTTTAAACACACAGAACACTTGTGTGGCTTCTCTCCCATGTGAATTAGTTTGTGTGCATTTAAATTTGATGAATGACGAAAAACCTTTGAACACACAGAACACTTGTACGGTTTCTCCTCCATGTGAATTAGTTTGTGTGTATTTCAATTTTATAAATGACGAAAAACCTTCGAACACACACCACACTTGTACGGTTTCTCCCCCATGTGAATTAGTTTGTGTGTATTTAAATTTGATGAATGACGAAAAACCTTTGAACACACAGAACACTTGTGCGGCTTCTCTCCCGTGTGAATTAGTTTGTGTGTATTTAAATTTGATGAATGACGAAAAACCTTATAACACACACCACACTTGAACGGTTTCTCCCCCATGTGAATTAGTTTGTGTGTATTTAAATTTGATGAATGACGAAAAACCTTAGAACACACACCACACTTGTACGGTTTCTCCCCCATGTGAATTAGTTTGTGTGTATTTAAATTTGATGAATGACGAAAAACCTTTGAACACACAGAACACTTGTATGGTTTCTCCCCCGTGTGAATTAATTTGTGTTTATTTAAATTTGATGAATGACGAAAAACCTTTGAACACACAGAACACTTGTGCAACTTCCCCCGTTGGTTGTTATCTTCATTCGCAGGTTTCAGCAGGTGTAACGGGGTCCTCCCACTACTTGATGTATCCATCTCCATTTGATCCTTTTGACTTGATGCTGATAACCACGAAATCCTTACAACGCTTGTGCTGATTCTTCACCAATTTTGTCTCAATGTGGACGAGTGTGCAAAATCCTCACGACACAATGAGCATGTGTTCAACTTCCTCCCAGTTTGTCCTTTGTGTTGTTGAAATAAAACTGAAGAAGAAATGAAGGAAAAACAGCACAGAGAGAGAGAGAGAGACAGAGAAAGAGACAATTAGCGCATTAAAAATCAATTACAAAAATCCTTTTTAATGAGCGATCATTTAAATTTCGCACCTCCATGCACCATAACAATGATACGATACATAACAATAACAATGATAACATGCACCTCACACGTCGTGAATAACTTTTGAAAAATACATTCCATTCACGAAACCTCAGTAGAGTTGATTATTTCCCAGGTGATGATTAAAGGGCATTTACCAATCAATTTCAAATTCTCAAACAGAGGCACCAAGACTTGCTCATAGAGCTTGAAGTTGTTGTCACGCAGTGTGCTTGACCTCGTCTTGATCGTGCCAAATTAGTCTGCGAATAAGGATAGGTTGAGGTGCTTGTCTCTTCACACCCTCTTCAACCTTTTGGAAGTTCAGACACTCCGGAATAGTGCAGATATACACGGTGATTGAAAAGTAACTCCCTATTTTAAAATATTTAGAAATTATTTATTTATTGTAATATTTTTCTCAAACTTTTAGTGTTTGTTCCTTGATGTATGAGAATTTAATCTTTGTTGGCTTTTTTTTCAGATTATTTTTTGTTTGAAATTCGGAAGCCCTACAAACATGGCTGGACGTCTTACCCTGCAGGAGCGTGCCCAGCTAGTGATATGAAGCTTGGTCTGATCTCTTTAAAAATATCCTCTGGTCTGATGAAGCGGTATTTCACATCGGTGGGTTTGTGAACCGTCACAACTGCTATTACTGGGCAGGAGAAGATCCTCGTGTTATTTCTGAAAAAATGCAATATCGGCCCAAGGTAACGGTGTGGTGTGGAATGACTTCGGAAAGGATTGTAGGTCCCTTCATTCTTCGCGATACCATGAATGCCAAAAGGTACCTCACCATGCGAAATCTGGCCAATTATCAGTGCTTCGGAGAATGTTGAAGATTTGATTTTCATGCAAGATGGCGCTCCTCCACATTTTGCTATTGTTGTTCGTGAATGGCTGAATGCCCACTTCCCTGGGAGATGGATGGGTCGTCGTGGTCCGTATGAGTGGCCAGCCAGGAGCCCTGACTTAACACCATGTGACTTTTTCTTTGGGGTTGGATATAAGAGCAAGTCTACTGTACCAAACCAACGACTTTGGAAGAACTTGAAGGGCGAATACGACAAGTTATGTCTTCCATCCCACAAGAGTCCCTGGTGAAATCAGTTGACGCGGTTCCCGGGCGGCTTGAGAAGCTGGTGGCGAATTCTGGTGCCCATATCGAAATGTATATAAACCTTCATGCTATACACTTTCTTCTTATATCTATTTCGTGTAAAAATTGTAGTTAAGAAATAAATTATAAGTATTTTAAAATAGGGAGTTACTTTTCAATCACCCTGTATATATATATATACATTATATCCTCAACGCTGTTATGCAATCCAGAGGGGCATTACATGACAGCTAAATATGACAGACATCAATCTATTCCAATTAAAGTAAATACCTCAATGCGATCATTAAACATAAAGAATGTTAATTTTCTGTGCTCCATTTTGAGAAACAGATAATATTGGGTCTTTTAGAAACAGAAGGAGACAATATTGTCTTTTACGATATGTCGTCACTCGGGGGCAAAAGGTCAGAAACGTTCTCTTCTCTTCGCATCAGAGCTTGCAGGTTCATGCAGCAGAATTTGCCAGGCACCACAAATAAGTCATGTTGCACTCCAGCTTAAAGCATGGTTTTGCAAGTGCGCCACAAGACAATCTGTGACAGGATTTAGAGAAAAGCAAACAAAAGGATACCGTGAAAGGTTGGATCCTGTCTTTACAGACTACTGAGCCCGATGAGGAAGGGTGCAGTATGCATCCTTCTGGTAGAATATGGAACTACTCAGACTCTTCCTAGTGCTGGCCGTCCGACGAAACTGAGCAACTTGACAAGAAGGACCTTCGTCAGGGAATGGGAGAAACCCCCCAATCCTGATGTGCAAAGCTGATAGAGAAATACCCAAGAAGACACAAACCTGTAATCGCTGCCAGTGGTGTTTCGACAAAGTATTGACGCAAGGGGTTGAATACTGTTACGTTTGTGGGGGTTGGTGACGAATTGCCATGATGGAGTCAGGATCGTATAGGTTTTAGTATGGAGCATGGACGTGAAGAAGAAGAACCTCGATCTAATAAGTACGGAACCTGTCAGGTTAAGAGTGTTTGCATGTCACTATAAGGGGCTTAAGTGTTAACTAGACAGGGCTTAAGATTAATTCCCCAGTGTGGAATTGGCCCTTGTGATTTTTCCCATGTGTTTTTTTTTTTACATTCATTCAGCCGGCCATGCAATGGGCTCCATTAGCCACAACACCGACAAGCCGACGGAAACCAGCACATTTGCCGATCGGGCTTAGCCCACGCCACAACCACCGACGTAATATGAACATTCTCGAAGAGACAAAACTCTGCCCCCTCGTGGATTGCAACAGAGAGACCACGCCCCGAGCTTCCTCATTCATCGAGCCGACCATGGAGTGATTGGGCAGAATGCAGTGACTGGACAGAGTGTGACGTCAGAGCTGGGGAGACGTCGAGGCAAAAGAAGAAGAATCTGTCACTTTCTAGGTCTCTTGGCATGAACAAGGAAGGCGCCATATTTCCTTTGTCCGTGCTGGTGCGATTTGGCTTTGTGGCAGGCGGGCGCCTTTTGTCCCTGGCTTGGCTGTTCCTGGCTTGTGCACGATCGTGGATTGGAGGAAGAAGAATCCCTCTCACTCTCTCCCACTGTCTGGTGCTGGCGTTGTGGCGGGCGGTCGCGTTTTTCGTGTGTGCCGTGAAGGGAACATTCGGAGCTTTGTGGAGTCTTTACCACGTTGGGTGACGGGGGGGGGGGGCTGGGTGTTGTTATGTTAGACTCGGTGCTTCTCAAAAACCAGAAAAGAACAAAAAGCAGAAATTGTCTGAGGAGGCCAGACACAAGATTGTAGCCAAGCATGGACAATTGCAAGGCTACAAGTCCATCTCCAGAGACCTTGATGTTCCTGTGTCCGTCGTACGCAATGTTATCAGGAATAATGCAGCCAACCTCCCTGGATGTGACCCAAGAGAAAACATGATCGAAGATTTCAGCGAAGAATTGTTTCAATGTTGGAGAAAGCATCTTTATCAACTGCCAAACAGATTCAAACTGACCTTCAGACACAAGGTATGACAGTTTCAACTCGCACCATCCGTCATCAACTCAATGAAAGTAGACCCATGAAGACCCCACTGCTGCTGAGAGATAAGCTTGATGAATAAGCTTGAGGATTTTGCACACTCGTCCACATTGAGACAAAACACACCTGAACAAACCAAAATCCTTCTGGGAGAATGTTATGTGGACAGATGAGATCAAATTAGAGCTTTCTGGTAAAGCACATAATCTCTATGTTAACAGAAAACAAAACGAAGCCTTCAAAGAAAACAACACCTTCCCTACAGTCAAACATGGAGGAGGTTCAGTGATGTTTTGGGTTGCTGTGCTGCTTCTGGCACTGAGTACCTTGAATGTGTGCATCACATCATGAAATCAGGAGATTACCAAGGCATTTTGGAGCACAATGTTCAACCCATTGTCAGAAAGCTGGATCTCCGTCGAAGGTCACGTTTCTTGAAGCAGAAGAACGACCCCAAACACACTTCAAAAAGCCCCCAGGAATGGTTCAAGACAAAACGCTGGACAGTTCTGAAGTGACCAGCAATGAGACCAGATCTAATCCCATTGAACACGTGTGGGGAGATCTGAAAACAGCAGTTGGGAGAACCTAGTTGAGAAAACCCTTAAAATCTGGGAGAACTGGAGCAGTTTGCACAAGAAGAGTGGGCCAAACTGCCAGTAGAGCGGTGCAGGAAGCTCATTCATGGATATAGGAAGCGACTGCAGTTATTTTGTCCAAAGGCTGTGCTAAAATTTCTATTTTCTGATTTAAAGGGACAGATTAAGTTCTGAATCAAAAACAAAGGTTCTGTAATATTAACAGTTAAATAAAGAATAGTGGGGAGCAAATAGTTTCGTCAATTTCAACTTATTTTTATAGAGAAAACTGAGTTATTTGAAAAAATTGCAAGGGTGCCAATATTTTTGGATACGAGTGTACCATTATATTCAAGAAAGAACATCGCACAGATCACTGACAAAGAAAGAGCAAGCAAAGGCCTATTATATGATTCACATAATAATCTGTGAAAAACATGCCTCCATAAACTAAGAAAATAAAAAATAAAATATACACAGATGCCTTCCATGTTGATCGATGTCAAGTTAGACATTCTTTGCCAAAAGTAATTGGCACTTACCACCATAGTGTGGAACTTTCTGGATGTCAAAGCAAACGCCTCACCAACTGCTCGCACCTATATGGTTTTCCCACCTGGAAAACGTACAATTCACCGGATGATGCATCATGTCGTGCAAAGCGTTCACCTAATGAAAATGTAACGGTTTAAAAAAATAGGATTCTTTTTAAAATGACCTTCCTTTAAAATGTCATGCACAACCTTACATGTTATATGATCAAATATTAACATGCATTATCAAAACTGCATATTGTACGTGCATTACTTCGAATGACAAAGCGAATCTGTAATTGTGTTGAAAAAAAACCGGACTTTACAACAAATCTTGCTTGATATCCATCACCAAGGAACCTCCTGGAAATCCCGTGTAAATGAAGGAAAAAGACTCGTCTCTCGAAAGCGTTTGTACTTACACAGAGTTCCCTCATCCCCGTTTGTATTGTCCAAATTAATGTAAATATGAGATAAAAATGGAGGGGCAATGCACCGGTAAAGGGGAGCTATGTATGTCTCTCTCTCTCTCTCTCTCTCTCTCTCTCTCTCTCTCTCTCTCTCTCTCTCTCTCTCTCTCTCTCGCGCCCCCTGCTGGCCGTTTGTGTGTTGGGCGTGGCAAGATGGCGTGCACTGGTGTTCGTGTGCTGTAGCTCCGTGCTTGTGTTGTGTTGTCCCCCCCCCCATTCCTTCCTTTCCTATCGCGCTTTTGTCGTGTCCTTCTTTACCACCTGTATCCCTTTCCCCCCCCTTGAGACAGAGACAGAGAGAGTGAGAGAAGAGCCCAAAGGTGAGAGCAGACCCGTTCGGTTCAGTTTACCTGCTCCGTCGGTGCTGTTTACCTTACTCGCGTCGTGTGAACTTTATTATT
Organism: Myxine glutinosa; assembly: GCF_964187855.1. NCBI lineage: Eukaryota > Metazoa > Chordata > Myxini > Myxiniformes > Myxinidae > Myxine > Myxine glutinosa. The sequence continues at coordinate 378,463 of NW_027616394.1, forward strand.
CATTATTTCATTTCGACTTTATTTATTTTGTGTCCTTTCCGCCTGGTCAAGGTGGAAAGGTGAGACATCGCCGTTATGGCGAGTGTTCGTGCACGGCAGGAAGGGTTTGAAACCCTAACAAGGAAGCATGCTTTCGTGTGTGTCCCTCCCGAAGGTGTTCCTACCGAGGACATTATCCTAGCTGTAGGGAATGTTATCGGCGATGAAAATGTCCGCGCCGCGTCGCGGATGAACCAAAAGTTTGTTGTTTTCGTGTCGGACGAGAAGTTCGTGCATGATGTTGTTAGTACCGGTCTGTCATTGAAAGGTGGGCAGTTCGTCATGGTTTCCCCGATGGACACACCGGCGATTAAAGTTATTATTTCAAATGTCGCTCCGTTTATCACAGATGATAAATTAATGGCTGTTCTGACCCGGTATGGAACTGTTGTTTCCCGAATCTCGATGATTCCCCTGGGATGTCGGGATGAACGAGTGAAACATGTTATGAGTTTCCGGAGACAAGTATTCATGGTGCTTCCTGATCGCGGCGACGATACAGGACTAAACATCTCGTTTAAAATTTCGGTAAATGATCGTCAATATCAAATGTACGCTTCGTCAGGCACCTTAACGTGCTTCCTTTGTGGAGCCTTCGGACACGTTAAAAGGTTTTGTCCCAAAGCATCTTGTACGAAGTGCGGCAAATTGGGACACACCAATGTGGGCTGTAAAAAAGAAAACGCCCCGACCGTGCTTCCTCATGCCTCGACCGTGCTTCCTCACGCCTCGACCGTGCTTCCTCACGCCTCGACCGTGCTCCCCGACGCTCAAACCGTGCTCCCCGACGCTCAAACCGTGCTTCCTGGCGCTCAAACCGTGCTACCTGAAGCCCCGACCGTGCTTCCCGACGCCCCGACTGTGCTTCCTGATGTCCCAACTGTGCTTCCCGAGGTCCCGACTACGCTTCCCGAAGCCCCAACCGTGCCACCTGAAGCCCCAACCGTGCTACCCGAAGCCCCAACCGTGCTTCCCGAAGCCCCGACTGTGCTTCCCGACGCCACGACTGTGCTTCCCGACGCCCCGACCGTGCTTCCCGACGCCCCGGTGCTACCCAAACCCAGTGAGATGGCACTTGGTGATGCTAGTACTGCTGACGAACCCATGAATGAAGAACTTGTCATACTGACCAAAAAACGGAAAGCACCACTAACAAATAGCCCCGATGGTGCGATAAAGAAGGCTGTCTTGGGCAGAGACACTGTCTCTGCAAAAGAGGGCAAAACGTTTACAGCAAACGAAAATATCGAACGCCAAAGTGGTAAAGAAGATGTTACTGATTTCCCAAGCTCTGAGAATAAAGCCGACATTGATCCGAACAATGCGGCCATTTTTGAGCCTGAACGCGAAGCCCCACCGGTCCCCCCTCCAGTAGCTGAGCGGACTGGTGACCAAACAAATTGCTCTGTCTCACAAACAGAAATCGTAACCCCGGCTACGCAGAGATCTGCAGCCATTTGCCAAAGCACACATAAAGAAAGTAAGCACCAGTCTGCTCGTGAGTGTGCACCAGAGTACCCAACGAAATCTCAGGAGATGCCTCCAGAGGAGCTTGTGAGAGCTGCAAGTAAGGCCCAAGATCCAGGTGGGACATTATCAGACCTGTCAGAGTCTGAGGACGAGGTGGAAGTGACTGAGCTGTCACAGTCATCAGCATCTCAGTCACAGATACCCCCCCAACACATCGTGTCGTTTCTAGCCGAAATGTACAGACAGCGTAACATAGTCATTAAAGACCATTTTGACGATTTGGCTGCATTCATCCACACTGCAAAATCCATAATTAAAACGCCTGAACAATTCGACCTGAATAAGTCACAATACCACAGGTTAAGAAAATTCATCACACGTGCAGGTGTAGAGTGTTCCCAGCCACAGGCTGATTTCATCAATACAGGATGAAAACTATAAAACTCGCAACCTTAAATATTAACGGTAGTGGTGCTAGACACCTCCGCCAGGTCCAAGTAAAAAACATATTTCAACGGAAAAAGGTGGATGTGATCTTACTTCAAGAAACTCACATCACACCAAATGTGGAACATAACTGGCATCAACTTTTTAAGAGCCAATGCTATTTCAGCAATTTATCAGCTTCATCTGCTGGAATCGGCTTCTTGCTGAAGCCAGGCCTCGTGTGTGAGTCATGCCATTTTCAGGAGGTAATAAATGGTCGGCTTAGCTCTCTCAAACTAGTAAGCCATAACTTCCATTACACTATTTTTAATGTGTATGCGCCAAGTGATAGCGTAGAGCGTAAGTCCTTCTTCACCGCAATGATAAATCACTTAAGATCAGTTGATTTTGATCATTGTGTGTGTGTCGGAGGTGATTTCAATTGCACCTTCGACCCATCGGTTGACAGAAATTCTGCCGAACCCCATCCTGAGTCCCATGTACACTTATCCAATTTTTTTAGCACAATGGGCCTCGTTGATGTTTGGCGGTTGCACCACCCAAGCACATCCCAGTACACCTGGTGTCGATGTGCCAATAGTCGAGTATCCTTGGCAAGGCTTGACAGATGGTACATCAACGTACCCTTTAAAAATACTGCGGTTTCTTCAAATATTTTTCCTTCCGTGTTTTCAGACCATCATATGGTAACCCTAAACCTTTCCTTTCCTCAACCCGCAAGTAGGAGCGCTTATTGGAAGTTTAATGTTAGACTTCTAGAAGATGGTATGTTTAAGGAAGCCTTTCGTGTTTTCTGGGCAAGTCTAGTAGCAAAGAAATCTTCCTTTTCTTCATCCAGCATATGGTGGGATAACATGAAATCTCAAATTCGGGTTTTTTGTCAATGTTTCCAATCACACAGCACAAACGACAAGCACATTACAATGGCCCGGTTGGAATTGGATATTCTACATTTGGAGAATAAATTGGCTCATGAAAACAATGACGCCAATTACCGGTTATTGCTTGTAAAGAAAGCTCTTTTAAGGGAGTTAGTTCAAGAGAAAGCAGCCGGAACATTAATTAGACTTAGAATACAGAATGTAAAGTTATCAGACACCCCAAACAAGTCTTTCTTTCATTTAGAATCCTTAAGCAAGCCATCACGGCTAATCTCTTCTGTTTTGGACTCAAGAGGCAACGTTGTTGTCAACGAAGATGATGTTAGAATAAACATTATTGAATTCTTTACAAAACTTTTTGAGGAGCAGACTGTTTGTAATGATACAATGATGGATTTAACCTCTCACCTCCCCTCCCTAACTGAGGCTCAACGGTTGGAGCTTGACCTACCAATCACCCTCCTTGAGCTAACCTGTGCTCTTGCTGCCATGGATTCAGGGAAAGCTCCGGGTATTGACGGTCTACCTCCCGAATTCTTTCTGACATTTTGGGACCTTTTAGGCCCTGAGTTGCTGAATGTTTTGGACACTTCTATACAGACTGGTATAATGCCGCTGAGTCTAAGAAGAGCCGTAGTGTGCTTGCTCCCGAAAACTGAAGATCCCCGACTTTTGGTGAACTGGCGACCGATCTCCCTGCTGTGCACAGACTACAAGCTTTTTTCAAAAGTACTAGCTAATCGACTAAAAAAGGTTATCGGTGATCTAGTACTGCCAGAACAGAGTTACTGTGTTCCTGGAAGATCCATCCATGATAATATTTCTTTAATTAGAGATCTCATTGATGGTAACCGTGTTAAAGAAGACTTTGGAATGATGTCGCTTGATCTTGAAAAGGCATTTGACAGTATCGACCATAAGTTTATGCATCATGTGTTACAGGCATGCGGCCTCGGAGCAAACTTTCGTTCCTACATTTCCTTGCTATACACGGATGTATTTAGTTTAATTAAGATTAATAATGTGCTGGCTCCCCCCATCAAGGTTCGGAGAGGGGTCCGGCAAGGGTGCCCAGTCTCTGGTTTATTGTTTGCTCTTTCTCTAGAGCCTCTTCTCAATCTACTGAGAAAGAAGATTTCTGGAATAGCACTCACTCCCATGAGTGCACCGCTAACCCTATGTGCTTATGCGGATGACGTCTGCATCTTTGTAAAAGATAAGGATGATATCGATATCGTTGTTGAGTGCCTGTCAAAGTTTCACGCTGCCTCCTCTTTAAAAATCAATTGGAACAAGAGCAAGACGTTATGGATACCCTCCCTTTATCGCAACCTTCTTCAGCCTGTACCACAGCCGCCCCCATCCCTCCCCGCAGGGTTGCTGTGGGGAAGTGAGGGAATTAAGTACTTGGGCATATTCCTTGGTTCCCCACAGTATGCTCAAAGAAATTGGGACGGGGTAATTGAGCAAGTGGGAGAAAGATTGAACCGATGGAAAAGGGTTTTACCTCATTTGTCCTTCAAGGGCCGTGTGCTAGTGATCAACAACTTAGTTGCCACAATGTTGTGGCATAAGTTCATCTGCCTGCAACCGCCGGAGGCCCTACTCAAAGCACTCCAGGGCAAACTGGTGGACTTCTTCTGGGGAGGCTACCACTGGCTACGACCCGATGTGATATGTCGCCCCTCGGCTGAGGGTGGCCACAACCTCGTCGACATCAAAGCCCGCCTAATGGCCTTCCGGCTGCGGTCCATTCAACGTCTCCTCTACATGGAACATCTGCCAGGCCGGCTCCCTGCACGCCTTGTACTGCAGCGAGCGGGTAGGCTCGGGTACGGGTTTGAACTCTTTCAAATGAACCTCCAGCATGTCGACATATCGGTTCTCCCTGCTTTTTACCAAAGCCTCTTAAATGCCTGGCAGAGCCTTTCTGTGAGTCGTCAGGCGGACACATATGTAACGAAAATGCTGGCACACGAGCCTTTGTTCTATAACCCTCTCTTTCCCGACATTCCAAAGAGTCGAGATTTTTGCCAACACTTTATAGCAGCTGGTATTGTGAAGGTGCGGCATCTCCGACATGACTCAGGGTATGGTTGGAAATCCGTAAGTGAAATCGCCGACCTGACAGGGATTTGGTCCCATAGGATGATTGCAAAAATTTTGAGGAAAATGATTCAGTTGGGACGGCAACTTGGCCTAACTTGGACTCGAGGTACAGAAGAAGATCCAAATGAGCCGACAGTGCCTAAATTAATTGTTGAACCCATTCAAAACGATTTGCCCCCTGTTAGCGATGGGTCAAAGCTTTTCCAGACAATGGACAGCAAGGGCATCTACAAGATGTGCCTCAAGCTGTTAAATGGGAACCCGTCGCTAAATGGAGTTACCCGATGGAAAGGATTGTTACCCGGAGGGCCCCCCTCCGAACCTATCTGGGAAGCCATGTACAGTGAGCCCACATCCAAAAGAACAGGTGATCTCCAGTGGCGTTTGGCCCACTGGATTGTTCCCTCCAACATGTTTATTAGACATTTTTCTCCTGTATCTGTTTGTTGTCCCTTCTGTGCAGTCAATGAAGATTTGTTTCATGCATTCATAGACTGTGTACGATTATTTCCTTTGTTTCATTGGTTGAATTATATTGCACACAAAATGCATATTACTTTTTCTTTGAGAAATTTTATCTTTTGTTTTGCCCCTAAACAAGATCCTGTATCTAAACTGTTTAGTTTCCTAATAGCAACTGCGAAACTTGCTGTTTATTTAACAAGAAAAGATAAACTATCTGGCAAACCGACAGAGCACTGCAATATCATGTTGTCTTTTAATGCATTGGTCTCAGCAAGATTGAAACTTGAGTTTACCTTTTCCAACGTGACCGGAAATCTTCAAAACTTTATTGATACTTGGTGTGTCGGTGGTTTTTGTGGAGTTGAAGAAAACGAATTGAAAATACTGTTATGAGATACTGATTATGTTTCTTATTTGATGATCATTTGGTGGTTCTTCTTTTTGTTGGCAGTATTGATTTGATTGTAAAACACGTATATTGTTACTTTTTATATTTTTATAATAAAAAGACTCAAAGTCTCTGCGTCTCTCTCTCTCTCTCTGCGTCTCTCTCTCTCTCTCTGCGTCTCTCTCTCTCTCTCTCTCTCTCTCTCTCTCTCTCTCTCTGCGTCTCTCTCTCTCTCTCTCTCTCTCTCTCTCTCTCTCTCGCGCCCCCTGCTGGCCTTTCGTGTGTTGGGCGTGGCAAGATGGCGTGCACTGGTGTTCGTGTGCTGTAGCTCCGTGCTTGTGTTGTGTTGTCCCCCCCCCCATTCCTTCCTTTCCTATCGCGCTTTTGTCGTGTCCTTTATCACCTGTATCCCTTTCCCCCCCTTGAGACAGAGAGAGTGAGAGAAGAGCCCAAAGGTGAGAGCAGACCCGTTCGGTTCAGTTTACCTGCTCCGTCGGTGCTGTTTACCTTACTCGCGTCGTGTGAACTTTATTATTCATTATTTCATTTCGACTTTATTTATTTTGTGTCCTTTCCGCCTGGTCAAGGTGGAAAGGTGAGACATCGCCGTTATGGCGAGTGTTCGTGCACGGCAGGAAGGGTTTGAAACCCTAACAAGGAAGCATGCTTTCGTGTGTGTCCCTCCCGAAGGTGTTCCTACCGAGGACATTATCCTAGCTGTAGGGAATGTTATCGGCGATGAAAATGTCCGCGCCGCGTCGCGGATGAACCAAAAGTTTGTTGTTTTCGTGTCGGACGAGAAGTTCGTGCATGATGTTGTTAGTACCGGTCTGTCACTGAAAGGTGGGCAGTTCGTCATGGTTTCCCCGATGGACACACCGGCGATTAAAGTTATTATTTCAAATGTCGCTCCGTTTATCACAGATGATAAATTAATGGCTGTTCTGACCCGGTATGGAACTGTTGTTTCCCGAATCTCGATGATTCCCCTGGGATGTCGGGATGAACGAGTGAAACATGTTATGAGTTTCCGGAGACGAGTATTCATGGTGCTTCCTGATCGCGGCGACGATACAGGACTAAACATCTCGTTTAAAATTTCGGTAAATGATCGTCAATATCAAATGTACGCTTCGTCAGGCACCTTAACGTGCTTCCTTTGTGGAGCCTTCGGACACGTTAAAAGGTTTTGTCCCAAAGCATCTTGTACGAAGTGCGGCAAATTGGGACACACCAATGTGGGCTGTAAAAAAGAAAACGCCCCGACCGTGCTTCCTCATGCCTCGACCGTGCTTCCTCACGCCTCGACCGTGCTTCCTCACGCCTCGACCGTGCTCCCCGACGCTCAAACCGTGCTCCCCGACGCTCAAACCGTGCTTCCTGGCGCTCAAACCGTGCTACCTGAAGCCCCGACCGTGCTTCCCGACGCCCCGACTGTGCTTCCTGATGTCCCAACTGTGCTTCCCGAGGTCCCGACTACGCTTCCCGAAGCCCCAACCGTGCCACCTGAAGCCCCAACCGTGCTACCCGAAGCCCCAACCGTGCTTCCCGAAGCCCCGACTGTGCTTCCCGACGCCACGACTGTGCTTCCCGACGCCCCGACCGTGCTTCCCGACGCCCCGGTGCTACCCAAACCCAGTGAGATGGCACTTGGTGATGCTAGTACTGCTGACGAACCCATGAATGAAGAACTTGTCATACTGACCAAAAAACGGAAAGCACCACTAACAAATAGCCCCGATGGTGTGATAAAGAAGGCTGTCCTGGGCAGAGACACTGTCTCTGCAAAAGAGGGCAAAACGTTTACAGCAAACGAAAATATCGAACGCCAAAGTGGTAAAGAAGATGTTACTGATTTCCCAAGCTCTGAGAATAAAGCCGACATTGATCCGAACAATGCGGCCATTTTTGAGCCTGAACGCGAAGCCCCACCGGTCCCCCCTCCAGTAGCTGAGCGGACTGGTGACCAAACAAATTGCTCTGTCTCACAAACAGAAATCGTAACCCCGGCTACGCAGAGATCTGCAGCCATTTGCCAAAGCACACATAAAGAAAGTAAGCACCAGTCTGCTCGTGAGTGTGCACCAGAGTACCCAACGAAATCTCAGGAGATGCCTCCAGAGGAGCTTGTGAGAGCTGCAAGTAAGGCCCAAGATCCAGGTGGGACATTATCAGACCTGTCAGAGTCTGAGGACGAGGTGGAAGTGACTGAGCTGTCACAGTCATCAGCATCTCAGTCACAGATACCCCCCCAACACATCGTGTCGTTTCTAGCCGAAACGTACAGACAGCGTAACATAGTCATTAAAGACCATTTTGACGATTTGGCTGCATTCATCCACACTGCAAAATCCAAAATTAAAACGCCTGAACAATTCGACCTGAATAAGTCACAATACCACAGGTTAAGAAAATTCATCACACGTGCAGGTGTAGAGTGTTCCCAGCCACAGGCTGATTTCATCAATACAGGATGAAAACTATAAAACTCGCAACCTTAAATATTAACGGTAGTGGTGCTAGACACCTCCGCCAGGTCCAAGTAAAAAACATATTTCAACGGAAAAAGGTGGATGTGATCTTACTTCAAGAAACTCACATCACACCAAATGTGGAACATAACTGGCATCAACTTTTTAAGAGCCAATGCTATTTCAGCAATTTATCAGCTTCATCTGCTGGAATCGGCTTCTTGCTGAAGCCAGGCCTCGTGTGTGAGTCATGCCATTTTCAGGAGGTAATAAATGGTCGGCTTAGCTCTCTCAAACTAGTAAGCCATAACTTCCATTACACTATTTTTAATGTGTATGCGCCAAGTGATAGCGTAGAGCGTAAGTCCTTCTTCACCGCAATGATAAATCACTTAAGATCAGTTGATTTTGATCATTGTGTGTGTGTCGGAGGTGATTTCAATTGCACCTTCGACCCATCGGTTGACAGAAATTCTGCCGAACCCCATCCTGAGTCCCATGTACACTTATCCAATTTTTTTAGCACAATGGGCCTCGTTGATGTTTGGCGGTTGCACCACCCAAGCACATCCCAGTACACCTGGTGTCGATGCGCCAATAGTCGAGTATCCTTGGCAAGGCTTGACAGATGGTACATCAACGTACCCTTTAAAAATACTGCGGTTTCTTCAAATATTTTTCCTTCCGTGTTTTCAGACCATCATATGGTAACCCTAAACCTTTCCTTTCCTCAACCCGCAAGTAGGAGCGCTTATTGGAAGTTTAATGTTAGACTTCTAGAAGATGGTATGTTTAAGGAAGCCTTTCGTGTTTTCTGGGCAAGTCTAGTAGCAAAGAAATCTTCCTTTTCTTCATCCAGCATATGGTGGGATAACATGAAATCTCAAATTCGGGTTTTTTGTCAATGTTTCCAATCACACAGCACAAACGACAAGCACATTACAATGGCCCGGTTGGAATTGGATATTCTACATTTGGAGAATAAATTGGCTCATGAAAACAATGACACCAATTACCGGTTATTGCTTGTAAAGAAAGCTCTTTTAAGGGAGTTAGTTCAAGAGAAAGCAGCCGGAACATTAATTAGACTTAGAATACAGAATGTAAAGTTATCAGACACCCCAAACAAGTCTTTCTTTCATTTAGAATCCTTAAGCAAGCCATCACGGCTAATCTCTTCTGTTTTGGACTCAAGAGGCAACGTTGTTGTCAACGAAGATGATGTTAGAATAAACATTATTGAATTCTTTACAAAACTTTTTGAGGAGCAGACTGTTTGTAATGATACAATGATGGATTTAACCTCTCACCTCCCCTCCCTAACTGAGGCTCAACGGTTGGAGCTTGACCTACCAATCACCCTCCTTGAGCTAACCTGTGCTCTTGCTGCCATGGATTCAGGGAAAGCTCCGGGTATTGACGGTCTACCTCCCGAATTCTTTCTGACATTTTGGGACCTTTTAGGCCCTGAGTTGCTGAATGTTTTGGACACTTCTATACAGACTGGTATAATGCCGCTGAGTCTAAGAAGAGCCGTAGTGTGCTTGCTCCCGAAAACTGAAGATCCCCGACTTTTGGTGAACTGGCGACCGATCTCCCTGCTGTGCACAGACTACAAGCTTTTTTCAAAAGTACTAGCTAATCGACTAAAAAAGGTTATCGGTGATCTAGTACTGCCAGAACAGAGTTACTGTGTTCCTGGAAGATCCATCCATGATAATATTTCTTTAATTAGAGATCTCATTGATGGTAACCGTGTTAAAGAAGACTTTGGAATGATGTCGCTTGATCTTGAAAAGGCATTTGACAGTATCGACCATAAGTTTATGCATCATGTGTTACAGGCATGCGGCCTCGGAGCAAACTTTCGTTCCTACATTTCCTTGCTATACACGGATGTTTTTAGTTTAATTAAGATTAATAATGTGCTGGCTCCCCCCATCAAGGTTCGGAGAGGGGTCCGGCAAGGGTGCCCAGTGTCTGGTTTATTGTTTGCTCTTTCTTTAGAGCCTCTTCTCAATCTACTGAGAAAGAAGATTTCTGGAATAGCACTCACTCCCATGAGTGCACCGCTAACCCTATGTGCTTATGCGGACGACGTCTGCATCTTTGTAAAAGATGAGGATGATATCGATATCGTTGTTGAGTGCCTGTCAAAGTTTCACGCTGCCTCCTCTTTAAAAATCAATTGGAACAAGAGCAAGACGTTATGGATACCCTCCCTTTATCGCAACCTTCTTCAGCCTGTACCACAGCCGCCCCCATCCCTCCCCGCAGGGTTGCTGTGGGGAAGTGAGGGAATTAAGTACTTGGGCATATTCCTTGGTTCCCCACAGTATGCTCAAAGAAATTGGGACGGGGTAATTGAGCAAGTGGGAGAAAGATTGAACCGATGGAAAAGGGTTTTACCTCATTTGTCCTTCAAGGGCCGTGTGCTAGTGATCAACAACTTAGTTGCCACAATGTTGTGGCATAAGTTCATCTGCCTGCAACCGCCGGAGGCCCTACTCAAAGCACTCCAGGGCAAACTGGTGGACTTCTTCTGGGGAGGCTACCACTGGCTACGACCCGATGTGATATGTCGCCCCTCGGCTGAGGGTGGCCACAACCTCGTCGACATCAAAGCCCGCCTAATGGCCTTCCGGCTGCGGTCCATTCAACGTCTCCTCTACATGGAACATCTGCCAGGCCGGCTCCCTGCACGCCTTGTACTGCAGCGAGCGGGTAGGCTCGGGTACGGGTTTGAACTCTTTCAAATGAACCTCCAGCATGTCGACATATCGGTTCTCCCTGCTTTTTACCAAAGCCTCTTAAATGCCTGGCAGAGCCTTTCTGTGAGTCGTCAGGCGGACACATATGTAACGAAAATGCTGGCACACGAGCCTTTGTTCTATAACCCTCTCTTTCCCGACATTCCAAAGAGTCGAGATTTTTGCCAACACTTTATAGCAGCTGGTATTGTGAAGGTGCGGCATCTCCGACATGACTCAAGGTATGGTTGGAAGTCCGTAAGTGAAATCGCCGACCTGACAGGGATTTGGTCCCATAGGATGATTGCAAAAATTTTGAGGAAAATGATTCAGTTGGGACGGCAACTTGGCCTAACTTGGACTCGAGGTACAGAAGAAGATCCAAATGAGCCGACAGTGCCTAAATTAATTGTTGAACCCATTCAAAACGATTTGCCCCCTGTTAGCGATGGGTCAAAGCTTTTCCAGACAATGGACAGCAAGGGCATCTACAAGATGTGCCTCAAGCTGTTAAATGGGAACCCGTCGCTAAATGGAGTTACCCGATGGAAAGGATTGTTACCCGGAGGACCCCCCTCCGAACCTATCTGGGAAGCCATGTACAGTGAGCCCACATCCAAAAGAACAGGTGATCTCCAGTGGCGTTTGGCCCACTGGATTGTTCCCTCCAACATGTTTATTAGACATTTTTCTCCTGTATCTGTTTGTTGTCCCTTCTGTGCAGTCAATGAAGATTTGTTTCATGCATTCATAGACTGTGTACGATTATTTCCTTTGTTTCATTGGTTGAATTATATTGCACACAAAATGCATATTACTTTTTCTTTGAGAAATTTCATCTTTTGTTTTGCCCCTAAACAAGATCCTGTATCTAAACTGTTTAGTTTCCTAATAGCAACTGCGAAACTTGCTGTTTATTTAACAAGAAAAGATAAACTATCTGGCAAACCGACAGAGCACTGCAATATCATGTTGTCTTTTAATGCATTGGTCTCAGCAAGATTGAAACTTGAGTTTACCTTTTCCAACGTGACCGGAAATCTTCAAAACTTTATTGATACTTGGTGTGTCGGTGGTTTTTGTGGAGTTGAAGAAAACGAATTGAAAATACTGTTATGAGATACTGATTATGTTTCTTATTTGATGATCTTTTGGTGGTTCTTCTTTTTGTTGGCAGTATTGATTTGATTGTAAAACACGTATATTGTTACTTTTTATATTTTTATAATAAAAAGACTCAAAAGTCAAGTCTCTCTCTCTCTCTCTCTCTCTCTCTCTCTCTCTCTCTCTCTCTCTCTCTCTCTCTCTCTCTCTCTCTCTCTCTCTCTCTCGTCGTGCGTGGCAATCATGGCTGCTGTGTGTGAGTACTGTGTTGTGTTGTTGCCTTTCCCATCCCCCTTTTCACTCCCTCTGTGTCTTTGTACGTGTTTGTGAAGTTTTCCCCGTGTTTTCCTTCTTCGTTGAGACAAGAGAGAGAAAGAGAGCGCGCACGGTGAGTTTGGTGCGAGTCCTAAAGAACCTTGTGTTCTTCGGGCCTGTGCTCTGCTTGTCGTGTTTTCATTATCGTCGTTTATCGGCTCCCTTATTCTATTTCTTTTCATTTTACCTTCGCCTGCAGGCTTTGCTTGCGATAGGTTCTATTTTGTTTTGCTTTTTCAAATCTTTTCTTAGTTTTGGTTCATTTATCGCTATGGCAAACAGTCGTTTGCAGAAAAGCATTTACGAGTCACTTACTCGTAAAAATGGGGTAATAGTTAGTCCACCCGACGGGGTTCGGGTCGATGACGTCGTGATGGGCTTGGGTGAACTCGTTGGTTTTGAAAATGTGTTAGCAGCTTCAAAGATGAACCAACGAGTTGTTGTTTTTCTTTCCGAGGAGCGCTATGTCGCTCAGGCGGTTGAAACTGGTTTGTCCTTACCGCCAGATATTTTCGTTAACGTTAGTATGTTGGACTCACCGGCGGTGAAAATCACTTTATCTAATTTACCGCCTTTTGTTAAAAACGAACAGATTTTGTCCGTTTTAACACAGTTTGGCACCGTGGTGTCAAAAATCTCCATGATTCCCTTCCGTTTGCGTTCGGATTCTACAGTCCGCCATATCATGTCCTTTCGGCGGCACTGTTACATGGTGTTAAAAAACAATGCTCAATCGCTCAATGCCTCAGCTACGTTGGTCGTTGAAAATCGAAATTATCGAATGTACATCGCAACAGAGACAATGACGTGTTTCACGTGTGGTGCCTTCGGACATTTAAAAGGTGCTTGTCCGAAGTGTGTATCCGGCGGCACATCTAGACAGTCAGGAACAAATGCCGATCCTAGTGGCACATCTAGACGGACAGAACCAAATGTCGATCTTCGCAATGATAATGGCGCGTCTGGGACGGCAGATCAGCCTTCACATTCGAGCGCGGAAATCGATAATTCACCGGCTGATGACGCGGGTTTTACTACCGTGTCCTCCAGGAGGAGTTATAAAAGAGGAAGCGGTAATGAGGACATACAGGCGAGCGTTTCGAAAAAGATAGCGCCGTCGAACGAACGTAATGTTTCTTTTTTAGAAACAGAAGCTCCTGCAGCTGGTCTTCTGCTGCAGAATAGGTTCAGTGTGTTTGCTGAAATGGAAGAAGACGTTTCTGTTCATTCCTCTCATGAACAAGGACCAAGCGCAATGCCCCAAGATGTTGTGGTAACCACCCCGGTTACTGAAACTAAAGTCAAGAACCACAAACCTGCTCTCGTCCCGCGCCCTGCTGACGATGAAGTGTCTGAGGTAATGGAGGAAGAAGAAGCAGCAGCTCCAGAAGGAGAGTGCAAAGCCTCTGATATAAAAGCGTTAATCCCTGTTACGGTTTTTAAAACTCCCGCTGTGGAAACAGCTGCACCTTTAGTAGAAGACGATTTTCCCGTTATGAGAGCATCGGTTTCGGTGTGTGGGGAAAAAAATGAAGACTTTCCAGATTACGACTCAGATGGGGCCTCGTCGCTTGCCTCTAGTGCTAGTAGCGAGGTCTGGAATGACCCAGCAATAGCCAAGGAACTGGAGGGTGATGATGATTTATCACCCACGGAAATTCTAAAGTTTCTTCAGGACACCTTTCGAAAGAAAAAGGTTAAAATTGTAACCTTCTTCCCGAACCTGTCTGGCTTTATAAACTCCTCAAGACGTCTCCTCCTTAAGGCTGAACAACTTGGTGTGACTGAGTCGCAAGTTTTTCGCCTTAGAAAGTGTGTATTGAAAGCTCGGAAAGAGCTACAAGCACACCCTAACTTCCCTTTACATGATAAACCTTCCCTGCCTACACCATGACCTTCTCTGTTGTAACTTTAAATATAAATGGGGGACGTTCACCCCTGCGTAAAGCTCAGGTAAAGTTGCTTGTCGAGCAAAAACATTTCGATGTTGTTCTTTTGCAAGAAACAAGATGTAGCTCTTCGTGCATGAGCGAATGGACTCGCATCATGAAAGGACAGTGGTTCTTTAGTAGCTTGACCTGTCCTAGTGCTGGAGTGGCTATTTATTTAAATCCTTCTTTCTGTCCTGAAAATGTCACTTTTAAGGAGATTACTAAAGGGCATTTAGTTTCAGTTAATTTCTTTTATAATGGTTATAAACACACTTTCATAAATGTATATTCACCCAGTACGAGCACAGAAAGATTAGCTTTTTTCACACAGTTAGAAATGTCCCTCACACACCTTGATTTTGATGGCCTTGTTTGTCTGTGTGGGGACTTTAATTGCACACTGTATCCCACCCTTGATCGTAATGGAGAAGAGCCCCACCCATCAAGTACAACACCCTTAAAGAGAGCATTGTCCAAATTCTCCCTTATGGATGTATGGAGACTCCAGAACCCATCTGCACGGCAATACACGTGGTGCCGATGTGCAAATGGCCGGCTATCTCTTGCAAGGCTAGACAGATTTTACATCAATAATGACTCTTTAAACGTCATAGACCATGTCGACGCCACCCCAAGTGGTTTTTCGGACCATCACATGGTTGTTCTTCATATACTCTCCCCGGCTCGAAATCGTGGCACTGCCCATTGGACCTTCAATGTGAGTCTTCTGCAAGATGACGCTTTTCCGGTCGCCTTCCGAGCCTTTTGGGAAGCTTTACTACTATGGAAGCCTTCCTACTCCTGCCTCATACAATGGTGGGACAATGCGAAAACCCATATTAGGACCTTTTGCCAGCAATATAGCTCCTTTTGTACAAAGAACGAATCTGCGCTGCAATCTCTAATTGCCAAAGAAATATTGTCTCTCCAGTCAAGCCTCCCAGCTCCCAGTGCCGAAAGGACTAGTTCTTTAATAGCAACGAAGAAAGCACTCCTTGCTCAACTCTGTGCAAAACAAGCCAGAGGGGCTCTAATAAGGCTACGAATGGAGAACTACAGCTTTATTGATACTCCTTCCAAGATTTTCTTTGCTTTGGAAGCACGAAAAAAGAGAAACCAGCAAATAACTTCGCTGCAGGCACCAGGAGGCCGAACAACGCACGATCCAAAAGACATTAGAAGCTTGACAAAACAATACTTCTCTGACTTGTATTGCGCCAGAAACACTAAAGAAGACATGATTCGTTCCTTAACCACTTCTTTGCCCACCTTGTCCGAACCTGCATGTCAACAACTTGACAAGGAAGTGACTCTTGACGAACTCTTTACTGCGTTGCAAACTTTGCCCACAGGTAAAGCTTCTGGACTTGATGGAATCCCTGCAGAGTTCTACAAAACCTTCTGGGATTTGTTGGGACCTGAGTTGCTTGACCTCTTAGTTGATAGCCTACGAACAGGCTTGTTACCAATCAGCTGTCGCAGGGCTATACTTGCTCTCATACCTAAGAAAGGAGACCTCCAGCAGCTTAAAAATTGGCGTCCCATTTCGCTCCTCTGCACGGACTACAAGATTTTTTCAAAAGTTCTTGCCAACCGCCTCAAACCTCTGATTGGGGAGATTGTACACCCCGATCAATCCTATTGCATCCCTAAAAGGACAATACACGATAGCATTTTTATTGTACGTGACATGATTGACATTTGTATTGCTGAACATAGAAATGTTGGTCTGGTGTTTTTAGACCAAGAAAAAGCTTTCGACACGATTGATCACTCTTATCTCTTTGCAGTTTTACGGGGGTTTGGTTTTAAGGAAAATTTTATTTGTTATATCAAAATATTGTATAATAATATTTTTAGCTTGCTCAAAGTTAATAACATCTTAAGTCAGCCTTTCCCTGTTACCAGGGGTATTCGTCAAGGGTGCCCCCTGTCTGGCCTTCTATACTCCCTATCAATTGAACCTTTACTACATCGTTTACGCACACGGCTACAAGGGTTTTATCCTCTGCCGTTAGAAAATCCCGTAAAGACCATTGCTTATGCGGATGACCTCTGTGCAATTGTGTACTCCGATGACGATGTTCGCGCTCTGGTTGAGTCTGTCGAGGAATTTAGCCTGGCAAGCTCGACTAAAGTTAATTGGGAAAAGAGCAAAGCTTTTTACTTAGGTCCACGGAATGAAACTCCCCCTCCAACCCTACCAGGGCACCTTGTATGGACCAATGAAGGAATACACTACCTCGGTGTCTTTCTTGGAACTCAAGATTTTATTTCAAAAAACTGGGAGTCGCTGATTACCAAAACCGAGCAGCGGTTGATAAAATGGAGGGGACTATTGAGGCAGCTTTCCTTCCGGGGTCGTACTCTGGTCATTAATAATCTCGCGGCATCAATGCTCTGGCATGTTTTTAAAGCACTGCAGGCCCCAGGTTTTATCCTTAAAAAACTTCAAAGCTCTTTTGTAGATTTTTTCTGGGGGGGGAAGCACTGGCTCCGGCCAGGAATACTAAGCCTGCCGACTGCAGAAGGTGGACAGGGGCTAATAGATGTGACGAGCAAAGTGATGGCTTTTCGCCTCCTTTCAGTACGAAGGCTTCTATACTCCGACGTCCCATGGAAAGCCTTTGCCCATTGTTTGCTTAGGCAAGCTGGGAAACTTGGCTATGGTGACGAGCTTTTTCTTCTCGACGTGAAGCGCGTGGATATGACATCGGTCCCGTTGTTCTACCGAAGCATGCTGGAAGCATGGCAGGCTGTTTCTTTTCGCCGCGACACCAGTGCTTACTCCCTTCAGATGTTTTTAAATGAACCAATATTTTTAAATTCTTTTTTTGATGGGGTCTGTAGTGACAGATCTTTCATGCAAAAGTTTATTGATGTCGGCGTTACCAGAGTAAAACACCTCAGGAACCCCCTTGTACATAGATGGAAGCCAGCTGCTGACATTGCCGTGGCCACCAGTGTGAGGTCCATCAGAGTCATTGGCAGAATTTTCTCTGTGATTTTACGGACCTATAAGCAAACCGGGTTAAAATGGGACCCAGACATAGAAGATGCCCTCCATCGATCCCAATGTCCTTTCCCAAATCTTTTAATTTTATTTCAAAGTTTTAGGCTCTTTAACCAGATGGAGAAATCCTCAGTGTACAATCTATGTGTTCTCACTCTTTTTCCTGGCAAACCTGCAGAGCCACAAGCTCATTGGCGAGCGCTGCTCCAAGCTAACCGTTTCACAACAATAAACTGGCAGGTGATGTACAAAGAACCTACTGTCAAGCGCTCGGGTGATCTACAATGGCGGTTAGCGCACCATATCCTGCCTTGCAACATCCTGTCCCACCGTATATGTCCTGAAAACTCGGAATTGTGCCCCTTTTGCGACACCCCAGAGACCATTTTTCACATTTTCATTGAATGTTCAAGGTTGGCCTCGTTTTTTAAAATCCTGTCACGTGTGATCCGGGGGCTCGGTTTGACTTTTACACATTGTGTTTTCATATTTGGTTTTAATGTTTTGTATCAATGTAAAAATGAATGTCTTTTAGCAAACTTTCTGTGTTCTGAGGCAAAACTTGCCATTTATTTATCGAGGAAACGAAAACTGCAGAACACTGACGTTTTAGCTGATGACGTTTTAACTGTTTTTAAAGCATTGGTTACATCGCGTGTTCTTTTTGAGTTTGAAACTCAAGATCCTGCTTTATTTAAAAATCGGTGGTGTGTGAAACAATCCTTATGTGGTATGGTTGGTGGTGTTTTAACAATCAATTTATAAATCTAAAGTATTGCTTCTCTGTTACCCCTTTCCTTCCTGGTTATTTCTTTTTGATGCCTGTACAAACATCTTTCACCATGTAAAACTTGTTTTCCTTGTAATAAAGGGGAAGAAAAGTCAAAAGTCTCTCTCTCTCTCTCTCTCTCTCTCTCTCTCTGTCTCTCTCTCTCTCTCTCTCTCTCTCTCTCTCTCCTCCCACTTTGCACAGCTGCCGCTCGCTTAGCACGCACGTGCGATTGCCAGGTCTGTTGCTCAGTCACTGCCGGTACGTGCTGTGTCTCGTGTTGCTTTTTCCTTTCTTCCTACCTTTTGGTCCTTTCTGCTGTCCGAGTGTCGGTGTCCCTTTCTATCGTCTTGTCTACTGAGCGAGAGAGGGAGAGACAGCGCGGTTAGAGTTATCCACTTTAGGTGGTTAACGGGATTTATTTATTTATTTCCCAGTTATTGTTGTTGTTGTTTATTTTCATTTATTTCGGCTTTATAAACCTTTGTACCATTTATTGGTTACTTTTTTTCGTTTAGTTACTTCAAATGGCTAGCAAGAATAGTCGAAGTAATGCCGGTCGTGACGCCGATGAGGGGTTAACAGATGAACACGGCATGTGTTTTGTCCCACCGGAAGATGTCTCGCTGGAGGAGACGCTCCTCGCAATCGGAGGATTGATCGGTTGTGAGAACATACGGGCAGCGTCCCGAATGCACCACAAGGTGGTTGTTTTCGTTTCACGTGTCCGTTTCGCGCGCATCGTCGTGCAGAACGGGCTCACCTTGGGTAATGACCAGTTTGTTCCGGTTTCGCCATGGAACACTCCGGCCTCGAAGGTAATACTATCAAACGTTCTACCGACGCTGTCGAATGAGGAAATTCTTCAGAAGCTCGGTCAGTACGGTACTGTGGTGTCGAGAATTATCCAAGCCTCCATTCGCACCACAGACGGGAAGCTTAAGCATATCGAAACATTTAGACGGTTTTGTTATGTTGTTTTGAAGGATGGTTTGACGCAATTGAATGTCTCTCTCGTTTTTAAGTCGTCAAAACGTGAGCACAGGATTTTTGCGGCAACGGAGAGGTTGATTTGTTACGGGTGTGGTGTACATGGACACACTCGGCAGTATTGTCCTGATGGGGAGAAAACGTATGCCACAGCAGCCGGACCACCTCCCCCCGTGACCACTACGGATGATTCTATAGATGTTTCGCCTTCAGTGCGGGAATCTACATCGGACCATCAAGGTACGGCTAAGAGTGGTGCTGATGAGACCCATACGGATGTGCTTCGTGTAAGCGATGAGTCATCCAGTACAGCTGGCCATCGTGCAACCGATGAGTCAGCAAATGTAAGGGAGAAGCCTCTACCTGTAGAGGGAATGTTTTGTGAGGAGCAGCAGATTGTAGATGCGGCGTCTCGGAAAAATTTGAAACGGTCACTTGTAAGTGCGAGGAATGAGGACAAAGGTGTTAAAGTGTTGGTGGTGCAGACAGGAAGCAGTTTAAACGATTCAGACAGTCCTCCACATGAAGATCAGCAAGGTGGTGAGACTATGGCTGACATGATACCACCTGCTCAGGATGAAGGGGAACTTTTTCCTGAAGGTTGTAAATCAACCTGCGAAACCGAACAGCCTACTGATGACCATATCAATTCTAATGGGGAATGCAAAATACCCATTACTACTAATAACGACTCCTCCCCCCCCATTGCAATGATGCATGAGGATGAAGAGGATGAAGAACCTAAGGTAGATGGGGATGGAACAGGTGTTTCTGTACAGGTTCAGGAGGAACTCGTTACTAGCGTCACGGAGGGATTTCTAACTACAGAGACACTGATCGGCCATGAGGAACCAGTGGCAATGGTTGACAGGGCTCCCCCCCCTCAGGAGGAAGAGCAGCCTTTGGAGATCTCAAAAGAAAATATTGTCAGATTTTTGAAGGAAACTTTCAGACAAAGGCATGTACGAATTAAGGATCATTTTCCTAATATCCAGGCCTTCCTTGCAGCCGCAAAACCTTTGCTGCAAAGGAGTGAGCATGTGGAAATCTCCGAACCTGAATTTCAGCGGCTGAGGAAATCCATCACGAAGGCAAACAAGGAATTAATTGAGGAAGAGGACTTCACCCCCTAGAAGAATCAACCATGGAACTAAATGTTGTATCCTTAAATATAAATGGGGGTCGTGCCCCCTTACGGAGGGTGCAAACCATTCAAGCGGTTGTAAAAGAAAAGGCTGACATTATTCTCTTACAAGAGACCCACGCTACTAGTGCTCAAGTAGCCGATTGGGGGAAACTTTTTAAAGGGCAATGGTGGCTAAGTGGGTTCCCTACACCTCGGGCCGGTGTTGCCATTTGCCTAAGTCACAAGATTTGTGCTCAACAGGTTTCATTTAAAGAAATCTATAAAGGGCATTTGATCTCCGTAGATTTTCTTTATAATACCCAAAAGATTATCGTAGTGAATGTTTATGCACCGTGTGACCCAATGGAGAGGAAAATTTTTCTTTTCCACTCTGCGGGATTTTGTAAAAACTCTGGACCCAACAGCCTTTATCTGTATCGCGGGAGATTTTAATTGCACAATTT
Source organism: Myxine glutinosa (assembly GCF_964187855.1). Taxonomy (NCBI): domain Eukaryota; kingdom Metazoa; phylum Chordata; class Myxini; order Myxiniformes; family Myxinidae; genus Myxine; species Myxine glutinosa. Next base: position 399,195 of record NW_027616394.1, read on the forward strand.
GTCCGTCAATTGATAGGAATGGTCATGAGCCTCATGTTGCCTCTACGAAAGCTCTAGAGGACACCATCAACATCTTTCGGTTTAAGGATGTGTGGAGATCACAACACCCACTCTCACGCTGTTATACATGGTGTAGATGCAATGATGGTATTATGTCAATGGCAAGGCTGGACAGATTCTATGTGAACAAGCCAATGTTGAATGTGGTGTCTGTCTCCAAAATTTTACCAACTGGATTCACAGACCACAGTTTAATCTCAATGTCCTTTAAGTTACCCTTTCCACCCGGTGGTAGTGCTTACTGGTCTTTGAATACTCGTCTCTTACATGACAAGGAATTTAATGAGGCCTTTCACGTCGTGTGGGAGAAAATTCGCTCCTCCAGACCTGAGTATGATAGTCTCCGGCTGTGGTGGGACATTGCAAAATCCCAAATTAAGAATTTCTGTCAACAATATAGTGCATACACCACCAAAATCCAATCAATATCAATAGATCAGTTAAAATCTGAAATTATATCGTTAGAACAGAATGTTGACGAGGTTGGGAGAGGTGCACGTGACCAACTAATATGGGCAAAGAAAGCAGTGCTGGAGGAAGCGGTACGGCAACGGGCGATGGGTGCCTTGGTCCGAATGCGAATGAGCTATTTAACTCTGGACATGCCAAACAAAGAGTTCTTTAAGTTAGAGTCTTCCCTCAAAAGGTCACAACAAATTCATACTTTACTCACTCCCAATGGGTCGCTGGTGACCTCTCAGCAGGCGATCAGGTGTACTCTGAAAGGGTTCTATTCTAACTTGTATTCTCCTCAGAACGTGGACAATGAGGTGATACGAGAGTTAACTGCTGGGCTTCCGAGTGTCGAGGAGGATGAGCGATGCATGCTCGATTCCCCAATTTCGGCTGATGAACTTGAAGCAGCTGTGCGGAGCCTGAAAGATGGGAAAGCTTCTGGAATAGATGGCCTGCCCACAGAATTCTACAAGACCTTCTGGGCCCTTGTGGGACCTGACTTACTCGATGTACTCGATGAAAGCATACGTGTCGGAGAACTTCCAATGTCTTGTAGACGAGCAGTCGTTTGTTTGCTACCAAAAGCTGGGAATCTTCAACTGGTTGATAACTGGCGACCTGTCTCCTTATTGTGTGTTGATTACAAGATTTTCTCTAAAGTACTTGCTAATCGTATGAAGACTGTGATCAGTTCAGTTATACACCCGGACCAGACCTACTGTGTGCCTGGAAAATCTATTTATGATAATATTTTTTTGGTAAGAGATATTATTTCATGCAATAAGTTCCTGCGTGACGATTTTGGGTTGCTGTTTCTTGATCAAACTAAGGCCTTCGATCGTGTTGACCACAAGTACCTTTTTTCTGTCCTGAAAGGAATGGGGTTTGGTGAAACTTTCACCTCTTATGTGAAACTCCTGTATACTAATACTCAATGTATGATGAAGATCAACAATAGGTTATGCTCTCCCTTTCCTTTCCAACGGGGTATTCGCCAAGGTTGCCCCCTCTCTGGGCTTCTATATATAGTCGCCCTTGAACCACTCCTTCGGTCTATTAGACAGCAAATACCTCAGGGAATGAGAAGTATAGAAGGAGCAGAATTTGTGCAGACGGCTTATGCTGATGATGTCTGTGTTTTGATTAGAAGCTCCAATGATGTCTCTGCTTTACAACGTTGTATGCGAGATTTCTCTGCAGCCTCTTCCGGTGGGATCAATTGGAATAAAAGTACAGCATTATGGTGTGGCAAAGGCAATCTCTCTTGTGTATCACCACCCTCACTCCCACACAACCTGGTCTGGAGAACGGACGGGGTTAAATATCTTGGAGTGCATATCGGTAATCGTGAAACAGAAATGAAAAATTGGGAAGGAGTGTTGGAGCAAATTATGCACAGATTGAAAGCATGGGAAGGACTGCTGAGGTCCATCTCCTATCGAGGCCGTACCCTTGTCATAAACAATCTGGTTGCAACAAAATTATGGCACAGAATTATTGCTTTACAGCCATCAAACCAACTAATTATGGCTACTCAGCGAATGCTAGTAAACTTCTTTTGGAGTGGCTACCATTGGCTGAGGCCTGAGATATTGTACTACCCCCGGAAGGAAGGTGGCCAGGGCATTGTTGATATCTCTGGTCGGGTTGTGGCCTTTCGGCTGCAGTCTCTGCAGAGACTACTGTTCGCTGAACAGCTGCCCTGGCGGCCCTTTGCATTTTTTCTGTTACAACAGGCTGGCAGACTGAGATATGATCGGCAGCTTCTTTTGATAGACCTCGAGCATATAAACTTTGCCTCTCTTCCGAGATTCTATCAGAGTTTATTGGACACTTGGAAAAGGTTTGACGTCCACCGCTTCCTTGAGGGCTATAATTGTCGAATGTTCCTTCAAGAACCCCTTTTCTTCAATAACTTTTTTCCTGGTATCCCTCATAGCCATGCCCTGATTAAAAAATTTATCCAAGGAGGGATTAACAAAGTATGTGATCTGAGAGATTCATCTGGAGTTAAGTGGAAACCTGCTGGTTTGGTGGCAACCTCAGTTGGATCTCGGTCTGTCCGACTTGTAGACCAAGTTGTACGTATAGTCATAAGAAAATTTAGACAGCTAAACATCGGCTGGGAAAGTGTTGGTAACATTGAGGACTTTCGGTTAGGTTTCCCTGAAATCAAAGTGCTCCTTTCGTCTTCTCTTCAGCCGGAGATTGAACATACCCCCCCTTTTCATCTTGTAACTAAGATTGGAATCCGTGATCTCTCTCGACAAAATAAGAATGTACCCCTCTCTGGGAGAACACGAGTAGCTTTGTGGTCAGAGCGGTTAGGGTTGGGGTCTCCCTCTACCCCCCTTTGGCCTCACATGTACACCTTACCAATACATGGTGTGTTAGCGGACATACAATGGAGGTTAGCACACTGGGCGCTTCCCTCCAATATTTTTGTCCACCGTATTAACAGCTCACTGCCGGAAACTTGTCCTTTCTGTGACCAGAAGGAGGATTTGTTTCATGCTTATGTACAGTGTCGTAGACTGACATCGCTTTTCTTGTTCCTTGAATATCTTTTTCACCAATTGTCCTTCCCTTTCAATATGCATATGTTTATATTTGGTGTGTCTTTCAGGCCCACATGTAGGGATGTGGGTGTTCTTCTCAATTTTTTGGTTGCTGTTGCAAAATATGCGATATATAAATCTCGGAAAATTAAAATAGATAACGGCTATGGCTCTGAGGCTATTTCTATTTTTAAAGGGTTTGTCTCAACACGACTCAAGCTAGAATTTGATTTCTTTGTCAGTAATGGAAACGTCCAACTTTTTGAGAGAAAGTGGTGTATTGGCAATGTTCTGTGCTCAGTCGATGATTCAAAAGTGGTAATTACTTTATAATTCCTGATTGATTTGACTTTTTTCTTTGGAACTGATTGCTTGCATATATGTTTCTTCCTGTGTCCTTGAATACATTTCTCTCTCTCTCTCTTAGTTTTTCGCTTAATTTGCTCAATATATATTTTTTGTATATTTGCTGGTTTCTTTTAAATACCCTTTGCTCTTTTTGTGGTGCCTTCATGATCCTTATGCAATTTCTTTAAACTAGTTGCTGTGTTTTTTTTTTTTTTTTTACAACTGCTTTGTGAAATGTGTTTTTTATACAACTGCTTGTGAAATGGCTTTACATTGTTTATAATAAAAGGACACAAAAGTCAAGTCTTTCTCTCTCTCTCTCTCTCTCTATCTCTATCTCTATCTCTATCTCTATCTCTATCTCTATCTCTATCTCTATCTCTATCTCTATCTCTATCTCTATCTCTCTCTCTATCTCTCTATCTCTCGTCATGGCGGCTGTG